>NC_081290.1:203334079-203637110 GCF_030435805.1 Mustela lutreola | reverse complement strand
AATTAGTTTGGGGAATATTACCAAATCACCTCTAGATATTTAGCAAAAGCCTTGGAGATTATTCAGATTCAACCTCACATTTGATAGAGAAACACAAGGTCCATGGAGATTAAATGTCTCACTCAATAACATAAAGAGATTTTTGTAGTAAGATTTGATTTTCTTGATTCAGTGTGCAATAATCTCTTTTTACCAGACTCTCTGCTACCATACTCTTTGAGCTACTTAAGCTCCAAGTTAATACATGGTGACCAGCTTTCCAAGATTTTTTATTTTAAAGAAAATAGTTGTGGAATTATTTTAAAAAAATAAAGTAGATTATTAAAATAATACCATTGTGCATTTTTATAGTTTTTTTTTATTTCTCTGCTGATATTTCTTCATTGATGCATTTTCCTTTCTATTCTTGAGCATAGTAATAATAGCTGCTTTTCATGTCCTTGTCATTTGTGTTGTCATAGATTTGGTCTTCATAGATTACCTTTCCTCTACATTATGGGTCACATTTTTCTGTTTCTTTGTAGTTTAGTACTTTTTATCATATTCTGTACATTGTGACTTGTGCAAAACTTCTGTTGTGTTCCTCTGAATGTATTGATTTTTTGTTTTACCAAGTAGTCCATTTGGTGAGATTCAAACTCGGAACTGTCCCTCCTGTAGTGAGCAGCAGTAAACATCATTGTTTAGTCTTTTTAGCCTAGCTGGGTGGCTTATATTCTTCCCTGCACATGAGAAGTTCGGGGATAAGCTAGAGATTTAATAAGTTTTTTTTTTTTTAAGTGCAGGATTTAGGACTCTCTCTGTGGATATCTCTTTTATGGAATTTCTATTCTCAATTTGTACTTGCTGTGGTCACTTCAAACTCTATTGGTAAAATTGCAGGTATTCTTTTGAGGTTTAGTAATGCCATTTGGTGCTGACTGGGACTACCTTCAGGCAAAAGTTCATAAAATATTGGAAATTTACCCAGTGCCATTCCATTCCCTTCTTATAAGTGTAAATTATTCTCAGGTTTTCCTTACTTTTGTTTGGTTGACATTGCCCTCAGGTAATGTGGAATTTTTTTTCTCCTCTTGATTTAATTGTTTGTATGTATATATGTATGTGTGTCCAGATTTGACAGCTATTATCTGTGTAAAGGTAAATACAATAGAAGCTATTCCTCCATTATAAAAATGAAGAATTAATTTTCTTAAGACGTTTATCTTAAGAGTAAGTTTTATAAGTTATTTGAGTTTGATAGTACTTTGTCCTCCCTAATTGCATACAAAATAAAGTATGTATAAAAATATAGAAAGTTTTATATAACATGCATTTTTATTTCATAGATTGCATAACCATATATGCTGTATATTTAACGTTTACACTGTGTGTATATTTTAAGTATGGAGAACACATACTATATGACATACTTTTAAAGAATATATGCTGTATATTCAGTGCTTTCTCTTGTTACTTGGACTGGCATACTAGACCTTTGACATGCATGCTTCATAGTCAGCATCCCCAGTGCCTCACTCTATCACTACAGTTATCCAGGACAACTATTTTACCTCCCATCTAACCACCACCTCTCCCCTTTGCCTGTGTACTATCCACCTCTGCTTACAGCTATGATCTCTTTCTCTTTCAACCTGTGGAAGTTACAGGATACAGAAATTGCTGCCTATACAAGTTAGTCTCCTAAGTTATCAGAGAGAAGGAAGCAATCTCTTTATTTTATAATTCTCATTTTATTTTCTTTCTTTTCTGCCTGGATGGCCCCATCTTTCTAAGAGAATGTTGCCATTCCCACAGAGTGTTCCAAGGCTCTTTCTGCCCAGCCTCCATATTATATCCCAGCATTAAATTTGAAAGGTTAGTTATAGGCTTTTTGCTCAGTGAATCAGTGTCAAAGTGAGAAAATTTGAAAAGAAAATGGATTTGTACTGTCGTGTCTTCTATTGCTGGAGGGCAGATTAACAGCTTCCTGAGCCACTGGGGCTTCTAGTTATTATCTTCTGAAAAAGTATGGTAGAATAGTTATGATGATTTGACTGCAAAAAATAGTAAACCTGAATTCAATGGCTTAATCAATAAGGGCTTTATTGCATCTTCTAACAAGAATCCCAGAGTTAGGAATCTGCAAATTTGGTTAATTCAGCATCTCCATGATGGAAACTATCAGCCACCCTACACCGCTCCTGGCTTTCTCCTTATAGCCACAGATGACTGCCTCAACTCAGTATTACATCTTCATGTGACAACATTCAGAGACAGGAAAGCATAAAAGTTGTGCCTGTACTCTTTTTTTTTTTTTTTAAATGAAATAGAACACATTTTCCCCACATCTCCCAACAGATAGCCATTTAATCTCCCCGGCTGAAAGTGAGTCATGTATTCTCTGGCTAGATAATTAATAGGTTGGGACAATGGGATTATCATCACAGGCCTGGACTAGGTTGAATATCACTCCTCCCCAACAAATTAATATCCACCTGGAATCTCACATTGTGACCTTATTTAGAAATAAGGTCTTTATAGATGAATTATACATGATAAGCTAATAGTTGTCCACACTTGTAGATTTAATCTAGAAAATTCATCAGGTTCATAGGTTCCTAGGTGGTTTTTATTAATACATTTGTCAATAGTACTATATTTTATGTGTTAATATAGTACAAATTTGGAAGTATAAATATTCATAGTGATCATCTTGATATTATGGATTGTGTATACAAAGTACAGGTTACAAACATTCCTTTTTACATTTTTGGATCTCTAGGTGATGATATTCAAGATGTAGGGCTAAAAACACTGAAAATTTCTGCAACAAACAAGGAAAGGTAATGCTTGTGCAACTTTAGACATATGACTCATAAACTAGAATATAGAACCCAGAAAAAATCCTTGTAGTATGTTCTATTGATTATCAGTAAGGTGTGTAGGTAATTTAATATGTGATGGATAATCTTTCAACAAATGGTGTTGGACCATTGGATATCCACATGTAAAAAGGATTAATTTTGACTATTGCTTGACACTATGAACAAATATTAGTGAAAAATAAAATACAGACCTAAATGTAAAAGTTAAAATTATAAAAAAATAGAATAAAACATAGAAGAAAATCTTCATGAACTTGGATTAGGAAAATAGTTATTAGATATGATACCAAAAACACTATTCATAAAAGAAAGAATAATAAAATGGACTTTTCAAAATTTGAAACGTTTAAGCTTCTGAAGACACCATTAAGAAAATGAGAAGACTAGTCATAGTTAAGGAGACAATATTTATAAATTATATATCCAACAAAAGACTGGTACACAGTAAATAAAGAGCACTTATGACTCAATTATAAGAAGACAAACAATCCAGTTTAAAATTAGACTAATGATTCAAATATTTCTCCAGGAAAATATTTGAATGGCATAGAAGCACATGCAAAGATGCTTAACATTACTACGCGTTTGAAAAATGCAAATTAAAAACACAATGACATAGCATTTCAATCAAAAAAGATAATAAGAAAAGTTTACAAGGATGTAGAGAGATTGGAATTTTCATACATTGCTAGTAGAAATGTGAAATGGTAAAGCTATTTTGAGAGTTTGGCAGTTTAATAAAAGCTTCAGCATCAACTTACCATACAGCAATTCTACTCCTAGGTCCTACCCAAAAGAAATGAAAATAGATGTCCATAAAAAGTCTTCTATACTGAAATTCATAGAGGTATTATTCATTCTAAACAACAATTGTAAACAATGCAAGTTCTATCAATTGAGGAATGGGCAAGGAGAGTGTGGTATTCCTTACAATGTATTATTCAACAATAAGAACAAACAGACTACTAAAACATGCTTACACATGAATAAACCTTGAAAAAATTATGTTATATAAAAGGGACCAGAGGGTTGCCTGGCTGTCTCTGTCAGTAGAACATGTGCCTCTTGATCCTGGGGTCATGAGTCTCACATTGAGTGTAGAGTTACTTTAAAGGATAATAAGCGGCACCAGACACAAATGACAAAATGTGTGATTCCATTTCTTACAAAGGGTCCAAAAAGGGCAAATCTATAGGAAAAAAGTAGATTAGGGTTGCCTACAGCAGGGAGTGGAAATTGGGAGTAACAACAACTGGGAAACATAGAGATTTTGGGGGGTGTTAGAAAGGTTCTAAAACTGCATTGTACAACTCTAGAAATTTACTAAAAATCTTTTAAGTTGTACTTAAACTGGGTCAATTTATGGTATGCAATTTATACTTGAATGAAATTGTTTAAAAATATATAGCAAGGGTATTTTAAAAAATCTGTACATTTATTCTTCTACCCACTTTTTTGCTTGGATTATCGCATTTCCTCCTCACTTGTATTCTTTGAGGCAGGCGCTATTATTTCCATTTACAGATGAGAAAACTGGGTCTTAGATTATATTTAGCTAAAAAGTGGTAGAATAGAGAGTTAACCCCAGTCTGCAGAGTTCTAAACTCTTGCCTTTAATGCTTACACAATACTGACTTTTTGTCACTTGACCTGCACATGTATAGGAAGAAAGACCTGAACATCCTCATTTCTTGATATCTTTTCTTACTCTTTGTTTTAGTCTGCTTCAGCTATTACAACAAATGTCATAGACTGGGTGGTTTAAACAAGAAACATTTATTTCTCACAGTTCTGGAGGCTAGGAAGTCAAGATCAAGGTGCCAGCAGATTCAGTGTCTGATGAAGCCCTCTTTCTGGTTTGCAGATGGTCATCCTCTTGGTGTTATTTTTACATGGCCCCATGCGGGGAAAGTGAGAGAGATTATGAGAGAGAGACAGAAGATCTTTGTCATGTCTCTTCTTAAAGGAGCCCTAATCCTATCTTGGGGGTTCCACACTCATAAGCTCATTTAAACCTAATTACTTCCCAAAGACCCCACCTCCAAATACCATCACATTGGGAATTAGGGCTTCCACATAGGAATCCTGGGGGAAAAAACATGTTGTAATTCTACAGATGCATATAGTAATCTCTATTCACCATCCAAAGACTGTCATGAACATAGCTGTATAGGAAACACAGTACTGACATTATAAATAAGTGAAGCATGACTGCATGTTTTTTCAATGTCATGACTGAACATTGTCCATTAGGCTGCCCAAAGTTGATCTAGTTCTCTACGGGGATGACTCTTTGATCTGCTACTTATTATTGATTAGGATATTTTATCACTCTGTAAGGGTAAATATTAACTTCTATAAAACTGATATCAAGACAAATTATTCTTGTCCAGAGCAAGAAGAGAGAACCTAAGGAGTTGTGGTTTCATTACCCTGTCAGACTTTACCTGGTTTTATATGTAATTTAGCAATCTTGTCTAACATGTTTTCAGAGCCTATATATATATAACTAATTCAGTCTCTCAAGTCCTCTGTGAACTAGTTTTACCTTCTTCTGGTTCTCTCATCAATGAGTTAAATCTTTGATATGTGCTCATTTAATATTTACAGAGAGACATGTTTAACTTTTTAAAAATTTTACTCTGATAGCTTTAAACTTGTTGAAAGCAGGAATTTTTTTTTCTATGTCACCAAGTGACTAGTATATTGACTAATAAAAACATATTAAATCCTGCACTTTTTATTCCCCATGGCTTTTCTGCTTGTACATGCTTCGAGGCAGCAGAAGGAAGGACATACCTCCTCCTTGTGCTCCTATTTCTACCTCTTGAAGCATACAGAAGCATTTAGAAGAGGCTTGGTGTTTCCCTCACTCTCAGGGTTTCCTCCTAAAAAATGAACAGGAAAGCTGGTATCTGGGTGTCAAGATCCTTCTTCTGAGTCCCAGGCAGGTTGCACCCTGACAACATGTTAATAAGACACCCAATGCTTCCTTTCGAAATACAGAGTGCCCACTGTGGATATCCACACTGATGCTTTTGCAGGCAGCTCATCAGCTGAGAAAGAGGCTCAGCAACCTTGAACTCCTGTTTCTCACAAAAGAAGTGCAGCACACACAAATGCTTAACCCACTTCAGAGCTGAATGATCCTGATTCGGAATATCAGTGTGGGGAGAAATAATAGGTGTTAACTGCAGCAATGAAAGGCAGTGTAACCTGGTTACTAATGTACAATGGGGCCTATTATTTTCACCCAGGATGAAGTATTTTGAGTCTGATTAACTGTAGTGAGCAATGCCGTGCATGTTTTAACAAGGAAAAGAGAATAGAAATCTAAAGTTATTTCTGCCACAGCTACTGCTGCATCTGTCTGTGGAAGTAACTCAGGATCAATCTTGTGTTAAGGATGCAGCTTCATGTGGGTAAAATGAGAGGAAATCTGAAAACTCCAGGCTGAATTGCCAAGAGATCTTTGCAAAATGATCTGGCACCACATAAAAAACACTCAACACAGAACCCATCTCTCTCCTCAAATAGGAAGATGTTGTGAAGTTTGTATAATAGATTGATTTGAACTCTTTTTCTTAAAGAGTTAACCTTGGACCTCCACTTCAATAGATCACATTTATGTTCCAAATTTTGTATATCTTTGCCATGACCCTGAATCGGGGTGATTTATGTCAATAATATGCTGCCAAAAGCTTTTTTTTAAAACCTTGTTTATGTTTTCTATGGATTCGATTTCAATTTTATCACGTTCCATTATTTATTTTTCTTTGCATTCTTGTTGTTTCCATGACAGGAGCATCTTCTCATTGTAAAAGAGTCAAGGAATAGCTATTGATATTTGGTATACATTAATGTTTATCTTCTTCCTCTCTGTCTTCTGACCCCACATGCTTTGGTTTGATTCTCCAGCAGGAGCCACTGGTCATAGTGGAAAATTCTTGGTGTATGTCTTTTTAATTCCTTTTCTAGGCAATTACACACACACACTCACTCCCACACAAAGTTCTCCCTCCCTCCCTTCCTTCCATCCATCGTTCCTTCTCTTCTTTCATTATTTTTAAAAACCTGAATAGGTTTGTTTCTATAATTTGCTTTTTTTCTGGGACCAATAGGTCAGTAAGTTTTGCAGTCATTTCCTATCAGTTCTTATAAGCCTACTTTATTCTTAGAAGACAAATGCTATTTTATTATATAAAGATAGTCACCAAATTGTTTCACCAGAAGTGTATTTATTGACGATACGTTGATTCTGTTTCAACTCCTATCACTAATGTTGCCATAGCATATTCTTTTTCAAACATTTTTTGCATAAGTCAACTATTCCTTAATGATAACTTCCTAAAAGTGGAATTCTGGGGTCAAATGGTATGCTTTAAAATGCTTTTAAAGACTCAGCCACACTGCCCTTCAAAAAGGGACTATCAATTTACACCTCCACCAAGAATGTTTGAAAATAAAACTTTTCCTCCATTCTTAATAACAAAGACTATTACCAATCTTTTTAAAAGAATAGTACCAATTCGATAAATGGAAGAGGGGGGAAAACATGGCACAGCAGTGAACCAGTTTGGGAGCCAGACTGACTTGGTTCAAATCCAAACGGCCCCGTAACTAACCATGTGTTGTGGGCAAGCTCTTTCCATCCTCTGCATCTTCTTTTCTTCTCTTTACAGTGCAGAGCATACCTGCCCCACAAAGCCTAGGTACAGCTTCCATAATCTGTCCAGGGCAAACCCACAGAGTGATGGGCCAGTAGCAACCACTCCACAAGTGTTAGGTACACTCATTGCTCTTATTAGCATTTTATGGATTCTAGTAGGGCTTTATCATTTTCACATATTTATGGACCAGTTGAAAATCTTACAAGAAATACTTTGTAGCATAATTCTCCTAATAGAAATTAGGTGCTTCAACATTTTCTTAAAAATTTGAAAGTATGTTATCTCTATACACATATAATATCAAATATTAAACTATTGTTTGATTTTATGTTGCAGATATCTTTCAGAGATATTCATATGTCCTGTAATGTTGCCATACTATTTTATAAAGTTACAGAAGTTAGTTTTTATTTTAATCAAATCTGTCTGCCTTATCCACTGTGACTTATGCTATTGATGTCTACTCAGGGAAACCTCCCCAACCAAGAGTTTGGGGGAAAAAAATCATAAAGGCATACACACACACACACACACACATACACACAGAATATTTAGCTCCTTAATCCTTTTGAAATTCTGAAATTTATTGTTTGTATATAGTATAAAAAAGTTCTTTTATTTATTTTCTCAGAAACTTTTATATGGATAATGCATTTTTTCTGTACTTACTTAAAATGACATCTTTATACATACCATAAATGCTTATATACCGATGGAGTTGTTTCTCAATTTTCAAATTGTGTTATATTTTTTAATCAATAGTCCAATTGTCTTTACTACAATAGTTTTTATTTTTAAAGATTTTTTAAAATTTATTTGACAGACACAGCGAGAGAGGGAACACAAGCAAGGGGAGTGGGAGAGGGAGAAGCAGGCTTCCTGCTGAGTGAGGACCTGGGTGTGGGGCTTGATCCCAGGACCCTGGGACCATGACCCGAATTGAAGGCAGACGCTAACAACTGAGTCACCCAGATGCCCCACTACAATAGTTTTATGTTTTTTTTTTTCACTATTAGATAGTAAATTGATAGAGCAAGTGACTTCTAATTTTTTCTTTTCAAAACTTCCATGCTATTCTTGGGCATTTTTTCTCCAAATGTCCTAATAGTCTGAGTGTGCGTGTGTATATATATGTGTGTATATAAATATGTTTTCTAGTTTATACTGTATGCTAGCATGTAAGATTGTTATTGATTTTTCTATGTGATGACTTGTCTGTCATCTTATGGGACTTTCTTATTCTAATAGTTCTGTCTGTAGAATCCCATGATTGTTTTAGAGGTGGAAGATCATACCATAGAAAATTATGACAATTTTATAGATGCCTTTATGATCTTTACATCATTTACATATTTACTTTGACATTTTCGTGGTTAGGTCTGCAGTATAATGTTGAAAAGAATCTTTCTTTTCCCCCTAACTCTAATAAGAATGCTGTTAGTGAGTCATCTTATATATAATTGCTGTGGGCTTCTGTAAAAAGCTTTCGTAACATTGAAGACATTCTCGTCTATTTTCAGCTTGCCAAAAAGTTTGTTTGCTCAACAAGGCTGTTAGGTGCTATCAAATGCTTTTCAGTTTTTATTAAGATGATTATATTGGGTTTCTCTTTAAATCTATTATCATACTTAAGTATATTAATAGCTTTCCTGATGTTGAACCATTTTGGTATTCTGGAGTTAAACTTGGCTTGTCATGATACTGTAGTCTGTTAATTCATAACTGAATTTAATTTGCTCATATTTTATTTAGGAGTCTTAGAAAAATGAAATTGCCCCTTTGATTTTTTCTTTGTAGTTTTTGCTTGGTTTTGGTGTTGGAGTTAGTCTGGCTGACACAATTTCCTAATTTCTGAAACAGTTGAAATGTTTTTGTAAACTCATCTCAGAGTCGTTTTTCAATCCTCTTTATTTTTGTTTGTTAGAAGATATTGCTATTATTATAGAAAAAAAGAAACTTTTGAGAAATTCATAAACATTTTTCTACTGTTGTTCATGTATTCAGTTTTCCAGACCTTGTCAAGTGACTAGGATAAGTTGTCTTTTCCCAGGACATATTTTTCTTCTTCTCTGCTGCCCTCAACCTCGCCGTCTTCTCTCTCTCTCGAGATCTCCAGTGTTCATTCCTCTTTTGTTTCTACTTGATCTACCAGTTATTGAAAGGAGCATGGTTAAAGGTACTTCTATGTTTGAAGACTTTTTCAGTTTTTCCTTGTCTTTTCATCAGATTTTGCTTCACACACATACACACTCACACATTTATGCATATTTAGTTTTGCAGCTAGATTGATAAAAGTTAATGACTATTTCATCTAATTAGATTACATTTTATTAATTCTAAGTATCTACTTTATCCTATTAAATACTTTCTACCGTATTCCACTTTCTGTTGTTAATTTCGCTATAGTATGCCATTTAAGATAATTTTATTGCCATTTACCTAGTAAATATCTGTATACCCTTTAAAGAAAAATCCGTTCTGTCTTTTAATTTCAGTGGGCCTGTTGTAGTCTCCATGTACCTAGCTATTTTTTTCCAGAGACCTTAAAATGACACTTTTTTTGCAATTGCTGATATACCTTGATTTTACTGTTTTTTTCTATCATGCCCTTTACTGAATTGACTATGTATATATATATATTTTTTTTGTTCCATAAAATTTCCTCCCTAGAAATTTGAAATTTATATGTCTATTTCTCTAGGGTTATGCATATTTTTAACAGCTTCAACAATCTGTCAATAGCATAGTACTTATATCTTCCTCTTATATAAGAGTAAAATTCTAGTGTTCTTGCACTTCCCACTACCCTCTCTGGCAGACTCCGTGTTGAGAACATCTGGGATGTTAGTTCCAGATGGTTATTTTATACATTTTTAAAACATCAAGCATCAATAGTGATTTAACCCAACTGTAACTTTTAGTGTTCTCTTTGATCATTATTCTTTCTGGTATCCTTTTTCTTGGTTTTGTTATTTATTTTATTGGATTATCTTTTCATCAGTTTTTCTCAGATACATTTGTGGGTGGCAAAAGTTTCAAGTCTTTGCAGATCCAAAATTTTCATCTTGTCCACATACTTGATATAAGTTTGACAGAAAATAGAGTCTAGGTTCCAAGGAACAAACAACATGGGGTCCATTTTCTTTTAGCATCCAGTGTTGCTATTGAGAATGGAAGGTGAATTTAATCCCCATATCTTTGTAAATAATCCCATTGTTTTCACTTTAGAACTTTTCAGGATTTTTCTTTATGTTTAATGTTTTGACATTTCACCACAATGTTTAAAGTGGTAGAACTTAAAATGCATCTTTTCAGCACAAGGTAGGTCCTCTTATCAGGAGAGCTGTGTATTTATTCAGCTCGAAGTAAACTTCAATGCTCTTTGATCTTTCTATTCATTCCTCTTTTCTAAAACTATTCTCTTTAATTCTCTTATGCTTTCTATTTTTCTCTCTTTTTTATTTATGATGTTTTCTAGGAGAAACCCTCAATTTGGTTTTCCAGCTTACTGAGATATTCAGCTACATGTTTTAGGATTTATTTTACTTTGAAGATCATATTTTTTGTCCCAAGATGTAATTGTTTCTGTTTAAAGATTTCAGGGGTGCCTGGGTAGCTCAGTGGGTTAAAGCTTCTACCTTCAGCTCAGGTCATGATCTCAGGGTCCTGGGATCGAGCCCTGCTGAGCAGGGAGCCTGCTTCCTACTCTTTCTCTCTGTCTACTTGTGATCTCTGTCTGACAAATAAATAATGAAATAAATTAAAATAAAAAGATTTCATATTTTCTAAAGTAATTTTAAGGACATTCACATAATTTAAAATCTTCATCTTTGTTCCATTAAGTATTTTTTGAATGTGTGTTGGTTTCCTTCAAATGATGTGTGAGTCCTGATTTTGTGTGTTTTTCTTTTTTACTCTTTTGTCTGTTGCCATGTTTTCTTGATTGTTTTGGTTCATGTGACTGTGGGGAAAGGCTAATGTTGTGCTATTGAGTGTGACATGACAGGTAGGGTTTGATGTTGGGTACAAATACCATCCATCCCAAGAAAACCCATCCCCTAGGTCTCAATTACTCTGTGCCACTTTGGTTTAGTGTCTACATGAACTGTTTTTCAGTGTACAAATAACAGGTAGCTCTGCTGAGTAGAAGTAAAAGTGTAAGATGCAGGTAGAGATACCAAGAGCCTTAGTGACCTTATGCACGTATCTTATTCACCCTCTGCACGCTTTTTCTATAAACTACGCACTCAGAGCTTCTTGTATGTCTCATTCCAAAGTCTTCTCTTCATGAGTCATGTATTTTGGATTCATGGTTTATGGGACATCTTTTTTTTTGTTGTTAATTCTAATTCTATCTGCTTTCTATTGTTTAGAGAATGAATCAAAATCTGTGGTCTACTGCTACAACTCTTGTTTCTCAGTACTCTATGGCCTTTCTCTCTCCACTCCCACATATGTTTCTTGTCACTCAACAGGATTTGCAATGTGTTAAAGGGTAAACCCACATGGTTCAGGCTTAACTTGTTGATCAACTTCAGTGTCGTCTGTTTGAGATACTCTTCCTCTAAGGAGCAGGGGCATAGATTTTCTGACTTTTTCAAAGTAGAAAGTCATTCCTTTATCCATTCCTCAATATTTACTGAGTGCCTGTTATGTAACTGACACCTTCCTGGGAAGGAGCATGAGTCTTAAAAGAACGTGTAAGATTTGAATCCTTTCTTTCTAGAGTCAAGTTCACTTGGTATATACTTCAAAAAATGCTTAATAATAGAAAAAGAATAATGGGTAAAAAGGTGAAAGAGTGACTAAATCTTCTATTATGGAAGATATTGGGAACTATTTCATTGATAAGATGACTTTTGAGTTGTTTCTTTAGGGGTAAGTGGAAGTTTTCAGTGAGAGAATGTGGGTGGGTGTCAGAAGGGGAGATTAGGGAGGTATTCATAGTTGAATACCTTGAAGAGTGAATAGTTGAAATGTATTGAAGTTCATGGTATATTTAATAAATTCTAAGTGATCTGTTCTGGTTATCTTGGATATTTGAAAAAGGGGGAAAAAAGAAACCACTTGGTGAGAGGTGATAAATCTCAAAGGAAATATATACCAGGCACTAATTATCTCCCCTGGGATTCTCTACAGATGGACCCATAATTTCTCAAATGCATGTGATATGGAGTCATTTACACCGTGGACTCCAGTATCTGTTGATTTCTCAGGAAAGAGCTAAAAGGGGATATCCAGAAAGAAGGTAGAAGTGGCTTTTGCTCTTTGTCTCATCACAGCCCCTACAGATATTATTGACATGGCTTTTGTCTGTGGCAGATAATGCAGACTGAATCTTTCCCCATATCTATCTCATGGCAGTATTAGGCTTGGCTGATACATAACATGCTATGATTTGGGCCCTGGTCATTAAGCAACATTATCAGTTAACAGTATATAAATATTGATTTATAGTCAGAGAAATATAACATCATATAAATTAAATAGATGTGATAAAACTTGAACAATCATTAGACTTAGATGAAAAGAAATAAAGCCATGAGTATGTATTAATGAACCAAAATAGAAAAACATTCCAACACACTGCTGGGTGATAACAAGGGAAAGGATTTAGGACCATTTAGTCACGCCAGGGATTTCATATAAAGTATTACACTTGCTCTTCAGAAGAACTGTGTGAGTTAGGTTCTATTATTATCCTCACTCTACACTTAAACGGAACTGAAAATTTTAGTAACTCCTTTAAGGGTACACAGCTAGTAAATGGTGGAAATGGGTCCTACGTCCATACTTCTGTAACTGTATGCTCTTTCATCTTCACAAGCATTCTTTCCACCAGACATATCTTGCCTGGCACTCACTCACAGGAATGTGGGAACTCTTCCCTAACTGTGATGGAATTCAAGATCACATTTGTGAGCTTAAAGACCAAAGGAAAGGTGAATTGAGTGAAACAGTGAACTCACACAAAATGGAAATAATAACTTTAATACATGTCCAGACTTCTTTCAGGGTTGGGGAATTCTATCCAAAGAAGAGTGGGTGGAGCTAAGGGAACAAAGGACTAGAGATGGCCATGCAATTCCCCACCCACTGCCTCGTTATATTCCATCTTGCCTTGTGCCAAGTCAGAAATAAACTAAATGGAATTCCCAAAGCTTTTCATCTCTTATCATTCGCTTAATGTTACTAACTGATCCTAGTCCTTTCTTATTTTCTTTATTTCTTCTTTTGGAAATGATGATATAAACAATGACGATATAAGCAATATAACCATTTTGTTACTGTTCTTGCTGCAAAAATAGATGGGTTAGTTTTTTTTTTAAATTACAAGAAATGAACAATTTATTGCCAGTTCTAAAATTTATCTGCTACTCAATTTTCAATTAGGTATTTTGTGTATATGTTTGTAGGTGGTTGTAGAAGTGAGTGTATAATTGTGTGCATGTGTATTTTGGAAAATGCTATTTATAGCTCTTAGAATTAAAAAAAAAAAACTATACAGGTTCAGTACCTTTGTTTTCAAATGTGAGCCATTGAAATTGGCTTTTTCTTATACCTTTTTGTAACAAAACTGCAATATGCACAGTATTCCCCATCCATGGAGAGTGGAAGTGGTTAATCCTCTTCACAGGGGATGAATTGGAAATGGAGCTTTGCAAACGAAGACAGAGATAATTTCCCATCTTCATTATTTATGAAAATCAGTTACTTAATTTTAATTATACACTGTTTGTGCCGTCCACATAAAATGCCTTTTCTTTTATTTAAACTGCAAATAATTGCCAGTAGAATTATTCATTGGAAATTGAAACCTACTTTTTTGATCTCTAGAATGTCTATTAATAATGAATGAGGATGTTATTTATTTGTTATAATTCCACAAATGGAAACTGAAGAAAGACTCTATATTCCTCACTTATTCTGACATTACTTAAGTAAACTCACCTCAGGAGAAATGCAAGAATGTGGAGAAGCAACATAAAAATGAGAACAGCTTCTTTTTTCTCTTCTTTCCTTCCTTCTCTCAATGAATACTGATGTGTAGTTACTTCAGGGAAACCACTGTTAGGTAAAATGAGAGAGGGGAGTTAAATGCCTGCTAGGACCTAATAAACATTCATAAAATCCTTGACATTCGCAAGGGATACACCCAGAAACCTTCTAGAATCCCCATATTCATAAATCTTACTATAGCATATAATTTCCTATATAAAATACAATAAAATATAACTGAAAAATTTAAGCGACCTCTTTGGATCCTTAATGATTCTATAAATAAAGGAATCAAGTAATTTATAAAACCATTAAAATAAATTTTGCCATTAACATAAACTCTATACCATGGATCTCTCACTTGAGCGGTTTTTGCACTATCCAGAGAGCTTGCTTAAATAGTTTCATGAATTGCTTTTCTCAGTTTCCACACAGAACGTGTGGTGGAATCACTCATGTCTGAGTAACTGCAGAATCTGAATCTTCTGAAATCTTAAATTTATTTAAAAAAAATCTATTTTCTGGCCATAGCCATCACTTGATTGGATCTCCTCATTTTCCCATCATGTTCATAGAAGATAATTTTCTTATTAGGAAGGTTTTTTTTTTTTTTTTTTTTTTTTTTTTTTGGTTTTCTACCCTCCCCCACCCTTGAGAGAATCAGAATTTTATCATCTTATTAGCATGTGTATGGAGATAAACATAGATTAATTTAGGGGGAAAAAAAAAAACTTAGATTAACTTAGAGATGGATGCCAAGGGCCTTCCCAGATGTTCTCAGGAGCTACTAGTATTTCTTCTAACACAAGATTTGGAACAGTAGATTCAAGTTTGGGCTTCAGCAAAACTTAAGTATAATATAGGTGTTGAAACTTTGAAGGCTTGACAAATGGTCAAACCCCACCTTCTATAATCACAAATGAACATTGTCTGCCATATTTAGGTAATCAATACAGGACAGAAAAGGATGAATTTCTAAAGGAAAGTTACAAATAAATGTTTAATTTCAGAACTGCAAGAAAGATTGAGGAACAGCACTTCATGGAGGAGGCAGCATTTGTTCTGGACTTGGAATTCAGGCAAAACTTAGAAATGTGTCAAATATGAAGACATTTTAAGTAGAGGAACGGGATGAGCAAAGACATGTAGGTGAGGACTAAGGGAGTTTACACTAGGGGAATGAATAGTGTATTCCCATCTAATTACAAAAATAATCTATCCTCAGTGTAGAAAATATAGGAATTTTCTCTCTCTCTCTCTCTCTCTCTCTCTCTCTCTCTCAGCAATTTGGCAAACTAGACATACAATGTTAGGTTGTTACTCATCTATCTTGTAAGTGCTTTAATGTATTATTTTATATTTAATTTAAGACATCTGGAATATTCTTCACAGTATGTACTAATGCAAAGATTTATTTTAATTCTATTTCCTAAATGTTTAACCCTACCAGCAGCTCCACTTTTTTCCCTATTTCCCTATTTCTGTTTAAAGCAAAACTCTTTAAAGAGTTGTCTCTACTGAGAGACTTCATTTTCTCTTCTTCTTTTTTCTTCTTCCATAAGCCTATGGCAGTTGGCTGTTAGATCCCACCTTTCCACTGAAACACCTTCTTTCAGAGTCACCAGTGAGATCTGCTTGTTGATTTCCAGTCTTCATGCAGTTGATCTGCCCGTGTCATGTGCATTGCTGATCCCAGCATCCTTTGACAACACATTCACCTCCACAACCTCCTACCTCACTGGCCACTCTTCATTGTCTCTTTCGTCATTCCTGCTTATGATTCTGATGCTTAGTGTTGACAGGCCCTAGATCGCAGTCCATGGACAGCTCTCTGCATACCATGATTTCATCCAGATACATGTTTGTTTGTTTGTTTGTTTTTAAGATTTTATTTATTTGAGAAGGAGAGCATGCATGAGTAGGGGTGGGAAAGGGACATAGGGAGAGTGAGAAGCATATTTCCTGCTGAGCAGGGAGCCTACCACAGGACTCTGGGATCATGACCTGAGTCAAAGGCAGATGCTTAGCCAACTGAGCCAACCACACACTCCAGATGCATGGTTTTAAATAAAATCTGTATATTCTTATTACTAAATTTATACCTAGAACCTGAATTTTCCCTCTGAACTCTAGTACATATATAACAGATTTCTTAATATTTCTAACTGGATGCAAATTCCTGGCTTTCTTTCTCCAAACTGCTCTCTATGAGGTCATCCCAACTCAGCTAATGGAAACTACATCTTTCCAGTGCTCAGGACAGATGCTTTAAAGCCACTTTTGACCACACTCTCTGTTTTCTTATCTGACTTCCACTCCTTCAGTAAATACCCGCTATTTTGTTCATCATATCTTGGCTAGATCACTGCAATAGCCTTCAACTGATCTTGCCAATTGTTTCTTTACAGAGCATCCAGGGTGATCATTTCAAAATGAAAATCAAAGCGTGCCATGCTTCTGTCCTGTACTTTCCAATGACTTGCCATCTCACTTGGAGTGAAAGGATCTTATAATGCCCTAACAGATCCCAGCCAATCTCTGTGCTTCTCTGGCCCAATTTCTACTAATTCCCTGCTTATTAACTCCAGTAGGAGGGGTGGCTTTATTTCTTAGTTCTTAAACACATTAGCTCAGAGGCTTTGCAGCTGCTATTCCCTACCAGAAACTCTCCCCCAAGATACAGAGGTGGGTTGTTCCTCACTCCTTCATCTTCTCTAAATCATTGCTGAATTTCCCTTCTCAGTGAGACCTCCTGCATCATCCCGTCAGAATTTCAAGCTTTCTCCACACCACCATTTCCCCTTTCCTACCACTGCATTACCCTTGTCATCTAGAATTAGATGTAAATGTATTAGAGTCTAATTCTAAGCAAACTTCCTCTCTTCCACTGATCTTTCTGTCAATTATTGAATCCGTAGCATCTGATTTAATCATAATGATTTTGTAAAATCTATTTCATGTCTGGTGAGGCAAGTCTTCTTTATTATTGCTCTTTTACAAAATTCTCTTGGTTATTCTTAGCTTTCATGCCAGCTTAACCTTAAAAGTACTTTGTCGTGTTCTAAAAGAAGAAAAATCAAGTTGAGATTTTTATTGGAATTTCATCATACATGCACATTCATTGGGGAAAAATTAACATCTTTACATTATTCATTCTTCCTTTCCAGGAATGCCGTGTGCTTGTTTATGCAGATCTGTTTTCTTTTTGGTATCAGAGTTTTATAATTCTATATTTTTATAGTCTTTCCATATTTCTTAAGTCGTTTGTTTTAGTTAATCTTTTTCCCCTGATATGTTTCTATTGTAGTTACTTTTTCCTATTATGTATTTTCAAATGATATTTCCAGATAGATCTTTTTTCAAATTTGTATCCAACAACAGAGTTCAACTATCTTATTAGTTGCAAGCGGAGAAAGACAACTATCATATGATCTCCCTGATATGAGGAAGTGGTGATGCAACATGGAAGATTTTCAATTTATTTTCTTGGGTTTTCTAAGAAGACCTAATGATAATTATGTCTCTTCTCTTCCTCATATTTTGCTCATGTGGTAGTGCCTCAGCTAGGCTTCCACAGGGATGTTGAATAATTGAAGTGATAACCAGCCTGTTCATCTTCTTCTCCTCCTCAATCTCTTCCCTCTTTAGCCTGATGGCGGCTGTTGGTTTAAGATGCATATCTTCTATCATGTTAAGGAGATATCTTTACATTCAAATTTTACTAAAGTTTTTGAAAAAATAAGGAACAGTTGAAAAGTATGTCTTGTGCTTTGTGCTTACCTCAATTGAGTTTAATATTACCTATTGATTTGATTAACCAATTTCTCAATAATAAACCACAGAAATGACGGTCATGAGTGTTTTTTTAAAACATACTATGCAATTTAATTCATTAATATTTAAATGAGGGTTTTGCATCCATATTCATAAGTGTCTCTGGTGAATATTTTTCATATTAGTACAATGTTTTGTGATTTGTTGGAGTCAGTGTCATGTTATTTTTATAAAACAAATTGGAAAACAGTTTATCTTATTCCATACTTAGGGTAGAAAGCAGGGTGTGTGCATCTAAGTATTTTTATGGAAAGTATCTGCTTCTAAGAAATTTGACGTAATTTATTGTCCAAAACTGTTTGGTTTCAAAGCCCCACAGCCCTTTTGGTTAACTTAGTGATCCCCCCACCATGGTAATAATTATATAACTATGCTATATTCCAGTGTTCTACTATTTTAAAAGGGAACCTTAACAGTTTTTGATTTTCCAATAGGTAGTCTATTTCAACTGAAATTTCAAATTCTCACTGTGGAATTGTATATAGCATCTTCTTATAGTTTAGAAAAAATATTTTTTTTAGGGGAACCTGGGTGGCACCTGGGTGGTGCAGTTATGTGGCAAATTCTTGGTTTTGGCTAAGCTTGTGATCTCGGGGTTATGAGGTTGAGCCCCGTATCAGGGTCTGTGCTCAACCCAGATTCTGCTTAGGTTTCTCTCTCCCTCTCTCCTGTTCGCTCTCTCTCTCTCTCTCTTTCTCTCAAATAAATAAAGAAATCTTTAATTTATTTTTCTTTCTAAATCTGTTGTTGTGACAAACTGTCATTTCTAGTTCTGCTTATTTTTATTTCTCTCCATTTTTATTATTAGTTTTTCAAAAAGCTCACCTTATTAATTAAATTTTCCTTTGTAATAGTAAACCATTTAAAATCTGTAAGCCAATATTTTGATAAGTTTTGACATCAGTTTTTTTTTTTGTCTCAAAAAATTGCTTCAATTTTATTTTGCCTTAGATCTTAAATTTATGTAAGTGATTTTTAATTTCCCATTGATTGTTTTTGCTCATTTGTTGAAATTATTGTTCTTATTTTCTCTTCTTATTTTAGTGTGGTCAGAAAATGTGGCCCATGTAATTTCTGCTACAGAGAATTTATTGGTGCTTTTTTTGTGTGATCCTAGCTTAAGTTTTGTAATGGTCCATGAGCACATCAAAATAAGGTCCTCTTCTAGCGGTAATGAAGGAAATTATTTTATTTCAACCTCTTAAATTCTATGATTATATTCCCTCTCTATTTTTTTAATTTGGGGAGGGACTATTTTAATGTCTTAACATGTTACAATGTCCTGCAACAGTACTTTTGCTAATTTTGCCTCATAATGCCAACCGTTTACCTGTTTTACTTTATATATTGATTCTTGTGTTTTTTTGCATACACGTTCATCAAAATTTGGTTTATTGAGAAGTGTACTATGTTCCCTGCACTATGTAGCCCATGTGAAGTCCCCTCATATGTTGAATTCTTCCTTTACCGATAGTGATATATTTTTTTAAGATTTTATTTATTTATTGAACAAACAGAGATCACAAGTAGGCAGAGAAGCAGGCAGAGAGAGAGGAGGAAGCAGGCTCTCTGCTCAGCAGAGAGCCTGATGCGGGGCTCCATCCCAGGACTCTGAGATCATGACCTGAGCCGAAGGTAGAGGCTTTCACCCACTGAGCCATCCAGGCGCCCTCGATAGTGATATTTCTAACCTTGTTTTAGGCCTTTGCTTTTTGGGATATGTGAAAATCAGCTTTAGCACTTAACTGATTTTGAGACCATTCCCTTCCTACAACATCTGAAGTGACAGCGTATACATCTAAGAGACAAAGCCCCCCTGGAGCAGTCTTGCTGCCCACACTCTTTGTTTCCTTTGTGGTAACAGCATTTTCTACACTCATTGTGGCAGGACCACTGTGGCTGCCTCACATGGTCTCCAGGTTGTTGTGAGCCATGGGTCCCTGGAGCCAGGAAGAGAGTGTGGCTTCCTGCTTCTTTTCGCGTCCATTGGTGGCATTGTCACTGTTTTATCATGTATACTTCTTCAACCCTACAACCTGTGGGTGTCGCCTCACGTTCCCACAGTGAATAGAGTATCTATCTGTCTGGTTTTAGGGATTTGTTGTTTTCTTTTTTTTCCTTTTCCTTCCAGTGTCTTAATAGGCAATTTTGTGGACAGTTAATAGAGACAGAGTCAGGAGCTACTAACCTAGTAAAAATAAATAAAATAAAATAATAAAATAAAATATGCTGCTCCTGGAGTGTTTCTGCAGGAACATGAAATATTCTGTCAGCACTGTATTTTAAGTACTCTCACCTGCTTAGAGCATAACAGAAGGCTCACCTGGGAGACAACTGCAGCAGTCCCTGAGAAGTTCTAAGCCCTGGGAGTGGGGGTGGGACAAGCTGTAAGTGGACAGATGCATTAGGGAAGCAGAATCTATAATGTGGAAAATAAATAAGTTTGTATGTATGTGTATGATTGTGAACTGAGGGGTTTGGTTGGAAGAACAAACATATGGAGAAATTCACATTGGTGACAAACTTCCTAATACAAATTAATGAGAATGCTTGGAATGTTGCTAAAGGAAGAATGATAATGAAAAGAAAAGGATTACAGTTATATAGAGTAAGTATTTTAGTTTATTTTATAAGGAAATGCATAGGGAAGAAGTAAAATGCAATTTTGTGGAAAAAATAGATGAATTAAAAGATGAAATATGTTTAAAATTGTTAAATCAAGGAAAAGGGTATATTAATGTTTGTTTACTATTCTTTTTACTTCTCTGTATGTAGAGAACATTGTCATAATAAATAGCATGAAGAAAAAAGGAAGGGAGAAAAGTGAGCTAGTTTGGGACATAGTCTCTTAGGGTGCTAGCAGAACCCCTTATTCCAGGTGACAATATTTAGGGGCCACTGGAAATGTAAGAGTAGACTCCCCAGTGATCAAGAAGGGAGGTGTTTTAAGTATAGAAGTTGTAGATGAAGTTATTACATGCTTAGGTAGAGTTCATAAAGCTACTTTCTAAATATATAATATTAATGTCATGTTCTCTTGACAGTTAGCTGTGTGACTGTAGACAGGTTCAGTTTACAGGAGATATTATGGTATGGATTGTTTCTATTAGATTTTAATATTTGTGGCATATGTCTGCCTTCATAGCAGATATGTGCATTGTTTGGTAAAGTTTAAAGAAGCTTATCATTCTCTTAGCAATAGGTATAAAAGGCCTTGAAATAATCCTTGAATAAGTAGTTTTAGGAAGCAGTGATTCTGAATCATCAAAGACATGTAAACAAAGATGTTTACCATCATATTCTTAGAACAGAAAATATAAAGTAAACAAAATGATCCTAAACAGGTAAACCGAAAATAGATGATGATTTAACCACAGGAAGGGACACTGTGTATAACCAGGACAAATCATGCTTTTCAGTAATGAGGTAGGAAAATCCTCTCTAAACTAGGTGCAACCAGGATATCAAACTAAGTAAAATTATAATGTATATGACTAAATGGAAATATATCATTTTATCAGCAACTATCTTAGGGTTACAAGATGACAAATTTCATCTTCTTCCTTGTACTTTTCTGTATTTTCTACCAATATTTAAAATAAACACTGTTTTATAAGAAAACAAACACTATTAAAATAATAAATATAAGAATAAAATAAAAATAAAGTGGTTAAAGGGGTGGTCTAAGTTCCTTCCGAAGAGAAAATGAGCTTGTCTCTGTTTGTAGACTAAATGATGCAGTAGAAACAGGAAAGTCTAAGAGAAAAACACTCTAGAAAGGACAAGCTTATAGGGGATTCAAAATGGTTCTGGACAAGGGATTGTTACCTGTGTTAATACAGAATAGCATATTATAGGATATGATCTTGCTCTCAGAAACACTATCAATCAGTGCTCTTCAGCTACAAATAACATTAAAAATTCCTTGAACTTCTCAGCAAATGTGCTTATTCCTCCTTGTTTCCTCATCCTTTATCAACCTTATCAGATCTGCATTTGTCAAGGAATTGAAATTCCTTGAAGATTTCTCATTAGTAATTCTTTTCTCTACTTTGGGAACTTCTATGACCCCTTGTTGTCAGGAGGGTAATAGAATCCAGAGAATTTAAATGAT
This sequence comes from Mustela lutreola, assembly GCF_030435805.1. Lineage (NCBI taxonomy): Eukaryota > Metazoa > Chordata > Mammalia > Carnivora > Mustelidae > Mustela > Mustela lutreola. Next base: position 203,614,626 of record NC_081290.1, on the reverse strand, counting down.
TTGCCTACAAGTAAAAGGTAAGCTGATTCTCTGGGTCAGTTGCCACATAGGGAAAGAGTCTTGGAGTTATGAACCACTATCATTTGTATGCAGCTGCAGCCCAAATGGCCAACAGATGCTGAATGTTAGCGGAAGTCCATCAGAAGTCTATTTTTCCTACCTAAAATCCTAATTGCTGACATGGAGAAAAGAAATAACAAGGCAGAAAACACCAGAATGAAGCAATTAAAACGATCAAGGGGATATTGGGGGTAATGAGAAAAAGATACAATTTTTTTCAGCGTGGAAAAATAAATGCTTAGAGAAGAAGAATGAGTATAAGATTATGAACGGCAAATATAAACCCATTTTTCAATTCGGGAATACGCATTTGATTTGAGGGTATAACTTGAAATCTAAAGGATGTAAATGGAAGTGTGTAATGTCTTTGGATTAGGCAATGAAGAAGAAAGTAAAAGGAAAGGTGTTTTGTACACATTCTCTCATTATATGACAAGCTGTCAAATCGCTTTGTTATAATCCCAACTCTGCCATCAGCCATTCACATGATCTTCACTTTTCAGGCCTCTAATTTATTTTGTATTGAATTGGAAATAGAATTAGTTGGGCTTGAGGATACTGTCTGATGCAAAAGGATTTTTTTCTAAATTTTGTAACACAAAAAATATATAAATATTCCATTATATATTTGTTTTTCTTAAAAGATTGTACATACTAGAAATGTGAAAACACCTGGGAAGTATTTATCTATATTTGAGGTTGCTGGTGACATTATAATTTTTAAAAGCAAATTAGTGGTTCCTAACAAGACCCTACACTAACATGCCTGCAGGCTTCCTCTCCCAAGATCAGTCCCCGGGCAATGATGAATAGATAGGATACAGATTTAATGCGGTGTTTGTATATGTAATGTATTTGGTCTGAGAGAAACTGCAAGTTTTACTCAGCCTTTAGTAAGGCTTTGGAAAAAGAAAATAGAAAAAGCATTACGCAATTCTGTTTACTCCTCTTACCAGATATCTTAGTGCTTAACAGTTATTCTCACAGCATATTTATAACAACTGAGATCCTTGTTACAATGTTCCTCAGATGTAAAATCAGTGAAGAACTGAAGACTTTTACTTGTAGAGATCTAAAATAATGCCCAGTCACATCCCCAAGGGTATGAATTATAATGTAAGCATTATAAAGTATTATAAAGTATTTACCTTTAATGCTGCTTTTTTTAGGGCCAAAGGGTGAGATTCTGATTCAAGAGTCATCTTGCCCTGTGGTGAATACCTAACCACTTCCCTGGTTCCTTCTGTTACCCCCAGATCCATTGAGGTTGAAGGCTAAGTTATGGTCTTTATAGTGAGATTACCCTGGGAGTGTAATTAAACCCCCAGAGGAAAATGTGCTTAAAGATGTTTGAGAAATATGACTATTTCAAAAAATATATATGTATATAGATAGGATTATAGATTATAGATACCACATATATACAGATACCAGAAGCAAATACTAGAGCAGTTAAACCAAAAACTTAAAATTAGTTTAAAAAACAAACAAAAAGGGGGCGCCTGGGTGGCTCAGTGGGTTAAAGCCTCTGCCTTCGGCTCAGGTCATGATCCCAGGGTCCTGGGATCGAGCCCCACATCGGGCTCTCTGCTCCGCGGAGAGCCTGCTTCCTCCCCTCTCCCTGCCTGCCTCTCTTGCTTACTTGTAATCTCTCTCCCTGTGTCAAATAAATAAATAAAATCTTTAAAAAAAAAAAGGATAAGAGATTAGCAATTTGAACTATGAATCAAAAAAATAAATAAAAAGAACAAAGAAGAATATTAAATATGAACAATATAATAGTCATATTTTAAAAAGAAACAGTCAATGAATAAATAGCCGAGGAGCCAATTAAGACCTTGGAGACCATATTAAGCAGATCTTATATGGAAAAAAGAAAGACAAATAATGGAATATGCACAAGAAAAGCTGAGAAATATGAAGAATATGGATAGTGAAAGTAATGTTTGGAAAATAAAGATATCAGAAAAACTGAATTTTTAAAATGGAGATGAGAAAATATTTGAAATAGTGGATTTTTAAAAATTTAAGTAGAAGATTATAGATGAAAAACATTCAGAGAATGTCAAAGGAGAGAGAGAAGGAATGATCCACTCATAAAAACACAATGAAATTTAAGAACATGAAAGTGAGAGAAAATTCTGAAAACATACAGAGGAAAAAGAATAAAACTCAGGTTAGCAACAGATTCTTGAACAACAACACTGGATATAAGAAGACAAGATTAAAACTTAGAAGCATCGCATAGTCAGATTTTCACTGAAATATAAGGATATGATAAAAATATTCTTATAATAATAAAATCTCAGAAAATTTGTCAGAATTTCACAATTGGATTAAAATAGATTATATAAACCATTCAAATAAAAGGCAAGGCATGTCTAGAAGTTGTCACAAGAGCTATATAAAATAAAGATGATCAAATGCTAAGGTTTTTAATTATATTTTGAAATAGTAAGTGAAATTAAAAAGGAATTAAAAGTCTAGGTTTGGACTAATATGATAGCCACTAGCTATATGAAGTGTACATGTTCAGTTTATTTAGGCAGTATAATAATTTTAAGCACAAAATACGTGCAGAAAAAGACTAATAGAGCTACAAATTAAATCCACTACCATATTGGGAGATATAAATACATATCTCTTGATAACCTGTGATCCAGGTTAAAGAAAAGAAAACAATATAAATAAAAGACTGATCTAGTAATCTCATACAGAATCTATACCCAATAAATATAAAGGGCAAATTTTTCTCAAGAATGAGTGAAATTTTTAAAAAATGAGCATAAAACCTCAACAAATCTCAATAACAGCAATCTCAATAACAAACATTAACAACAATAATACAGGCCATGATCATTCACTACAACATCATTAATTTAGAAATTAATAACAAAAATACAAATTAAAAAATCTCCATGCATGCAGGAACTAAAAAACACTGTAAATATGTCACAGATTATGAAAGAAGCATGAAAAAAATTAAATAATACATAAAATTGAATAAAAATGCTCCATAACAAAACTTGTAGGATTAACAAAAATGATGCTTAAAAAAATATATCGTCTGAAATACTTATAATAGAAAAGAAGAAATCTTCAAAAATAATGAGCAAAATTTTTAACTTAGAAATTTAATAAAGGATAAGCCAAAAGAAAAGAGAGAGATAATAAATAAAATGTAGAAATAAGTGGAATAGAAAAACATGTTATAATTGAGACCAGCAGATTAAAAGTTACTCTTTGAAATACAAATACTGTTAAAATAGATAAACTTCTGGCAAAAGTAATCCAAAGTTAAAGAGAAAAGATAAAAATGTATACTACTAAGAATGAGAAGGACGTAACTAAAAATAAAATGAAGGTTTAAAAAGATGTCGACAATTATATGCTGAACTCTTTACTTAGACAAAACAGACAAATACTTATAAAAAAACTCACCTTACTAAACTTCATTCAGAAGGGATGAGTAACTAGTACAATTTATAATTAGTTAAAAAAAAATTGAGGAAGAGGTTAATAATCTTTTCAGAAACAAAATAGTATACCAATATAGTTATGTGGATGAGTTCTACAAACAACTTAGAAAAGAAATTATTCCAATTTTACAAAAGCTTTTCCCAAAAATATAAAACAAGTGAAATACTCTCTAGTTCATTTTAAAAAGAGAGCATTACTCTATTACTAAAACTATACTTTTAAAAAACTAAAAATTTTTCCCCAAAAATAGAAAGAAAGAAAATCTATGGATTCATTTTATTCTTCAGTATAGAAGCAAAATTGCTAAGCAATATATTACCAAATTGATGTACTTAAAAAAAAAATACATCCATGATCAAATTGTGTTTATCCTAGGTATTCCAGAGTCATTTATTGTTATTTTTAAAGATTTTATTTATTTATTTATTTGAAAGAGGGAAAGACAGAGATGGTGAGTGAGTTGGGGAGGGGCAGAGGAGATGGGAGAGGGAGAAAGAGAGAGAATCTGAAGGAAACTCTGTGCTGAGTGTGGAATTCAATGTGGGGCTTGATCTCATGACCCTGAGATCATGACCTGAGGTGAAACCAAGAGTTGTAGGCTTACTCAATTGAGCCACTCAGGCTCCCCAAGAATTATTTATTGTTAAAGGATCTGTAATATAATTTAGATTATAAGACGTGATTGGATAAAAGACACTAAAAGACAAAAAGACCAAAAAAAAAATAAAACAAACAAACCTGCATCTCAGTAGAAAAATACAAAATGTTTAATACACTTTGGTACTCATTTTTTTTTTTTAAAGATTTTATTTATTTATTTGTCAGAGAGAGCGAGCAAGAGTGAGCACAGGCAGACAGAGTCTCAGGCAGAGTCAGAGGGAGAAGCAGGCTCCCTGTGGAGCAAGGAGCCCGATATGGGACTTGATCCCAGGATGCTGGGGTCATGACCTGAGCCGAAGGCAGCTGCTTAACCAACTGAGCCACCCAGGCGTCCCGGTACTCATTTTTTTTTTTTTAAATAGAATACTTTTTTTTTTTTTTTTTTAAGATTTTATTTATTTATTTGACAGCGAGAGAGATCACAAGTAGGCAGAGAGGCAGGCAGAGAGAGAGGAGGAAGCAGGCTCCCTGCTGAGCAGAGAGCCCGATGCGGGGCTTGATCCCAGGACCCTGAGCTGAAAGCAGAGGCTTAACCCACTGAGCCACCCAGGCGCCCCCCGGTACTCATTTTTAATTAAGAAAAGAATACTGTTAGGAAATAAGAAGTATATGAGAACTTCTAAAACCTGATAAAGGGTGTATTAGTAAGAGTTCTGCAGAGAAGTAGTACCAATAAAATGTGTATATATAGAAGCATATTTATTATAAAGAATTGGCTTATGAGATTGTGGAGGCTGGAGTGTCCAAAATCTGCAGGGTGAGCTGTCAGTCTGGAGAGCAAAAAAGAGCTGATATTGCAGATGAGTCCATTGGAAACCTGCTGGAGAATTCTCTCTTACTCAAGGGATGCAGGTCTTCTTTTCTATTCAGGTCTTCAATTGATTGGATGAGGCCCTCCCACACCTACAGGTCAATCTGCTTTACTTAAAATCCACTTATTTAAATGTTAATGTCATCTATAACACCCTTACAGTAACATACAGAATAATCTTTGATCAAATATCTGGTCACCTTTTGGCCCAGCCAACTTGACACATAGAATTAACCACCATAGAGAGTGTCTAAAATAAATAGCAAACAAACTAAAAGGCTAGAAAAAACATGATAGTAAATGGAAAAAAATCTTAGAAGAATTTAGTTTAAAATTCAGATGTGATAAAAAAAAAAGCTGACTATTAATACATATATTCAAAATTGTATTGACAGTCCTTGCCAGTACAATGAAACAAGAGTAAAAGAATTAGAGGTATATACATTAGAAATGAGAGAATGAGGTGTCTGGGTGACTCAGTTGGTTGGGCATCCAACTCCTTGATTTTAATTCAAGTTCTGGGATTGAGCCCTGCATTGGGCTCCATGCTTATTGGGAATCTGCTTGGGATTCTCTCCTTCTGCCCCTCTCCCTGCTCAAGCTTGTTCTCTCACTCCCCTCTCTCTCTCTCAAAAAGTAAATAAACAAATCTTTAAAAAAAAAAAAAAAACAAGAAATGGGGAAATAAAAATGTCATTACTTGCAGATGATACAATCATTTACATTGAAAAAAGTGAAGTCATCAATAGGTGAATTATTTTAAGTGGGGAGAATTGGAAAAGTAGTTGGATATAAAAATAAAATACACAAAGTCAGTTGCCCTTTTGTATATCAGTGGCTAAAACCCAAAAAATATAATTAAAAAAATATATCATTCACAATAGTATCAGGCAATACTCAGTACTTTCAGATAAATCTATCAAAAACAGTGCAAGATCCCTATGAAAAAAATTATAAGCTTTATTTAGAAATATTAAAGAAAATCTAAATAATTGGGAAAACACCATATCCATGGGTAAAAAGGCAATACTATGTATTATCAATTCTCAGACTCACCTGGAGAGTCAACACAATTCAATTAAAATGTCAGCAGGATATTTAATAGATCTTGATAAGATATTTCTAGAAATTTAAAAGTTTGATAAGAGATATAATTGAAGAGATGAACTATAATGAAAGACTTGCCCTACACAATTTTATTTAGACAAGATGTATTATGAAAATGTGATAATTAAGATGTTATATTATTGACAGAATTGAATAGAAAGTCCAGGAATAGACCCATGCATATGTGGAACTTTGACAGAAGACAGAAAATTTGTGTCAAAAGATTTTAAAAAATTTAAGTTAAAATACTTGACATTGATAAGAACAAATATAAAATTAGATCCCTACCTCACGTGGTAAAACAAAAATCAACTTCATAGTGATTAAGCACTTCCATATATAAAAAAGAACTTTGAAACTCTGTAGAAAATATGGGTGAATATACTTTGGACCACAGGGAAGTATTTTTTTAAGACACAGAAAACATTTCTACAAAACATTGTTGGGGTGCCTGGGTATCTCAGTCAGTTAAGCATATGATCATGGGTTTCAGCTCAGGTCTTGATCTCAGAAGTACAAGATCAAGCCCTGGGTTGGGCTTCATGCTCAGCATGGAGTTTGCTTGAGATTCCCTCTCTTCCTTTCCCTCTGCCCCTGTCCCTGCTTGTACTCTCTCTCTCTCTCTCTCTCATTAAAATAAATAAATAAATAAATAAATAAATAAATAAATAAATTCTTTTAAAAAACAAACCAAAACAAAGTAAAATGTTGAATTGACCTAGTGATTCTACTCCCTCAGTCCAAACCCAAGCAAAACTCTGTCACATGCCCAATACAGGAAATGTTTAAAAGTGTTGAGACTAGCACTGTTCACCGTGGCAAAGGCTAGAAGTACCTCAAATGTGTATCATGAGGAGAATGGTGAAGCAAACCATCATTTATTCATTACATTGTATGTCACAATGTAATATACAGCAATCTAAACAAATGTAATAGAGAACATGGATGAATTTTGGCAATAAATACCAAGTGAAAAAAGTGAATTTCAAATTATAACATCATACGTCTCATAATTACATATAAAAAAGGAAGCAATGAAATGATTAATATGGAATCTGGGATATGGTTTCCTTGGATAATTCAAGGTAAGGGCATGGGGACTACCATTTAATTACATATAGATTATTGTAAAGATCCTGTCTTTGATTTTGGGTTCTAGGTTCATGTGTACTTAATATGTTATTAGAAATAACTGTCTTATTTTCTCTGTCAATTATGAAAATGCCTTTCTGCCTAATTCTACACCTGTCAATCCTGGTGCAGACATAGTATATTTTTAGTTAGCTAAATTGCGTAACTTACCTATTGCAGCATAAGAACTACCCCCAAAGTTTGAGCTTTAAACCAATAATAATTGTTTGTCCTAGATTCTGTGGGTCAGCAATTCAGATAGATTACAGTGAGGATGGCTTGCATCTGCTCCATGGTGCCTAGGGTCTCAGCTGGAAAACTCAAAATCAATTGATATCTAGAGCATTAAGGGCTGCTGCTGTCATTGCAAGGGTCTGTTTGCTAGGATGTTTATCTTTGTTACTCCTCACTCACAAGAAGGAAGGCAAGTTTCAATAAATAAATGGTTCATTTAGATCTAAGAGGAATAAAGTAAGAGGGAACAACTAGACTCTTTCATTCAATGGTTATTGAGGTTAAAACTCCCAGTTCTCAAATTGTCTTTCTATCTCACATAAAGTAGCTGAACCAACAATCCCATTTCTATAGTTTGGAACAGTTTGTGCAAAGGCTGAGAAGAAAAAAACAGTCAAAGTGTATAGTAACTCTAAAAATGATAATTTTAGTTTAATCTCTGAGCCCCAAAAAGAACAACTGGTAGAAAACAGACACAATCAAGTCTTCACTTTTCCACCTTATGGTCCCCAGGAGGCATTTTGCTCTCCACCTTGATGTTTGTGATCTTTTCTTATATACATTTTTTGAAATTTACCCCCTTGGGCTAGCTGCATCCTGTAAGTGATGTTACTTCACACATGCTCAGCAATGTGGGACAGCCTTCAGCAGTGGAACTTGGGCCTTGTGTCTTGCAGCATATTTTACCTTGGGACTAGGGATTATCATTATATGTTTTCCCAACAGTTTCTCTTTCATCAGAGTCTGGAGAAAACTAATAGAATTGGATTGGAGAACATTAGCATAAAACTGGTATATTGACCCAGAAGTATGCTTGCCCTGAGATTATCAGGGAAGATTTTAAGACAAAATACAGACACCTTTATTTTCTCCTTCTTTAGTTGGATTCTAGGCTCATGCAGCTCCATTCCCGTTCATGCACTCACCAGGTTCGAAGACCCCTTTTCCTGACCAGTTATCAGCCACTGAGATCCTTTCGACTATTTTACTTAAAGGCTCGTGTAACACTCATAAATAGAAATTTGTTTTGACTATCAGGACATGCAAATTTTATCTTGGTGTGAAATCTCCCTAAGTTCTTCTGGTTTTCAACTGATACCATATTGGGAAATCTTGAATTTCAACTTGTATGTTGTATTCAATTACTTTATAAATCTAGTTGCCAAGCTCTTGGCATTACCCTGAACAATTCTTGGCCTGCCTTGATTCATCCTTTTTCAATTTTCTGATTAGAACCAAAACTTTTTAAGTCTCCTATACCCTTAATCCCATGATCATTACCAAAGATAATGATAAATGATAATGTTTCAGTGTTAATGAGGGAGTAAATAGCATGTTAATGACATTTGCAGATGTATCTATATTAGAAGTTGTTAACACCAATGAGGCCAGAAAGAAAATACTGAAAGTCCTAAAGAAGTAGAAGCACACAGAGGAAAAAACAAACACGAAAACAAACTGAGATTCAACATAACATATACATATTCTTGTAATGAACAGAGAGCTAACAGAAAATAGCCAACTACTGTCCTGGAGACCTGAAGAAAGGAAGAAACAGCAAAGGTTATCTAAAGAGGATTTTACCGATGGCTGGAATTAATTCCAAGGGTTTTTTGTTTGTTTTTTTTTTCTCATATAAAATTTTTTATTCAAACTAACTTTTTTTTTTAATTTTTAATTTTTTATAAACATATATTTTTATCCCCAGCGGTACAGGTCTGTGAACCACCAGGTTTACACACTTCACAGCACTCACCAAAGCACATACCCTCCCCAATGTCCATAATCCCACCCCCTTCTCCCAAACCCCCTCCCCCCAGCAATCCTCAGTTTGTTTTGTGAGATTAAGAGTCACTTATGGTTTGTCTCCCTCCCAATCCCATCTTGTTTCATTTATTCTTCTCCTACCCACTTAAGCCCCCATGTTGCATCACCACTTCCTCATATCAGGGAGATCACATGATAGTTGTCTTTCTCTGCTTGACTTATTTCGCTAAGCATGATACGCTCTAGTTCCATCCATGTTGTCGCTAATGGCAAGATTTCATTTCTTTTGATGGCTGCATAGTATTCCATTGTGTATATATACCACATCTTCTTGATTCATTCATCTGTTGATGGACATCTAGGTTCTTTCCATAGTTTGGCTATTGTGGACATTGCTGCTATAAACATTTGGGTGCACGTGCCCCTTTGGATCACTACGTTTGTATCTTTAGGGTAAATACCCAATAGTGCAATTGCTGGGTCATAGGGCAGTTCTATTTTCAACATTTTGAGGAACCTCCATGCTGTTTTCCAGAGTGGCTGCACCAGCTTGCATTCCCACCAACACTGTAGGAGGGTTCCCCTTTCTCCGCATCCTCGCCAGCATCTGTCATTTCCTGACTTGTTGATTTTAGCCATTCTGACTGGTGTGAGGTGATATCTCATTGTGGTTTTGATTTGTATTTCCCTGATGCCGAGTGATATGGAGCACTTTTTCATGTGTCTGTTGGCCATCTGGATGTCTTCTTTGCAGAAATGTCTGTTCATGTCCTCTGCCCATTTCTTGATTGGATTATTTGTTCTTTGGGTGTTGAGTTTGCCAAGTTCTTTATAGATTCTGGACACTAGTACTCATGAAAGAAATTGAGGAAGACACAAAGAAATGGAAAAATGTTCCATGCTCCTGGATTGGAAGAATAAATATTGTGAAAATGTCTATGCTACCTAAAGCAATCTACACATTTAATGCAATTCCTATCAAAGTACCATCCATCTTTTTCAAAGAAATGGAACAAATAATTCTAAAATTTATATGGAACCAGAAAAGACCTCGAATAGCCAAAGGGATATTGAAAAAGAAAGCCAACATTGGTGACATCACAATTCCGGACTTCAAGCTCTATTACAAAGCTGTCATCATCAAAACAGCATGGTACTGGCACAAAAACAGACACATAGATCAATGGAACAGAATAGAGAGCCCAGAAATAGACCCTCAGCTCTACAGTCAACTTATCTTCAACAAAGCAGGAAAGAATGTCCAATGGAATAAAGACAGTCTCTTCAATAAATGGTGCTGGGAAAATTGGACAGCCACATGCAGAAAAATGAAATTGGACCATTTCCTTACACTACACACAAAAATAGACTCAAAATGGATGAAGGACCTCAATGTGCGAAAGGAATCCATCAAAATCCTTGAGGAGAACACAGGCAGCAACCTCTTCGACCTCAGCCACAGCAACATCTTCCTAGGAACAACGCCAAAGGCAAGGGAAGCAAGGGCAAAAATGAACTATTGGGATTTCATCAAGATCAAAAGCTTTTGCACAGCAAAGGAAACAGTTAACAAAATCAAAAGACAACTGACAGAATGGGAGAAGATATTTGCAAACGACATATCAATTCCAAGGGTTTTATACTAAGAACTTTCAAAAGTATCCTTACTTGTCTGACCATTGTTGTCCTGTTAAATGTTTAACAAGGGGATCCCTGACCAAAAGAAAAAAGGAAAGAAATAAATAAAAAAGGAAGAAAATATGCACATGTGTTCACAGATATATGATTATTATAACATTTGCTAACATAGAGGGTGTATATAGTACTATTTACAAATAAAGAATATATGAGTTTCCTGGGTGGGTCTGTTGAGCATCTGATTCTTGATTTCAGCTATCTCAGGGTCCTGAGATCAAGTTCCATGTTGGGCTCCATGCTCATTACAGAGTCTGCTTGAGATTCTCTTTCTCTCTCTCTCCTTCTGCCCCTCTCTCTGCTTGTGCTCTCTCTCTCTCTGTAAAATTAAATAAATTATTAAAATAAAGGAAAATAATGAATATAATATTCTTTTTTAAAAAAGATTTTATTTATTTATTTGACAGACTACTTACACAAGTAAGCAGAGAGTCAGGCAAAGAGAGAGGAAGGGAAGCAGGCTCCCTGCCTACATAGAGCCCGATGCGGGACTCTATCCCAGGACCCCGGGATCATGACCTGAGCCAAAGGCAGAGGCTTTAACCCACTAAGCCACCCAGGTGTCCCATGAATATAATATTCTTTATTGTAAATTTGATATAAACAATTAATTCTCATAGAATACTTCTTTGATTTTTGCCAAATTCTTATACCTATATCCCATTCATAAGCAAGAATTATTCCAAATTGATGTTGGCTGATATTTTCATTTCCATTGAATATGATGAAAGTAAAATAGCAAAGATGTATGTCAGAATTACTTTGATCTGTAAATGACTTAAGAAACATTTTTTGCTGAACCAGATACTCTGAATATTTCCTCCATTTTTTTGTGCTATTCACAAAATGATGGTTGTGGACATAATAGGTTTTTAAGTTTAACCTCTATAATTAATATTTTCTCTGTCACTTTCTTAAGTCTAGATAATCAACAAAGCAATTAATCAAGACTTGATTTGTAGTATTTGCTGATTTCCATGGTCTCCCCTGTTATTCTAGAACAGAGCTTACCTTGTCCTTGGCCTGCTTCAAAACTGGTACAGATCAGTGTAATCATTAGATGACTACTCTATCACTCTGCTATGACAGGCAGTCAAGTGTATTTCTTGTCTTTCTTGTTTATCTCCTGCCATTTTCCACCTCACTCCAGTATCCTCTGCTCCTCACTCCATCAGTGGATGGCATATTCCAGAGGTAGTGCTCTTAATTCAAGTAGTTCTTTGCCTAGTATGTTCTATTCACTCTTCTCCATCAGAAGGAATTGTATTTGTTTGTCACAGAGCAACTCAAATGTAAAGCTTTGCCAGACTTTCTGATAAAGTTACTTTTCCCCACCTTTGTACCCTTGTTACCACTTGTTTATATTTTTCTTAAGTAATGTATACAATACACTTTACACAAGACATAGCATGTAGTGAATATTCCATTGGTGGTCTCTCCTCCAATTTCCCTAATGACAAGGACATGAATTTTAGAATGCAGGTCCCAGTGACTTGTTAGCTCTACGATTTTAGGTAAATTATACAACCTCTTTATGTTTCAGTTTCTTCATCTGTAAAATGGAAATAATTATTTTCTCTTTTAGAGCCACAGATATAAATATTGGAAATAAATGGGATACTGTCGATGAAGCACCAAGTCCATCTTATGTACCCATTACATGTCAGTTCTCTTTCTTTCCAACCCCATTTTTTCATTCTATATATTAATCATTTGTATTCATATACCCCTTACAAGATTGTGAGTTCCTTGGCTGCTGAGACCATCCTTGCTTAATTTTCTATGCTTCATGCTGACCTATTATAATCCTTGGAACATGGTGCAAGCTCAGTGACGATGAGATAAAGAGTGGGTATGTCTTAGATCTCCCTATTGTGACTGGATTTAGCATGAGCATTCTAGGAATTCAAGGGCAACTTGAGTTCATGAAATGAACCAACCACCTAGTAATAAGTGAGCATCTACTATGGGCAGAATATGAAAGAAGCCTGACATTGTTATTATTTTAAGTGAATTTATGGTTTAAGTTGGGAGACAAGATATCTCTGTATGAAACTTTTAACAACATGATGAAAAATAGTGGGTAAGATCTTTCAAGTACAAATTCTTCACTATGAACAAAAAGTCCAGTAGAATATTAGAGACAGGAAATCTCTCTAGTGGGCAAGCATATTCAGACATTAGTGAAGGAGGTAGAATTTTAGGGACCATAAGTGCTAAGATTAGGTATAGTGAATAAATATTAAACAGATAATGTTTGTTCTTGAGCAATAATGAAAATTCATTAAAAAAATATTAACCTGTCCAGGGCACCTGGGTGGTTTAGCGGGTGACTCTGCCTTTGGCGTGGGTCATGATCTCGGGGTCCTGGGATCAAGCCCCACATTGCGCTCTCTGCTCAGCGGGGAGCCTGCTTCTCCATCTCTCTCTGCCTGCCTCTCTGCCTGCTTATGCTCTCTCTGTCTCTATCAAATAAATAAATAAAATATTAAAAAAAATACGTCCGAGTTCTGTACAAGTCTGAAGGAATTAGCCATTTGGGAGGGAGTTTTCATTTAAAAAACAAAAAACCCTGAATATTATAAGCTGAATTGTGTGCCTCAAAATTCTTGTTGAAATTATAACCTCAGTTCCTCAGAATGTGATTGTATTAGAGATAAGGTCTTTAAAGAGGTCATTAAGTAAACTGACGTCATATGGTTGGGCCCTAATCCATATGACTGGTGTCCTCATAAGAAGAGATTAGGACAGACCTTCCTGAGGGAAGACCCTGTGAAGGCACTGAAAGGTGATCATCTGGAAGGTGGTCAACTGGCCAACCCAGCTGAACACTTTGATTTTGGACTTCTGGCCTCCAGAACTATGAGAAAATAAATTTCTGTTGCTCAATCCACCCTGACTATTATTTGTCATGGCAGATCAGCCAGACTAACACACTAAGCAAGGTTGACAGCAATAGGAATGGAATAAGTGAATCTGAGGTTCACTACAGGGGAACCATGAGAAGGACCCATGAAATAGTAGGATTTAGGGGTCAGCATTTAGGACCTACACCATAGCAAACCCACCTAGAGGGCTGTGACACTCCCAGATCTATTTCAGTAGGTTCCATTTTCTTCCTGACATGCTCCGGCATTCTACACCTCCCTCTCCCACCACCCCTTGTTTTGCCTTCTTTCAAAAGTCTGCTTAGCTTTTCACATGCCCCTGTCAAAACTCCTTGTAGGATAATTTGTTCCCTGTCTCATTACCCTTGGTATTGACTTTAACAGTCTGTAGTCTGTGGGTCTGTCTCCCAACTAGTCGTGAGCTTCTCTGATGGATGGGTCAGTTTTAGGTATATTTATAGATCTTTAGTCAAATACAACATTGGACATGTAGCAAGTGCTTAATACATATTTTCTGGCTGAGACTACACTTGGTTTATGCCTCCATCTCCAGAAAAACTTAATTTTGATATTACATTATGCCTTGACATATGCTTTTAATACTTTATGTATTCTTTAATGGAATAAAAACTTAATAATTTTTGCTGTTTTATTTCTTCCTATTGTACTTCCATTGTGCCTTCCTCTTCCTCCTTCCCCACTGCTCCTGCTAGATAATCCAGGCTATAAAATCCCTGGTGGTGGGGTGCCTGGGTGGCTCAGTGGGTTAAGCCTCTGCCTTCGGCTCAGGTCATGGTCCCGGGGTCCTGGGATTGAGCCCCACATCGCGCTCGCTGCTCAGCAGGGAGCCTGCTTCCCTTCCTCTCTCTGCCTACTGCCTACTTGTGATCTCTGTCAAATAAATAAATAAATAATCTTAAAAAAAAAAAAAATCCCTGATGGTGGGGTTTGTTGTTTCTTTATCTCTGCCCTCTTGTCCTCTGCTACCTCTCTGAATCAAGAATGCTGCCTCACAGTCGGCTGCTGTTGGTGTCATCAGACAAATGTAAAATGAATCCACAAGGGCGGGGCTTTGAGAGTTTTCCTTCCTATCCCTTGTTTATGGAGTTTGGGAGGCAGAACTCATTTTGAAATTGTAGTCACATGAGGGCGTAAGTGATCATTCAATTAACGTTTCCTGGGATACTGTTATAGGAACTGGAGATACAGGAGGAAAAGGAGACTGTTCTCAAGGAGCTCACAGGCAAGGAGATAATGACAGTAGGGCACTGGGTACTAAAACAACAGTATTAAGAACAGTGTGTCAGGTACATGACTCACATTAAAGGCTCCCCAGAGGTGAGGTCTGTACAGGACACTCTTAGCAGGAAATCAGAGTTAGTCAAGTTTGGTTGGACTAGAGAAAAGGCTGTACTGGTAGAGATGGAGTAGGTAACTAAGCACAGCCAAATTATAAAGAAACCTTTATCCTTGTATAAAGATTTAAGCCATTAAAGTATTTTAGAGGGGAGTAGGAGATTATTATATTCAGAATGAAATTTTTAAAAGCTCTCTTAGCTGCTGGGTATAGTGGATTAATTACAGAAAGAGACTAGATGCATGGAGATCAGAGATTGGTTTTTATTTTCTCTTGAAAATAAAGGAGAACTTTCTTAGATTTTTTATATTTCCATGGCAGTCATTGGCATGATGGTGTATTAGTTTTCTACTACTGAAAATCACCCCCAATTTAGTGGCTTAAAACAACACAATTTTGTTATCATATATTTCTGTGTGTGGGGAGCCTGGTATGTATCTCAGTGAGCTAAAGTTAAGGTACAGACAGACTGTGTTCTTATCTAGTGGTTTTAGGAGAGACTCACCTTCAGTGCTCATTCAAGCATTAGCTGGATTAACGTTTTAAGTGTCGCCATACATTTTTAAGACTGAAGTTTCTATATCTTGCCAGCTATCAATCAGGGGTCATCATTAGAGAGGCCTAATGATGGCCTAGAGGCCTCTTTACTATCATAGCACATGGGTCTCTATGTCTCAGAGCAGCAAAGGTGGTCAAATCCTTCTCACCGTGCCATTTCTCTGATTCAACCAGAAAAATTTCTCTAATTTTAAGGATTCATGTGATTACATTGAGCCTGTCTGAATAATCCAGAAGAATCTCCACCATCTCAAGATCTTCAACTAAATCACATTTTCAAATTCCCTTTTGCCATGTAAGGTAACATAGTCACAGGTTCCAGGGATTAGGAAAGGACATTTTTTTTTATATATATATAATTTTTTATTTTTTATAAACATATATTTTTTTCCCCAGGGGTACAGGTCTGTGAATCACCCTCACAAAACAAACTGAGGGTTGCTGGGGGGAGGGGGTTTGGAAAGGACATTTTTGAGGAGCCATTGTCTCTTGGGCCTGGTTGACTCGAATTGCCTGTACCGCTATTTTGGCTCTCCGTGCCTCTATCTTGATTGCTATCTTTAAATTCCTGCCACTTGCAATGTTATTAGAAATGTGTAAACTTGGACCCCATCCTAAATCTACAAAATGAAAATCTACATTTTAGCTACATTTCCAGGTTATTCATATGGATGTTAAAATCTAGGAAGCACTGTTCTAAATAACTCACATGTTCTCATCCCCCTCTAAATTTAGAACATTTAAACTCTTGTCCTGTTGAGCTGAGTTGTTAAGAGGATGTTTGGTCAAACAAATTTCTTGTGTTGGGCACCGAGTTTTCTTTTTGCCTGTAACGGGCCTGCATCTATGTCTTCATTTCTAGAATCACAAAATCTCAAGGTCAAGATGTTGCTACCTTCAAGGGGTAGAAGGTAACTAGAATCCTGGGGTGTAAAGGAAGAAAGGGAAGTGTTTTTAAGTGGCACAGTCTGTTCAAATCACTGTGCTCATGAGGCAGGAAAGAACAGAGAACTAGTAATTTGTGAATCCAGGCTGTTAACTGGGTTTTGTGGGGAGTTGTCAAAGCCTGGAGAACTGGCTTCATCTGAAAGTCTATTGGGTTAGATACATTCCTAAATTCACAAGGCCAGATTGACTTGTTGGAGGTTTTATGTAAAGAAGACTTTATTTTAGAGCAGTCTTTTCAGTTTATTTCTGTCACGACCACACTCAAGGACCCAGACGCATGTCTATAGCTAACAACAGCCTATTGGTTTCAGTTTGGTGTGTGGATGAAAGAATAACTGAATGCAAAGTGGTGTGGTAATGCTGGGATTTCTCCTTATGTGCATTTTTTTTTCCTATGTGTATTCTGTCCACTACCGCAGGCCTACTACTCTGCCAGCCACAGAATGGCCTACCGGAATTTCTGAGAATGTGAGGCACAATTCAAAAAAGTCATGAAAGTGATTTTGATAAATCCTTAGGAAGGCCATGCTGCTGAGAATTTTTTTAAAAATTGATGTTTTAAAGTGAAAGGTCACATTGTAAGCCATGGAGACTTTTGCAGGTCTACTCTCTTGCCTTGATGATTCAGAATGTTGATAAGTTGGGCTGCTCATTCCAGTGCAGAGTACTTTGTATGGAATAGGTTCTAGGTAAGGAACTACATGCATTTAGGTAGGCTCGGGGAGTAAGAGAAGGAGAGGGAGCACTTCCCTTGCTCATTAATACTGGCTTGCAAGGAAGTATCTCCACAGATAGGAGATCTGGCTTCTGTGCTCCGTCCTGCTCTTTCTGATGCTCTCTGCTTCTTTCCAGCAGCATGTCCTTGGGCCGCTGGTGGACTGGATGAAAGGAACTTTATTAGCTTTCCCTTCATACCCTGACAGGCGCAATCACTCTTGTGGGTTTTAATTAAAATGTTTAATTAAGCACAATTCTAGGAGCAGAAAGTTAGCTCTCCTCCTGGTAAAGTCCCCAGGCTTGGAGTTGCAGGAGGAGAAAGAGAATGGAAGAGGTGCAGCAGAAACTCATTTTCCATCAGCTAAAATATATATTATGATGAAGTGAGGAGAGACGTTTAGTTGTTTTTCTACTTTAGACTTTTCAGGTGAAACTAAGAAGAAATAAATTTTGGCTTCAATATTCTTCTGTCCCTACTTTTTACAACTCTCACCTCCCATGGATAGGTCTCCAGGCTTTCCGTAGTTCTTAAAATCCCCCTATAACATCTTGACAATTCTGTACAATATTACATATTCTCTAATTTTCCCTAGCAATCACTGTCCAGTCCATACCCTCTGTCCTCCCTCAACTTGTGCATCCTATGTCTTTTTCTCAGAACCCTGCCTCTAATGGAGGTCAATGGCTTGGCTGTGTTTACTAGCCTGAGTAGTGGTGCTTTCAAGTCATACCTTGACCTTAGTGACAAGAAGCCTTGCAGATTCTTCAAGATAAAGGAAGGGATTTTAGCCTTAAGGGAAGATGCCCTTGATCAAAAATATCCTTTTGGCACTCTTCAAATCAATTCAAATTTACTAGGTTTAGAGTGGTGTGTCCTATATGTCATAGTCACTAAATAAAGAGGCTGTCCAGACTCTATTCCTCTTCCAGGCATGCTCTCCCAGCTGTTTGATGCCAGTCTTGTTTACCTCCTTTCCTTTCCAAAACTCAAGGCTAAAGCAAACATAAGCACAAACAGCAAACGATACTGAGGAACTCTTGGGGTTATGAAGAGTTTCTAGAACTGTAAATGTGCTGTTTTCTTCCCTTATAAACTGGGCTGATGGTAATGAGACAACTTCTCTCCTTTTAGAAAATAGTTTTCAAATGGAACTTCCAAAACAATGGGGTCTTATAATATAATGAAATGATATTGTGATGGTAAAGATGAAGATAAAGGTCTTACTAGGTACTTCCACATCCATCTCTGAAGTGTTCTATGTCCTGAACGGTTGACCTCGATGAACCCTATCAACATGCTGTCTTACCTCTCTGGTTTCCAGTTGGTTTGGCTGATGAAGAGCACTGGCAGGAATTAGGAGGGTGAGAGTTAGGTCTAGGTATTGATTCTTCTGATTCCTTCCTCAGCTGAATTGCCCCTCCTCTTAAATAAGCATTTCCAATAATTCTTTCTTTCTAGGTTGCTGTTCCAGTAACTATTTCTACTCAGGTCTAGGGGTGATAACAGTGATTTAAGTGACTAGTCCAAGGATCCTGCATTTCTTACACACTGAGATTTTCTTACAACCTACTTTTGCTTTGTAGCTAGTCCTTTCATTCCTTATCTTAAATTAGCCCATTTGAGTGTGCCATGTGTTTCTTCCTGGGGCCCTAAATGATTCAGTGCTAAAAGGATAGATCTGAAGAAACTGGTCAATAAGTGATCACTTTGATGAAATCAAGGCCAGGACTGATAAGCATCTTTTGATGGTTGATGTGTGAAGAAAAGCCATTTTCCCTTTTCTAACTTTTGTCTTACATAAGCATTGATGAAGTCTACTTAAAGACAACACAAGGAGGTTACAGTAAACATAGAGGTATACCCTTCTATTATTTCTACTACAAGCAGCATACAAGCATAGAAAAATCTGGGGACTGAGAGAGTTTGAGCTGTATCTTAGACTTCACTGGCTGAGTCTAGCATTTCCTCATTAATAAATTAGGATGAAAATAGCTGTCCATTCTACCCCTCAGGTTTGTTGTGAGAATAGCATGAAATAATGTCTGTGGGCACTCCAAGTTGCTGAACCAGCCCTCAAGGTTCTTCTAGACTAAGAGGTGACAGGGCCTAGAATAAAGGAATAGTCTGAGAATAAAATAAGGGAGATTTTCCCCTAAAGTGAGAGAGCCAGTCCTAGTGAGCTGCGTTCTGTCCCAAGTGTTTCTTTCCTTTCACATCTGCCTTCTACCTTTCTCTCCTGGCCTGGAACCCTTTGTCTTAGGAGATGCATTCTAGGACTATGCTGTCATGACTGAGGATGCATTTGGAGGAAGCTCAGAGAGTGACTGGGGTTTTTTCATCAAAACACTTATCAGCAACCCTGCCTGAAAAAGAGTAGTCAGGGGTAAGGAATGGGTGTGAATCTTTTTCCAAAAACTCAGATATGAAATATCACATATACTTAAAAATAATTTTTTAAGATCATACTAAGTGCAAGTTTGAGATTGTATCCTCCCAAGTTGACAGGCAAATCAGTAACAGTCTTTCTCAACACATCTTCTCTACCTCTGCCCTCCATTCCCATTTGTCCAGACGTCTCTGAAGTCTCAGGGAGAGCTCTCTACCATGTACTTTCCACTTCATACTACTTAGGCACCCATTAGCCATATCCTCCAATGTCTCTGAAGTCCACTGGTTCTGTTGTGTCCATGCTAAGCTTGGGAAATGAAGGTCTTTGCCTATGCTCCAACACCCTTTTGGCCTACTTGGCCTTCATCCACTTCCTTTCTGATAGACATCTAAATCTGCAGATTCTTATAAAGGGACTCCTCTCAGTCACAGGTCTAACTACTGGAGAAATTAAAAGACATCTACCTGTCGTTTTGGTAGCCTTGAGGAGATCTGCTAACTCCTTCCCTGCTCCCATTTCTCTCTTCTCCAGTGCTGCCCCCTCTCTTTTCTTGATGGTCCATGAGTTTAAGCCTCTACTTATTTTTAAAGATTTTATTTATTTATTTGAATGAGAAAGAGCACAAGCAGGGGAAGCAGCAGGCAGAGGGAGAAGGAGAAGTAGGCCCCACACAGAATAGGGAGCCCTAGGTAGGGCTCAGTCCCAGGACCCTGGGATCCTGACCTGAGTAGAAGGCAGATGCTTAACCAACTAAGCCACTCAACTGCCCCAAGCTTAAAAAGGAAAGGAAAGACAAGAGGTCCTCTTTGAATCTTTTGGCCCAGCACACAAACCTCCCCCTTAAGCAAGTAGGCAAAAGTTTGATTTCCTTTTGGAATACATGTAAGAAAAAATAGAGTAATACTGCAAATCACCTTGCCACAGTTGTTTTATGCATGTGGCTTTTCTTCAACCCAGGAAGTTAAAAATACAAGGATATTTGGAGAAGGAGTGAAAAGCATTGTGGTAACTTTTGGGGACCATGCCTGGTTTTTGTCTCTCTCTTTTGGTGTAAGTCCCTGGGGTGGGTGTTCTATAGTTTCTAAGAGTTAAATGTGACTCTTCTAAATGACTTACTTAGAGGCCCAGGGAACTTCTTTCTTTCAGAAAGAGGATCAGAATGTATAACACATCTCCAAATGATGTTTTCTGCTTTAGGGTTTATTTAAAATATATTTCTTCTTTAAAGCCCATTTGGAGACTTGCTATTGCTTGCTTTGTCTCCCAGCAACGTCAAAAAAGCCGATGGGAATGACATTTTTTTTTTTTCTTAACGTGTGCTTTCAGTCAAGGGGAAAAAAAAAAGGCAACAAAAACCTTGCAACTCTTCTAAACCAGTTCCCAAAATAGACCCAGAGAGAAAGAGAAACCAAAGCATGCCATGCAACACTTCTTGAGGGAGCAATTATAACCTGGAGAAAAAGACACAGTGAGTGCACGGCTCCTAGAAACAGAACTTAGTGCAGAGACATCTACCTCTCCTGTCTTCCACTAGACACAAGCATACATCATAGCAAAAGTTATGCTGTTCCAAAAAATAAATTACCAGGACCCTGAAAAAATTGTAGTTTTAGAGGTGTTCAAAGAATTTTGGACAATCATCAAACCATGCCACCCAGAGATAAGGCATTGAGAGCTGATTCGAAGGGCAGGACTGTGCTAGGTCCTACTCATGTGATTGGAAATATCTCTCAGTAATTTAATATACACTCCAGTTTAAGCTTTTATCATTTTCCTCTGTTTGTAGGGTGCATCCCACTCCAATTCGACCAGTTTAGTTTTCTAAACTCTACTTTTCTCTTTTTTGTCCTTGAGGCTTCCTATATGCCATCCCCTCGACCTAATATATTCTTCTCTTTTCTCTTTTTATCTTCCATTTCATCTTTCCTCTGGCCCAATTCTGCAGGTAGATGTATGTCCTACTTGAGTGTTCTCATAGCATATAATAGTTGTGTCTATAGGACTTAATCATGATTCTGAGTTTTCCATTTGTCTCTCCCGACTCGCCAGACTGTAAAATCCACAAGGATAGACACTTTAGTTTTTCCCTCTCTGTTTTGCAGTCCTAGAATGGTGCCTTGTGTTGTCTCATAGGCATTTGACTATTATTTAATTATCGTTTCATTAAGAAATTAATTCCAGAAACTAAATTCCTTGTTTTGAGTAGGTTAAGGACACATTCAGACTTACTGCTGTCTATTAGGCCTCAGGCTACTGTCCGGGTCTCAGTTTTATCAGCTGTAAATTAAGAATACTAATATATTTTATTATTGGTAGAAAAGCTTAAGGGTAAAAATTATAGAAGGCAACCAGTATCTGGCACAAAATAGACCCTTAATGGTAAAAATCATGATCCTTAGATCTAATGTTAAAGAAAATTTTGTTGGTGTTGTTTGACTTCTTCATTCCTCATGGGAAATGAGGTGCTTTTAGTTTTCAGTTTACAGAGTAAATATTTTCACTGGCAATATCAACCTCTTAACACCTCACCCTAAAGACTTTTTGAAATTCTCTAATCCTATCATTATTTCCTCTATCAAGTTTTATAAATTTACAAGTTAGCTACAAAAATTGCTCTGGGGTAAGAATTGGAAATTAAGAGCACAGGCTCTGGAGTCACAGCCCCTGGAATTGACTTCTGGCAAGCTGTTCTATTTCTCTGTGCCTCAGTGTCCTCATCTGTGAAGTGAGTACCATTATATATTTATTGGTTCTTCTGGGAAGAGACCCTTGTTCTAAAGAGTTACCATTTCCTTCTTTTAACAATCCACATTTGTCCTTAAAGCTTCCTGTTCTTTACTCAGGTACATATGAGTGGCTGCTTTTTTTCCAGGTGTTCCAGCAACATGCAGGAGGTCTAGTAGCTAAGTTTGGCAAAATACCAAGGCATCAACAGACAATGGACAATGGTTGGTAGAGATATAATTGATGCTATTTGATCACCAGAAAGATGAGCAAAGTAAACTTCCCAGTTCTCAGGCCTCATGATTATATTTTAGGACAGCAAATTGCTAGGCACACAGCAAGCGCCTGGCTCCTAGAAACAGGGCCCAGAATAACATGACTTTATATGTGGGAGAGATCTTGGAGTTTATCTGCTCCAGTGGTCCCTAGTTGAAGGTGATTTTCCAGGAGCCTCAGTCCCTTGAAATCCGGTTCAGGAAGCCTAGAGAAAGGATAAAGCTCACATATATATTTTTTAAGATGTTATTTATTTATTTGAGAGAGAACACGAGTGGGGTAGGGCAGAGGGAAAGGAAGAAGGGACAAGCAGACTCCCCACTGAGCAGGGAGTCCAGTGCAGGGCTCCAGCCAAGGACCCTGAGATCATGACCTGAGCTGAAGTCAGACTATTAACCAACCGAGCCACCCAGACACCCCTCATATATATTTATTTTTTAAGTGCCCCAGGTAGTTCTTTCAAAATTCTTTTGACACCCTCGAATGTAGTCCACTTTTCCCTTCTCTGAGGAAACTCCAACCTGCAACGCTTCCTTTCTCTAGGAAGCAGTTATAATTGAGAGAAAAAGAATCTGAAAGTAGTAAACTTCCAGAATCTGTCTAGGCCATAGATCCTTGTCTACATTTCTATTAGATGGCAACACATACTAGCAAATCTTAGACATGATGGTGAAACGAAGTGATTGTAGATCCCATTATAGCACACGGCTTTGAGGAGTGCAAGAAAGCATCCTTCTGTCAGCCCCACCACTGCATGCTGGGATACATTTCCATAATCAAGCTCTCTCAAGCACAAAATGTGCATCTAATGGAATATCATTTTTCAGGGAAGCAAATTCACATGTGAGCATCAAATCTTTATTTTATTGCCTTACATCATGAAATACAACTATGTCTGAAGATTGATGACTCTAGTTAACCCACTAATCCTAATTCCATAGATAAATATTGGGCACTACTTCAAACTCTGTCTTCTGATACTAATTCTAGGTGTTGATTTCTTGAATGCTAATAGAAATCTTTCATTCTGGAATTTATCCTGTGGCTTATTCTCAGTTTTGAGACCCATAATTTTAAGGCAGATTTGTATTATCTTGAAGCATAAGGTGGAGGGGTTTGACCAAGAACTACAGGGGAGAATTAGACTGCTTAGCAGTCCAAAGATGAATGAAGGTCATCAAGTGAAAGCCACAATGTGGTTGCCACAGCAGAGTTGTGTGGAAGGTTTGGAAAATGGCTGGAAAACCAGACTTTTACAGGTTGTCTTCCATAGGGTGATCACTGATGTATTTATTTCTCTGATTAATGAACTTTGCAAATTAACCTCCACGCTACTCTGTAATTGCAGTTAAGGTTTCAAAAATCACTTAAGCCTACGTTTCCTCCACTCCTGAGTTTATTCCAGTTGGATGGCCAGCTCACTGTGCTGATTTCACAAAGATAGTGCCAGTCTCCTGACCTCTGAATTTACAATTAATTATTGCATTCAGCACCCAAATTACCCCCAGCCTCCATGTGCCTGGCTTTATCTCTCTGCACACACAGGCCTGGCTTTTAATTAAAGGCCCTCCAAATTAAATGAAAACAAATTCAATTATTACATCTCATTGGAACAGCTCACAACATATCCTGACAGCATTTATCCAATGGACAACTCAGGGAGAGCTCGGCTCCCACAACTGAAATTAATGTGCCCAGTAAATGATTTTTCTTATCATTGCTTGAACAGGTTTTTTGCCATTGGGTCAGCCTTAGCTGTGGTCTTTGCTGTCTCTGAAGCAACTAGGTTTAATACTCTTTCTCTTTTCTCTATCTTTTCTAATCTCCACCCAGCTCTTATTCAGTCTGCATGGAAAAAGAATGGCCTCATGTTCTGCTCCTCTGAGGCTAGAAGATAATTACCCTCCAATCTCTGCAGGTTCAGAGGTACAGCTCAGAGATGCACCCCTTAAATTTAGATCCTTGTGCACAACCCTTAGGAATATACAAGGGATATTATATATGTTTCGTGCTCCCTGTGCTGCTCAGAACTTAAAGGAATGTGCACTGAATTGAGATTATTGTTATGATATATCATATCAATAATCATAATAATACATGTTTACTGAGGACTATAATGTACCAGGCCTTGCAAACAGCTCACGATTAGACACAGTCCCTACCCAGTGGGCCTGTTACATAAATACGAAACAAGGCAAGACCCAAACAAAGGGAGTAGCAGAAATGAACGGAAGAGGGAGTTGAGAAGGGAGGAAACCTGATTTCTTTTGATCACTGGAGGCCAAATCTATCTCACCTCGGCTACTTCACTTAGATGGCACTTTCTGTAAGTATTGAAGCTCTTCAGCTAAATGGCAGGTTGGGACTAGGACTAGAGGATCTGTAAGAAGAAGAGCATTATTAGGCTCAAAGGCAATAAACTGGATCTTTTCACCTCCAGGAAATGACATAGTCTAATTCAAGAGAGGCTTGTTTGGGCATGGGTACAGAACAGATGCTGTTGTTCCCACCAGGAGCCCAAGGCTGCCCATGGCCAATATCGTCACCCTGCTTCCCCAGGCACAAGGGCCAGACCACACAGAGCAGACACAAGTCAAGAGAAAGACTGGAAGTAGAGTTCAGTGGATTCACAAGGGGACAGGAGTTTCCAGGTCTTGTGGATGAGGGTATCCTTTTCTTTATGTTGACTGGATTTGTCTCATACCCCACGTTGTTGAGAAGGAAGAATCAAACATTGACGGGAATGGAAAGAAAACATGTAGATCATAAAAACTTCCTAATCCACTCACAACTCAGTAGGCAGGGAAAATCAAAGCAAGAGAAATCAGCATGGATAAAGGAGAGGGAGCTGCAATCTGAAGCCCAAGGCTTCCATGCAGGCTGCCTGGCATTTCATGTGGCCTGAAAGCCCACACTCCTCAGAGAAATGGGTTTGCCTGGAGAACCCTGTTGAGTATGTGAAACTCCTAGAGAGGGGACATTGTGTCCCTGTGCTTAGCACACACAGGTGTCACTAATCTCTCTTGGAGGTGTCAAGCAACTGGGAAAGCAAAGTCTTTGGGTACAACATGGTTCATGCTCTATCATGTTTTTTACATCCTTGGTTGAACAAAATCCATAATAGGCACTTTTCCTGAGTGTTCTGTGGGCTAGAAGCATGGCAAAAGCCTGTTTGAGATGGATGCAAAGGAGATGTAAGAACACCTCAAGTTATTTACAGTATGAGTGGGGTGTAGAAAATATACATTTATATAGGAACTCTACAATGTCAAGTTCCATTTTTCCATGATGTTTCCCATAATTTCTGCATATGTTTGCAATTCATCTTAACACTATATATTGCTATTATTTCTTTATATCTTATTATTCTGCCCTAAACTTTATCAGGGCAAGGTCTGCATTTTTGTGGGTTTTTGGTTTTTGGTGTTTTGTTTTGTTTTGTTTGTATCCCCCAAAATAGTACTGCCTCTAGCATTTGGCTATGTTTGCCTACCTTTGAATTGAGTAAAGTAGAAGTTTAGTTCAAATGCTCCCAACCAGAACAATAGCAGCGTCCTCTGGTCTCCTGTCACATTTTGTTTATGCTTCTTTTATCATTTTTAATGAATCAGGTTTATCTCATCTATCAGTTGTAAGAGATACCATAGAAGAGAGTTAAGAGGTCAAACATCAAAACCAGGTTGCATGACCTTGGACAAGTTTCTTCATCTCTCTGGTCTTTCCTGTCTATAAAATGAATAGGATGATGATAATATTTACTTTGTAGACTATAATTAGGATTACTTGAGTAACACATGAACTGTAGCAGTGCTTGGTACATTATTGTACCAAGTATTGGCAAGTATTACATTACATGTTAGCTTTTCTTATTATTAAAATTCTAGAGGACACTTATTATGGGTTGGATTATATCCTCCAAAAAGATATGTTCCAGTACTAATTTCCAATACTTATGAATATGACCTTATTTGGAAATAAGGTCTTTGCAGATGAATCAAGTTAGGATAAGGCCATACTGGATTAGGATGGGCCCTAAACCAATGACTGGTGTCCTTCTAAGAAGAGGAAAATTTGGACACAGAGACACAAACAAAGGGAAGATGTAAAGCCCAGACAGATACACAGAGGATACCATGTGAAAATGCAAACAGAGAGTGGAGCAACATGTCTGCAAACCAAAGAATGCCAGGGATTGCAAGCAACCACCAGAAGCTAGAGGAGAAGCATGGAAGAAATTCTCTCCCTCAGAGCCTCCATAAGGAACCAACTCTGCCAACAACTGGATTGCAGACTTCTAGCTTCCAGAACTATGAGAGATTAAATGTCTGTTGTTTTCAGCCACCCAGTTTGTGATCATTAGTACACTGAGCAAGCTTTATCTTCTTTATCCAACACAGCACCTAGTAGGATGCTTGGAAGACAGGAGATCCTGGCCAATGAATATTTGCTGAAATGGATAGAATTAGCCATGTGATCATTAATGTGAATCCAGAATTATAGAATAGTTTTAGAGGAAGTAGGGTTTACCAGTCTTGTTCTATGTATCGCCTATTTGAAATTAAATAAAGGGACATATTTGTCCAATTCAACTTGTTATCGGTGTGATGATGTCACATATAAAATCCCCTTTAAAATATAATAATAAGGGGCTTCTGGGTGGCTCAGTGGGTTAAAGCCTCTGCCTTCAGCTTAGATCATGATCCCGGGGTCCTGGGATCAAGCCCTGCCATCAGGCTCTCAGCTCAGCAGGCAGCCTGCCTCCCCCTCTCTCTCTGCCTGCCTCTCTGCCTACTTGTGATCTCTCTCTGTCAAATAAATAAATAAAATCTCTATCTGTCTATCTATCTATCTATATATATATATATAAATAAAATCTATATCTATATAGATCTATCTATCTATCTATCTATCTATATATATAAAGTAAAAGGAAAGGAGATCGTCGTAACAGAGTGATCTTCTATGGGGAACTCTCCTTGGTTCATTCCATTCAATTCTGCCTACTGCAGATTCTGATTCCTTCCTATGACCCTAGGAAATTCTTAAATGATAATTGGTAATTCTAAACAGAAAGAAAATGAAAACAAACAAAGCAAGGTATTGTGTATGTATAAGATTATGTTGGTCTCAAAGAGAATTTCATTCATGACTCTTTGTCAAATGGCTTCCTGTGTGCCTGGCACTGCATTAGAGTAGGAGAATAAGACAGAATGAAAACAATGATGATTAACATTTTATGAAATCTTTATTATGTGCCAGGCAGCATACTAAATGCACTATCTTGTGTGATCCTTTCAATAACGATCTGGTTAGGTAAGTCCATTTCATAGATAATAAAACATGCTTAGTGAAATTTAAACACTTGCCCAAGGTCACACTGTAAATGACATAAAAGCCTAGTTTTATATCACAATGGTCTGACTCCAGAGTTCTCATTCACTGTGCAGAAGTAAGATACCTCTTATCCGTATGGAGCTTAGAGTATATAGCAATAAAGAAGGTAAGTAAAGATCACAGGTAAGAATATGGGTAAGAGAGGCACTTGGATGGCTGAGTCAGTTAAACGCCAGACTCTTGGTTCCTGCTCAAGTGGTGATCTCATGGGTCCTGAGATCCAGCCTCCCTAGAGTCCCATATGAGTTCGGCACTCATGCTAAAAGATTCTCTCCCTCTGCTCTTCCCCCCATCTGTGTGTGTGTATGCACACATACACTCTGTCTCAAATAAATAAATTGTAAAAAAAAAAAAAAAATGGGTATGAATACTTGCACCTGAGACCCTAATTTAGAGTTTTCCTTGATTCAAACTACATACCAGCTTGGGCAGAGGGAGAGAGGGGAGCCGTCTTGAGGCTGGCTGACTGATCATTGCAAATTCCACCCTGGCTTGGCCTCAGGGGACCAGCCTCCCAGAGGGGGCTACTGTGGGTCAGGGTTTCTGTAGATGCCTGCAGGGCAGAAACCAGAAGACCAGGCTTCTCAGCAGTTTTTAGTTCAGAGGCAAAGGTAGGAGCAGGGGCCTGAGCCCGCTCATCCTCAGGTTCTGGCTGTTTTCTCTCTGGGTTTTGCTATCTTGTCAGATCAGAAGATCTGGTGCCAGTGTAATTCTAGGCAAGGCCCATTTTTTTAATGGTAAATTGAAAAAAATTTCTTTTCCTTGCAAAGAGATGGTGATCCAAGATGAGAAACTGTGTGCTTTTAGGAGAGGCTGATCATCCACATGGCATATCTGCCCTCCTTCTATAGATTTCAACTAAGATACTTAGAATGCACTGTATCAGGAATCTTTTTCAGTCTTCGTGGAGTCTTTGCATTCAGCTTGCCAGTGACCCAGCTGATTTAGAGACTGACAATCAGCACTGACTCTGTTAGAGAATTTGCTCGGCTGCTGCACTGAGAACTCACTGCTGTGAGTATTGTCTCCAGCCTCAGTGGACTTCCCAGAAGTTGCCTTTAAAAATTTCCCACTCAACCATTTCCCACTCACTAAAGGCTTGAAAGAGGACACTCTGAAAGGGGATGGCTATTTTTAGTAGGGAGTCAGTTACAAGGAGATTATTAGTGGGAGAGTCAGCCTGAGGGAAACTAGCATCTCCCAGCTACTCTTGAGTCTTTTTTTTTTTTTTTTTTAATAGTCTTCTGTTTGGAGTGTATCTCCCAAACCTCGGTGGTATTAAAACCAATCCCATCAAAACTCAACTTTTGTAAAAAGGGTTAAACAACAATAATATCAGCATAGCATTTAATAATAGGAGATCCATCTTGGGACCCAGCTCTGCTACTTAGAGACTTTGTGACCCTGGATCAAAATGCAAACCCTCTATGCATGTTTCCTCCAACATAAAATGAGAATAATAGCAATAATAATAGTTTATTTCACAGGTTTTGGGAAAAAGTCAAATGAGATAATGTGTGAGAGTGTTTTGCAAATATTATACAAAGCTTAGTTATTTTTACAAAAAATACATATGGATTTTGAATTATTCATTTTCTATCTCTTTGTAGTGGTCTGAACAATTGGGTATTTGATTTTATCTTACTTCCTGGGAGCTCTCTATATTCTCACATCAATTATTTCATTTTATTTTCATACCACATCTATTTTACCTACAAAATATGGAGTGTGACTGAGTTGTCTAATATTTAAAGTAAGTTTGGCTCTGACTTCTAAGCCTTTTGGTATTTAGTTTTTAGTTACCTTTCCTATGTGAACTTGGGAAAAATTATTAGGGTGGATAGTTGGAGTATTGCTTATCAGACAGAATAGACTTAAGAAATCACTTTTTCTTCAGATTCTGAATGTTTGTAAAGAGGAAAGCTGTTGGGTGCTGGAAAGAAAAGTGTCTCAGTGTTCCACATGGCCAATGATTGTCTTTCTCTGAATGTGTGGCATTTTCAGAGTGTTAGACTAGCATCCTTGTCAAGCAGGCTTCTCAGGAGCTGACTGGCTTAGGGGCCCATTGTCAGTTCAGGTACAGCTGGAACCAGGCTTCACGACCTGAGCCATCACAGGCTCCAGAGGCCGCATGGTTCAATGGGAAGAGCATAGAACTGAGGATCACGTGAGGGTAGCTGCTGATGGCGGGGCCATTCCTAAGCGAGTTGCTTGCCTTAAGCATGTCACTTCTCTTTACAATATGGCCCATCAACCTCAAAGCCTGTTTTAAAAAAAGGAAAATTAATTAATTAATTAATTAATTAACTTACTTATTTACTTACTTAGTAGACCCCATACCCAGCATGGAGCCCAACAGAGGGCCTGAATGCATGACTCTGAGATTAGCATCTGAGCTGAGATCATGAGTGGGACACCTAACCAACTGAATCACCCAGGCACCCCACAGGCTGTTGTATTTTTAGTTAAGTTCTTTTATAGTGGCAAAATACACATAGCATAAAATTTACCATTTTAACCATTTTTACATGTAATTTCAGAGGCATTAAGTTCATTCACATTGTTGTAAAACCATCACCACCAGCAATCCCCAGCACTACAAAAAGTTGTTTTTAGAGTAAATGAAATCATTTCTGTAAAAGCCCTTGGAGGAGCACAAGGCACTGTCTGAATGCAAAATATTTTTATGACTCTTTTTGCCCAGTAACTTAGTAAAAGGGACAAAGATGAAGTTAAAAACATTGTTTAATTTCTAACCAGTTCAAAGAGGCTGAGTAAACTATCCTTTTTGAAGGATTCACATGCGTAAAGATGCCCTTATGGTCAGGATCACATGGACAATTTGCTGCCAAGGTCAAGAAGTGGGCGTACATCTGAAGTCATATCCAAGTCAGACTTTCTACTAATTCACAGCGATCACTTCTTCACTTGCGTCTCAGTTAGAAGATGTCATTCTCCCATGCGGGGCATTTGGATGTTGTAGCTCAGCCAAGCTAGAGCAGCAGTGGGAAGGAGAGCGTGATGCTTAAAAGATAGATCTAGGGACCGTTGAGGAAAAGAACTTTATGAAGTACATAGTTTTGATGTTCTTATAGATAAGGAGTGGCCTTCTAACTTTATCCAAACCAATTTTTTCATCCTAAATTCATAGGGAGGCTTTTCTAGCTTGCCAAATGCAACCTGGAATAGACCTTTGCATTTATTAGTAGATAAATGCATAAAAGCATTTTGTTCATTCAACAATATATGTACTTTCCTAATCTGGTTAAGTTTAGGCAATTGGATTAAAGAAAAGACAAATCTAGAAACTGCATGCTGCTTAAGGGAATAGCAATCTAGTGGCATGGGGCTCTGTCTGAGAGTGTTGCACTTGGGTTATTTGGGGGAACTGCTATTCTCTTGTGAAATTAAATTTGTAAAAAGAGCGAGGATAATGGCCATTTGTATCCTTTACTCATCTAGAGGAGTGGATTAGAGGGATGGTGTATGCATATATGTTGTTCATTTGACTCCCATTATGCTGAGGATTCATAACATGGTTATGTTGTGCCAGTGAGGGTGGTCTGCAAACACACTGTGGGAGGAGCAGGAGAAGATGGAGATAGTGATGATAAAGATGACAATGGGCACTATTAAGAGCTTACTATATACCCACCACGTTGTTAAACATGTTAGCTGCTTTTTGTTTCTTAATTATTGGATTCATTGATGCTTAAAGAGCTTAAGCAAACTGCCTAATGTCACAAACACAAAGGGGCAGATCTGGGCTCCGTCCCAGGCTCTGCTTACTTTGAGGCCCAAATGCCACCATACAACATCAATGGAGGGTGGCAGGCAAGAAAAATCACAAGTTTAAATAAAGAACAGGCAAGTTCCCTTCTGCCCCTTTCTCCTTTCTATTAACATCTTTATATTAACATCACTTCCCTTCAACCTCTTTCTACAAGGAAGAAGGATTTTTTTTTTAAAGTATATCTGAAATAATTTCAGATATCAAAAAGAAGTAAAGAATTTGTTATAAATACCAAGATTCCCAGTTTAAGGAAGAGTATACTAACATAATTGCAGATCCAGATGTATCCCTGTCCCCAGGGTGATGCATAGAATGAATCTGGTGTTTCTTTGTCTTTGGCAGCAGTAAGTCCTTTGGTGTAATAAAGTCTTGCAGAAGGGACTTAAGCTCTACACTCTCTGGGAATTTTCAGGCTGTAATTCTGAACTCATGGGGAAAAAACCAAGGTAATAGAAACAAGCTTGGTGAAAGGTAGCTAATAAGAAGATATTGGTTGGTATTTGCACTTTATGTGGTTGAAAATATGTGGAGGGGCCTGGATTGAGAAGTATTAGATGAGAGTCTGGGGAAAGGTTGATGTTCTTTAAAGTGCCTATATATATATCTTAGAATGTGGTTAACAAAGGTATTTGGATTGTTTAAAACTTATTTTTGAACATTTCTGTTTGTATCTCTTTAGATTGTTTTATTTCAAAGATATTTCTTGTCTTGTCCTCCCTATGATAGAGATAAGGTATATGTGTATCTTATCTTCTCCTGGAGGAAAAGAGAAGCATGTCATTCGTTCAGCTCATACTAAGTCTTTACTATTGAGTCTTTACTCTGGACCACACATTGCAATAGATACAGAGTGTCAAGAAGAAAGATATTCTTATTGTCTGTGAAGAGTGCACAATAAAGTGATTCTTTGAGGGAATCACCCTGTCGTAAGCCAGGAAAGAAATGGTTAATGTGGACCTAACAAGGAAATATCTTTCTAGAAGGATCGTCCTGGACAACATACCATACTAATGATGGCTAAATGGTGTCTTCTTCCTTGAAGAAATGAGCAGATAATACTTGGGTAATATATTTGAATCTGAGTTTGTGCCAGCTAAGGCAAATAGAAAGGACATTGGCTTATGTCATTTGTTCTCTAAAATGACCTGAGAAACTCTATCAAAGCTAAAGATCAGAGACAAACTTAGAAATGTCAGTGGAATAAATCTTACTTGCCATGAGCAAGGTCAGTGTTTTGGGCTAACCAATGTAAATATTTTTTAAGATTTTATGTATTTATTTGAGAGAGAGAGAGTGAGTGAGAGAGCACAAGCAGGGGGAAGAGCAGAGGGAGAAACAGACTCCCAAACGAGCAGAGAATCTGACATGGGAATGGATCACAGGACCCTGATAGATGACCTGAGCCAAAAGGAGCCACTTAACTGAGCTATGCAGGAGCCCCCTAACCAATGTGATTTTGTTAGGGCTCTGTGTTTCCTAGCCTCAGTTCCCCAGGCCAGCAGGGCATGCTTCCTTTTTTTCAGTGGCAACAGAGTTTCTCATTGCAAAGGAGTTTCTCATTGCAAACAGTGGCAACAGAGTTTCTCATTGCAAAGGAGTTTCTCATTGCAACACAAGGGACTAGGTAGGAGTATGGGGTTGGATAAGCTCATATATGTCATGGCTGCTAGAAAAATATTTCAGAAAACATACCATACTAATGATGGCTAAATGGTGTCTTCTTCCTTGAAGAAATGCTTTTCCTGCACCAGGACTTAATGTAATGCCTTCTACCTTTATGTAGGATCAATATAAGACCTGGCAATT
This sequence comes from Mustela lutreola, assembly GCF_030435805.1. Classification (NCBI taxonomy): domain Eukaryota; kingdom Metazoa; phylum Chordata; class Mammalia; order Carnivora; family Mustelidae; genus Mustela; species Mustela lutreola. The sequence continues at coordinate 203,580,830 of NC_081290.1, read as the reverse complement.
GAACAGCATTTCTCTGTCTCCTATAAAAATAGGGTTGAAAGTATTTTTCCACTATGTCACTCAAAGTCCTTTTTATATATCCTGTCGATTGCAATCCGCACTATCTCTCACAGTTAATTTCTGCTTAAGTTTGGTTCCAAGGAAAATGCTGTCTGGACTGATGAATTTGTCCACTTTCTGTTTTTAGAGAACAAATGACATAAGCCAATGTCCTTTCTATTTGCCTTAGCTGGCACAAACTCAGATTCAAATATATTACCCAAGTATTATCTGCTCAACTCAGGTACCTGGAGCACTTCTGGTTCTACACCTTCCAAATGATTCTTGTTCTGACTTACTTTTAAAAGACTTTTACTTGCCAGGGTCATCTGAAGTCCACTCAGTAGGAAAGGCACCAACCTAATAATCATGATTCTTTAGTTAGAAAGCTATACAGGTTTACCTGTTCATCTTTGTATGTGAAAAGCATCATATAACAAACTGAAATCAGTCCTTCTTGAGTGATTGGCCAATAGGATGGCAACTTGCTGGTACTTGAGAATAAAATGATAGATAAATGTAGCATTTCTTGAATACAGATATATTCACATCTCTACACTGGATAGTGAAAGAGAGAAGAGAGAATTAAGCAGACATAGATGCTGTACTTGGAAGATGTCAGTCCAGCTGGGAAGGACCATGTCTACTTCCACTTCCTTTCCATACATGCTCACTTGAAAGTAACTCAGGAAAATTGGCTGTCTGAAAATAAGTACTAATTTTAACAGCTAATGACTAAGAAAATCCTCCAGAACCATTTCTTCCAGCACATGGACATAGAGCCCTGCTATGTGCAGATTATTAAGGGGCTAGGACCACGGATCACCTCAGTTTTTGTTCTCAAAATCTGAGAGTCTAAATAGGTGTTAAAACAACACTATGAATTTCTATACCGTGGCAGAATATAAATTCTTCAGTAGGAGTGGCAACATAGTTTAACCCAGAAGAGCAAAGTATTATTTTTTTGTTGTTATTCGAAGATCAAGAAACTTTATAGAGGTGGTGATATTGGGCAGAAGGACAATCTACTTTGATCAAACAAAGATGTAAAGAAGAGCAAATTCTGAGTGTGTTCAAGGATAATGGAAGTACCATTTATCTAGTCGTTATCTGTAGGGGAGCAGAGTAAGAGAAATGAATGGAAAATCAGGAATATATCACTGTGCCCCTTGAGAATTTTGTGCTTAACATTGCTATTGAAGGTTTTTGAACAGAAGTGATATCATTAGAATTGTGCATCAGAGTGGTAGAGTTGAGCACTGGGGTAAAGAAAATATCAGCAATTGAGAGGTCAGAGAAAAGTTTATTGTAGTAACATAGAAGACAAATAATACTCCTTCACCAGGAATTGTTAATGGGAATGCGAAGAGATAAGAATGAATGATACAAATGTGGGAAAGATTGTTGACAATATACTTGGCAATTGATATTATGTGGAGTAGTGTACAAACACTAGCTATAGCCTGAGAAGGCCCTGAGACTGGGTGACTGCAAGCCCAATGATGTCATCCTCAAGGAGTGATGGGGATCCAGGAATAGAAGTGTATTGAGAGGACTTAGATGAGGGATGAAGGAAACCCAATGGGACATGTTGCTGCTAAAGAGCTGGTGCAAGTGCCATAAGAAAAAAGCGCAGTGGGGAAGCATGCTGGACTATATGGGAAAACATCATGGATAAAATTCTATAGTTCTAAAGTTCTAAATTCTAAATTTCTAAGTTTCTAAATTCTAAAGTTCTAAATTCTATAATTCTAAAATTCTAAAGTTCTATTTCATCAGCACTGGGTCATTCAGCAGAGGAGAAATGGAGGAGGTAGAGATTCATTCTAGGTAGATGATTAAAAGTTCTTCACACTCCTGGAAAACCTGTGTGTTTCAGTTGGTTGAGCATCTAAGTCTTGGTTTCAGCTCAGGTCATGATCTTAGGGTAGTGGGATCAAGCCCTGCCTTGGGGTCTGGGATCAGCAGGGAGTCTGCTTGAGGATTCTCTTCCTCTGCCCTTCCCTGCTCGCTTGTACTCTCTTTTTCAAATAAATAAATAAATATTTAATAAATAAATCTTAAAAAACAAAAAAGAAAGAAGGAAATAGTTCTTCAAACTCCTGAGCCATATGTTGGGGGAGAGGTCCTGACAAAGCCTATAATCATTGCATCTTCTGTACTAACCAACAGGGGACAATCCTCCAGAGCTGCCCAAAAGTCACCCAGTCTGAAGAGTTTGAAGGAGGTCAGTGAATAGCTTTCCTGAGATTGTCCTCCGTATGCCAGGGAGAGTTACTGATGACAACAAATTCACAACAGCTGGATCTATTGTCATGCTACACACTTTATCTCTCTGGCCAGCTGCAACACCTTGGTGAGACAGAGTCTGTGACTATTGTCATTGTATAAATGAGAAAACACGCTTGAGTGGATTGCTTGGGGCCATACAGCTACCAAAGTGAGTAAGTAAGACCCAGGCGTTCTATGGGGTAGTTCCTACCGTCAGTTCCTATTATTGGTAGTAGAACGAAGTCATCACAAACAATGAATTAGCAAACCCTGAAGACTTCCTCCTGAGGGAAATGAAGAGTTGGGGCCCTCCAAGCCTCTGGTCACATTTTTTTCAACCCATCAGTACATGATCTTGCTTTCCATTAAAAAAAAAATATATATATATATATATATATATATATATAAATAATAATAAATATATATGTAATAATTAGCATAGAGTTCAGCCAACAGCACTGTAACTCATGCCTGTGCACAGCTTACCCAACCCATGTATTTCTCCGTAAGCCACATTACAGCTGTCTTGCATTTAGCACTAGATAGTGCTTCTATCCTACCTGTGGGGCTGCTTTATGAAGGGAAGCTACCACCAAAAAGCTTCACAATGCAAAACACATGGCACCTAATGGACTTCAAAAGGGACATTTGTTTATCATGTGAGAACTGAGACAAGAAGGCAGAATATGACCTTGTCCCACTTCGGCTGATTTCCTCAGTTCTACTCCTCTCTTCTTCTTCTTCTATCTGGATAACTTGGAGCAAAGTATGGAACTTCCTTGAATCCCAGCTTCCTAATTGGTCAAAGAGGGGGAAACAGTCTAACTCTCAGATTGTTTTCAATGTTAAACAACATGATATGTTGAAAAGAACTTTAGCACCGGGCTGTCACATGATAGGGCTTAATAAATACTTCCTCAATGAATCCTCATGGAGGAGGACTACTACTTCCAAGGATCCATGTTTATACATCACGTGTCTGCGCTGGCTAATAAGATGTTTGGACTGCTGGGACACTGACTAAAATGACAGGAGCCCCCAGGGGACAGGTGGGTGTCCTGGTGGGCTTGGAGAAGCAGTGTCAGAGAGCAAGTTGGTCCCTTCACAGAAATGTGTCTCCAAGGGTACATCTCATTACAGGGACGATTCATCCAGGCTGCCCGTCCACTGCTGCTTGGCAGGACAGCCATATCCAAGCCGCATCTCTGCACTACACCATCCACTGCAAAACTGTTGACATTCATTCTGCAGCTGACCTTTCTTTCTCCATTTCTCTTCCCCAAACTTCTCCTTCCATGAGTTCTGTAGGTGGGTAAATCTTCCTATGCTATGTTCCCATGCTGGGGAAATTGGCTGGCTCTGCTAAGTGTGATTGGAGCCGTTTGTTTTTAAGCTGCACATAAGCATCGGGTGAGATTTATAGCATTTTCCTTCTTGCCGAATCGACCCACTGGGAGCCATTAAAGTTTTATTGCTCTCTGCAGTTGCCTGGCCAGAGTGGAATTGAGGGGGCCTGCCATTGGAAAAGCTTTTTCTTCCATTGGCTTATTCACAGGGAGTATTGGGGGGGCAGGGAATAGAAACAATGCTTCTTTGGTTTGGTCTCCCCATTTTGGTCCTGATTCTTTTCCAAACTCCACTGAACTTTTGGGATGATCCCGCATATAATTTGCACTGCATACCAGGCCTTCTTCCTCTGTCAGACCTCTTAAGTTCCCAATTGATTAAATGAAGGCTAAGAGTTTCTTTGAAATTCCCCTTACCTCTCTTGGCTGGACCCCAACCTCTTTTGCATGTCACTGTTTATTTTCTCAGATTTTGATACCTATTTTCCTTCTGACTGGAAGATACTTCTTCTTATTGGATAAATGCACATGGATCCTAGTGTTGTAGGATCCTAAATCTGAAAGAAAATCTGGCAGAAATTCTTCAGCTCAACTTAAAACAGTGAATTAAATGACTCAAGTTCACTTAGTTGAGGTACTCTTATCTTTGTCCTCAGGGTGGGGAGTCTTGACAAGGTATGTTCTTATACAAGGTTAAAAAAGGGAAAAGTATTTCAGTGATGACTTCAATTACCTCCCGCACCTGCACGAGCCTTTGTTTGTTTTGTTTGTTTCTGCCTTGGGCCTTTAGAAGTCATATGTAGGCATGGCTTGGTTTTCACTGGAGTAAGACACCCTCACTCATTGTCAATTCATAATAGTTATTGCATATTTATCAGGGGCAAGCACTCAGGAGGGTTCTGGGACAATAGGCATACAGGTCCTGTATCGAAGACGTCTTAAATCACGTCTTTTGAGCAGCACCAGGAATGAGAAGATAGGGACGGGTCTTGTGATCATTTATTCAGCTATGAGGGCCAAACTTCTATCAAAATCAGCCTTCCATATCGTAAGATACAATGTATGTCGATAACAACAAAGAGCATGTTTGAGCTTTTATTCCGTCACGGCACTAAATACATATATCATTTCATTTTTATTCTGATTAAAGTCTCTCAAGATAAATTTTAGCTACATGCTATCTATAAGGAAGTCAGAGCTGAAGAAGGACACAGTGACTGGCCCAAGGGGCTGCAACCAGCAGGTGGCGGAGCTAGGCCTGGGCACCAGCCTGAGGTCCCACGCATCCATTCGGTGTCTGCTCCTGTCAGCCTCAGGACAGTTTCAGTGTCCTCGATCCCTCAGTGGGATGGGAAGTTGCTGTTTTCCCTTCCTTACATATTTCCATTTTAAGAATGAATGTTTTAGATGGGACATAAGATTTTATCCTCAGGGATAGGAATTTTGACATGCTACTCTGTATGAAGTCAATCCCTAAGAGGCCAGCTCCATCAGCTGTCATCCCAGTCATCACTGGCAGCAAGGACACTCCACTTTTATTGGGGATTGACCGCTATATAGCAAACTGCTCTATATAGTGAGAGTCGAGTCCTGAGGTCAGAGCTCTAGGGGTCGCTTTTTAACCACTGCCACTTATCGTGAGTGAAGTGATCTTACCCTTCTGTGGGCCTCTGTTTCTTCATCTGTCCCATGGGGATGATAAAAGAATCAACTGTGCATGCTTGATATGAAGGCCAAATGAAAGCCAACACATTGAAAGCACTTACTACTATGCCTGGCACATAATACATTATCAATTAAATTTGATTTTTATTATCTCTCTTTTCAAGTGTCTGAAGTCATTCACACTATTGTCACATTTAGCCTCATAATCTGGGATAAATCTATCATTAAAGGATTGCTCAATTAAGGAGGCATTTTTAGACAATGAGGAAGACACATGTTCACGGCACTGGAATTCACTAAAATGAACCAAGGCAGAACAGAGAATTTCAAGTTCCTCATTACAGATCTCTCTCTAGAAAGAACCCATCCTCTCATTGCTGCAGCTTTGGTTGCCATTCCTGGTTCAGCACCACGTCTAATTTGGGGACTAAAATATGCAACATTTGATTATGTTACCAAGTCTTTTGAAAGAGACACTTGCTTTTCCCAGTCAACTACGCCTCAGGATGGTTGCTACTTGGTAAACATCCAGAACTCTTGTATGTCTCTAGTCCCCTGTTTATCCCCTTTCCCCTGGCAGATCCCAAAGGCCAAGATCAAGAGTGGAATAACAACTCTTTCCAAATAGTTCTGAAAGTTTTAGTTTCCAGCTTATAGATGAGGGATAAATGGGCAAAATGAAACAAGTGGGGAAGATCAAAGGATGTATCAGTTATACCATGGTATCTCTGCGTGCTAAACAAGCACTCCTCTTTTTTTAGCAGTTGTTACAATATAATTATTTTGTCATGTAAATATATTATTATTATCATCATCATCATTATGCTGGGCATTTTTTTGTGGTCATCATAGGATGAGGAAGATAAAGATATGAAGCCTTGCAACAGTCTTATAAGGCAAATAAATCTGCAGCAGAGCTTTGCTTAAGATACAGAATAGAAACCACGAACAGACCCTAAGACCGCGTGCGTATCTGCCGCTTCATATCTCTGGCCTCGTTCACCCACTCTCTCCACCGCTTTCTTGTTCTCCTCAAACATACAGTGCTAGCTCCTGCTTCAGGTCTCTGCATTTAGTACCCCTCTTTCCAGAACATTTTTGCCTGACCATCAGATGTCTCACTTCCTTTTGGGTTTGGGTCTTGTTTCTATAACTGAGGCAGGTCTGCCTTTATCCCACATTCTGAATTAATGCCTTTGTCTTTAGGTTTATTTATAGCACTCTTCCCTATATAGAGATCATGCCATACATTTGCTAGTCTGACTTCATTAGAATCACAAGCCCATGCAGACAAGGATTTTGACTATCTTGTTCACCCTGTATTTCTATCTAGGGAAATATTTGAAATGTAGCAAGCACTGAATAAATATTTATCGAATAAACATAAACACTGAATAAAGGAATTAATATAAGGGAATTCACTTCCAAAGTTTTTCTATCTGGTGACTCTGTCAGGTAACTTCTCATGAGAGAACCATGGTGGTGGGATTGCTGCATGGAGAGGCTGTCTCATCCACTCCTTTTATTGAAAAGGTGAAGAAAGGCAGGACCAGGCCTGCAATAAGTCAGGACTGGGACATAGTCTACCATATCTTTTCTCTCATCCATAAAGGGTGTTTGTGCCCCTTTATGCTAATGCCATCAATCACACTTAAGTGGCATCTTGCCTGCTTATGGGAGCTGGCCTCTCTACAAGTGAATTGCTGGGTCCTGAGTGGAGGGTGAGCCCTGAATGGTGAGGTTGGCCACCTGCCTGCTCCTCACTCCAGTCAGAGACCCCGTTGAGCCCTGAGCCTGAATCTTGCCTCCAGTTTAAGCCAAGGTTAACCCCTTGTTAAGAACTGTCTCTGAAATTCTGGCCATGTCTTTGAGGAACATTTGTACAGAATATGGTACAAAGGGCATAGACTGAGACCAGGATATTTGAGTTGAGGGATGCTGTCCCATTGGTCAACTCAGAAAAAGTCCTTTCATTTTCTCCTCAACCTATTTCCTCATCTGAGATATGATGGGCAGGTGGCCCATCTGCAGGCTCCAAGACTCCTCTGTCAGCTGAGCGACACTTCTGAGTGTCCTCCTTATTCTGCTCCTGTTGCTGGGTGATGCTCTGCGTGCCCTTACAGACCTGGCCACTGCTCTCTCCCAAACACAACAGGGTGGCATGAGGTATGGTCACTGTGCCAAGAGCCGAGAGGCAGAGAGAGAGAGAGTGAGGGTAAGAGTGAACGAGTGAGGAAAGGAGGAAGGAGTGTCACCTCTTAAGCAGTCATTGCTTACCCTGATTTGCTTGACTCTTTCCTTGACCCAGTGAAATAAAAAAGGACATCTCAGAGGGAAAAACAGAAGCAGGGGGGCTTCAGGAATGTTTTTATCCTGCCAATCATCAAGAAATTGTAATTGTGGGAAACATCCAGCAAGGTCTACAGGGTTTCACGTGCTAGTTCTCAGAGTGCAGAGACTCCCCCAGCCCCCCAAGATAAGGAGGAAGGGGAGGGAGCCCTTTTGAGAGAGCAAGAGAAAAAATAGTTCCTTGGAGCTGGGAGCTGGCCAGTGTGTCTTCTAATTTAATTACTTATCTTTCCCTCAAATTGTTTATGGTACACTAGGCTATTAAATGCGCCATAAGCAAACTGCTCTTGAAAGAGGAAGTGGATTTATTTGTTTTAGTTACCACTCCAACAAAAGTCTATTTCTTCCGCTAATTAAGATTCCATTCGCTAATTTAAATGTTATGCTAATTAAAGTATAATTCTGGAAATGTAAAAAGGACTTAAAAAAAGAGAAAGAAAAAACTGGGTTGGCCTTTAGGAATTACATTAAATTTATTGCGTTGTAACAATGGGAAGCTGGGTGATTATTTCATTTGCCTCGTATGCTGTATTCAGGCTTCTGCTTATTCATACCCATTCTCTCACTTCAGCTCATTAACACACACTTCCCTCTCCCTCTCTAATGGGAGTCTTCTTGTGATGGTTTAAGATGAGTTGTGAGTTAGATCCTTGAAGCAATGTTTAGAATTTCTTCAGCTGGGCCACACAGAGTGTTGCAAGCTGCTGCCTGATTTGATGTTTGGAGAGAGAAAAAAGAAAACATCTGGATTTCTGCTTTGTAACCAATTTCTGGAGCCAAGTTGCCGCTGCTCCAGCTTTTTCTCCATCCTCTCTGGAAGACTGTCTATGTTACAGATGAAAGAGACTATAGTATTTTACAAGAAAGTAGATGACTTCCTTGCCCCCGTTTGTATGTGACACACACACCTGGTATGTGACTCTGATGACCTCAGTGGACGTTCACGACATGGGCAAACCCTTCTTCCAAACCCCAGCTTCCTCGTCAGTAAAAGACAGGTTTGGGGCAGGATTGTACACACTCAAGCTTAGGAAAGAACCCAACATGGTGACTGGGACAGAGCAGGCTCCCCATATGTCCCCTTTCTTCCTCTCTCCTAATTTTGAGGCTGCAGCACCAAGCCGGAAGACAGGACTCTAGTTGCTCAGCTTGAACTTTGTGCTTGCAGGTGATCAAGAGAGAAGACTTAGCTTCTGCCTCCAATTAAAGCAAAACACATGTAGCCAAATGCATTAGTTTTTTATTGCTGCATAAAGAATTACCCCACAATTTAGTAGATTAAAGCAGCAAACACTATTATCTCCATTTCTGAGGGTCAGAAATCTGAGAGAGGCTTCTCTGAGAGTTTCTGGCTTAGAGACTTTGAGAGACCTAGCAATTAACAGACCAGCCACAGCTGCAAGCATCTGAGGACGGACCAGGCTTGAGGATCCAAGTCCAAACTCACGGGCTGTCGTCAGCCGGGAGCTTCAGTTCCTCATCACGCGGGGCCTCTCCAGAGGGCAGCTGGCTTCCCATCCTCGTTCCTTTTCCTTCTACTCATTACCAGTCACTAAATCCTGCCCACAAGCAACAAGGAGGGGATTTCACAAGGATGGGAACACCAGAAGGCAGACCACAGGATCGTCTGGGAGGCTGGTCTGCTTTTTTGGTGTATTTCCTTTTCTATCTCAGTGCTTTGCGTTCTCATCATCTTCTAGTCAGAGCGATAGCTTATGTCCAACCATCTGCCCATTGTCCAGTCAGGGCAGCTTGGGATGGATCGCTTCAGAGACTCGCTCAGAGCCCACTATCCAGGGAGGTGTCACGTGTCCATCCTAGGGGGTCTCTGAAGAGGACTGTGGCAAGGGAGCAAGGAACAAGGAGCTGTCTCCTGAAAAACCATAGGTAAACTCTGGGGTAAGTCTCTAACAAGGCTCACAGCCACCTGGCTATGCAACACTTTGGAGAAGCCGTCAGAACTCAGCACAAGGGAGTCAGGGCTGGAAGGTTCCTTTTGGTGTAAGCCACAAGAGCTAGGATTGATAAAACAGGAAGCTAACAAAAATGAATTAACTTGCATCTCAATTTGATTTTCAATGCCAGAAAGGAGACAAAAAACAGCATCACAGAGTTAATTGTCTTTCATTTCTCATCTGGTTAGGTTGGCTTCTCCTTTTATTAGTGTCTTTCTTGCCAATGGTTGAGTGAGATATTAACACTATAAACTTGAGGCCACCGTCTAAGCTAATCTTGACAATTCCTGCTTTCTTCTGGCCTGTGGCTTGGAAGGGAGAGGAAGGCGATGGGTGCCAGGTGGGAGGGGGGTGGCAAGTGGGATGTCAATGCTGGGAAGTTGGCTTCCACAGCACAATTGTGTTTGGTGGGCACATTAATCTACAGGGCTGTCAGAAAACTGCTGTCAAAAGTCTCCCCAGAAATTGGATACACTGTTGTTAATTCAGTCGCACAGCTGGGGTAGTCTGGCATTTACATTGGCAGACCACAGGCACATTTGCCTGTCTTTACTACTAAAGACACTGAGGAGAGGCTAAGTGCATGGGGAAGTGACTTTCCGAACAGGTCAGCAGGTGAGCAGGGAAGGGCATGGTCCTCCTCTGGGCCACCCCCTGCACCTCCCTGTCCATGCTGTGCCTGGGGGAGTAGCTGGTCAGCCCTGGTGCCGTCCATACACCCCTACCTCCACTCACTGTGAGTGTAGACCTGATTTACCCAAGGCGGGCAACACATGTTGACATTCTCTGCTCACTCTGTCCTTGACTTAGAAACATGGAGTTTTAGGCAACAGGTTAGACCCATAAGCTTATTTATGGCTCAACAATAAACAGCTGATCCTGATTCTATTATAGTTTATAAATCACCTTCTAAGAACCTCAATTTCTTTTACTTTTCTGATGCTGGCTCCCAAATAAAGCATCTCTGAAGGCCGACATTCTTGCTTCACGTAATCTCAGAATAGAGTTTGTGGAATGTTCAGTAGGCAAATATTTACTGGACATTCACTAATATACTGAGCACTGTGTGATGCTGGGAAATGAGTGGTGGTAACAGAAGCAAATGATCTGATCCCTGCCCTCAAACAGTTTACATGGGGAGGGGGTGAGTATCTCAGGTGGAAAAGCAGCAGATTACATCTTTGCTGCCAGCGGTGTGAACTTGGGCGAGTTACCCAAGCTTTTAGAATCAGAAATGATGTGATCAGATTTGTGTTTTAGAAAGAGTGCCGTCACAGCAATTCATGTAAGGAGATTGCTAGGGAGGAGCCAGAATAATGATTATCAGTTAATGAGCTCTTGCAGTGGTCAGGATAAGAGGTATCTAGAGTCTGAACTGAGATGACCCGAGATGAAAGTAAGGTACATTCAAGAAGCAGCAATGGTCTGGACATGCATGAAGGAGAGGAAAGAATGGACATGGTTCAGGATTAAAGCCTCAGTGACTGGTGCCTCTTGATAGTAACTATATAACATTAAGGTGGGGAATTATATAACATTACATATATTATATGTTATATGTTATATATATAAATTCTATAACATTAAGGTGGGGAAAGTAGGACAGAAGAGGGGAATGTGGCAAAGAGAAGGAACTTAGAACTTGTGTTTTGGATGAGTTGTACAAAGGCTCCTTGGTGTCCATGCTATGATCTTTGACCTGGGTTCTATGCTCCAAATCCAAGGAGGTCAACTAGAATAGCTGAGGATCAGAAAAACTGTGTAGGAGCGGGATTCCGGTGGCAGTTTTAAAAACTCCTTTCATAAGCAGTGAAATAAATCTGGAGAGATGCCCTCCTCTCCCCTCAGAGGCTTCTCCTTTGTCGGGCTGGATGGAGTGGGGTGACAGAACATTGATCGGTACGAGATAGATGGGAGGAAAAGCCCTCATTGCCCACTGAATCAATGCTCCCTTAAAGACTGCAACAAACAGGATTAAAGGTTGAAAGACATTTATTGAGGGGCGAATCTGAGTGTATGTTTTATTAGTCAGCCAGGGTCCTGGGTTTATAGAAATGCCCAGCCTAGACACTGCCAAGAGCAATAAATCAGGGCTTTCTTCATTGGCTGGCTGCCTGGGCAGTGATGTGGGGGTGTGTAACCCCAGGCCAGAAGGATGGAAGAGAGTGTTGTCTCCAGTCCATCTGGGTTGGGGGAGGGGCTGGAGGAGACTTGGTCAACACTGGCTCCTGGCTCCCAGTCACTCACAGACGAGATCAAACATGCTTACTGCATGGGTAGAGGCCTCTGGGCTCTCTCAAAATTAGGATGTTCCCCACCCCTCCTGCCAAAATCATTTGCCTAACCTTTTGCCTGACTGATTCAGAGGCTATTAAATACACGGCATCCACACAGCTGGCCATTAATTGGAGGCCAGAGCTTGATTAATGAGCATTATGCTAATGCTGGGTCAGGGGGCAGATTATGTGTAAAGGGCCAAAACAGTAAGCTGAGTCAAAAGCAATAACACCACCTTCCATCCCTCCGCCTCCCCAAATTAGTTGGCAGCTGGAGGCAAGTAGAGAAAAGGCATATTGATGAGATGGAGCATCACAGCCTGGCACTTGCCCTGACTTGTGATGCCCTCAGAGAATTGTTGCCCCAAAGAGGGGTGGCAGCCACCCTGGGAAGGTGAGCTTCTGCTCTGAGCTCCCCTCCCCCCAGGAGGGACAGGCAGCTAGGGGTTGTGACACTTTCCAGCCTAAGTGGCTCTTTTAAGGACTCTAAGACGAGTGATGAAACAGCCTCTATGAACACATCCCCATAAAGTATTTGTGTCCAAACACTGACATGAACTTGGACAAACAGATCCTGAATCAGGAACTCCTTAGAAATCTTGCCTTGCTTGGCATGTAGAATACCGTTCACTTCTGAGTCTCTGTGTGCTTACCTGACTGTTCTGTACTCTCTCTTCCTCTGGTTCCTTCTGTTCCCTTCTCCCTTGAACACAGAAATTCCCTCACATTCTTTCTTCTTCCTCTTATCTTCATGCTCCATGCTCTCTCCAGAGTTGAGTGTCCCTTTCTGTGAAGTCAGTTATCACAGCTGACTCCGGAAGAATTAAGTCTGCAAAACAGGTCTCCACCATAGACATGCTGTCCAACACCTCTGTGTGTAAGTTCTATAAAATCTCTAATTCCTTGTACACCATGCTGAGTTCTGATGCTTCTCTTATTAGCACACATGTTCTTGCTCCCTGAGACAGAAACAGAAGCTTCCATTTGGGCTTCCCCTCACTTCTTCTACTGTCCATGTGTCTTTCTCTGTGGTTTCTATCTTCCTGGTGTCTCTGCCACTTATGGAGGTCAGACTCCCACCCTCTCTTTATGCTGTGGCATGGTCTGTCAGCCCATCCCTCTTTATCTAGTCAACATACCAGACCTGCCTCAGCTGATGTGTTTCTCTCCATGTTGAGCCTACCAGAGCGTCCCCACTGCCAGACTCACCAGTGGCATTCAGGGTATTGAAACTCTGGGTGTAACTGATAGTGAATCTCATTTCCTGCTCTTCTCCCCTTTCTCTTCTTCATGCACAGGGCTGATGGCCTTTCTGGAACACATAACCCATGTGTGGAACACCATAGCCTGTGAATGGTGTTCTGTAGGTCCTCAGGTTTTTGTCCTAGGTCTGTCCTGGGATTTCATAGATGACTCAAATGAGGACACATATAACCATATGAGACACATATAACCATATAAGAGAAGGCATACCTATAAGATCGGAAATGACAGGAAGCTGGGGGAGAGGCTAAATATGTTGGATGACAAACTCAGAATCAAAAATGAAACTGACAGACTGTGAACTGAATGTAACCATATTGAATTGAACAGGAATAAATATAAAGTCACATTTTTGGGTTAAAAAAACAATCTTTAAAAAGATACAGGATAAGAGAAATATGGTTTAGCTAAGGCACCAATTAAGAAAATTTCCACTGACAGTAAGCGTAATTTAAGACAATACAGTCTAAGTTATCAAAAGAGAAAACAGAATTTTAGGAAATATTGAAATATTCTACCAGAAGGGTGGTGACAGTCTTCATTTATTCCATGTTAGGCATATCACATTCAGAGTACCATACTTTTGAGGAAATAAGACAAAAGGGCATGTTTAATGAAGATTAATTTGAAAAAAAAACTTAAAAATATATATGTGACTTATTGAAGGAATTGTTTGCCTCAATATCCCTTCCAAAACTGAAACTATGTGAATGAATCTCCCACCCCCCACCCTCTGAGGCCCTTCAAAATCCTCTAGTCTATATGAAATGTTATTTCTTTAAACCCTCCCCAGTACACTTCACGTGATGTGTACTGCATCCACTTTCATGATCCTGTTACCTTTTGCCTAGTCTTCTATTTATATTCTGGCCATTTTTATTTCAGTCCTCTGCCACCAAGTTTTAAGCCATATTTCAGAATCTAACACATAATTAGTAAAAGTTGAACAAGCTCATATACAGAGACAATATTATCCTTTTAATCAATATTACCCGAACTGTTTTCACAGACTGTGAACTGAATGTAACCATATTGAATTGAACAGGAATAAATATAAAGTCACATTTTTGGGTTAAAAAAACAATCTTTAAAAAGATACAGGATAAGAGAAATATGGTTTAGCTAAGGCACCAATTAAGAAAATTTCCACTGACAGTAAGCGTAATTTAAGACAATACAGTCTAAGTTATCAAAAGAGAAAACAGAATTTTAGGAAATATTGAAAGTTCTAAGAGAAGTGTAGTCTCACAGCTATTAATGCATATTCCAGAAAGAGTTCTATGGTCAATTAAGTAGGGGAGGTGTTAGGTTAATTAAGGTGAAGCTAGCTTCTTTACTACAGGACATTTCAGAGTCTTTAATAGGTTAATGTACACTGTGAATCACCAACAGACAGCTATTAAATGCAGAATCTACCAAAATCATTTAACTATAGAACACAACTTTTATGTAACAGCATTTGACATTTAGGGGAACACAGTTGGAGAAAAGTTGAATTAAGTCTCCCTTCAGAGAAATATGCCTAACCTGTCCAGGAAGGGCCAGACATTAACATGAAAGGAGTAAGAACATGGGAACTTACCTTATAAGGAAGGAGATACTAGATGGGCACATATTTGAGACTTCAAGCAAATACATACTTAAAAGTTGAAGGAAAAGTTAGTCATGATGATAGCTAAAATAGATGGAGGCGCTCTGAATACAGAATCACAAAATGTCCTGCTAAGGAGAAAAATAAGTGGAGCTTTTAGAGAGATGGGTGTGATCACAGAGGGAGGTCTCTGAGGAGCTCAGCCCAGAGGCTAGAAGTAGGGGGATCCAGCAAGATAGTGATCTCCGGGTGGGGGTGGGGAGGGTGAGGGGTGGGGAGTCAATTTTAGAACAAATCATTAGCATGTGAACTAATTAGAAGGCACACAGATTCTTTCAATGTGCATACAACAAAACTGTTTGGGGTGGTTGATTTGGAAAATCCTTATACATGGGTGATGTAGGTCTGTTTTTGGTTCTGCCTTTTTCAAAGACTTACACGGTGAAAGAAAAGGTATGATTATCAAATCTGCATAGAGCAAAAACCTGGATGGTCAACAATGCTTGAAAAAGGAAGTCAAGATTAAAAAGATTTCAATTACTGAAAATAATTGATGAAAACAATGACAAAATGAAAGCCAGTCGAGGTAAAGGTGAATATTTGCAATTAATTTCCAATTTGTAGGGGTGTGAGATGTGACTTGATTGTGTCTAGAGATGGGACCCTTGCAAGGATATTGGCACAACAGGAGAAAAACGCCAACTGTCCCGCCCACAGCCAACACCTACACCCAAACCTTAAATGTAATACAGAGCTGATGTTTGGATAAAGAAGGTAGTGATTTTACGGGTTCCCTGAGAGGCCATACAAAATGTGAAATATTCTGTTCTCTTTGGGGCAGGATTGGAGAGATATCTTGACACAAAACTTTGGTTCAAGGGAGGTGGCCTAGGAAAGTGAAGGGAAAAGATAAAAATCCCATCTGAAGAAAAATGGTCGAAGGACTGGAGATATTTAATTTCGAAAAGGAAAGACTTTGGGGAGATGTAACTTCTTCCAAATGTCTGAAGCATAGAAAGAAAAATTGGATCAACTGGATGGCTTCTGGTTTCAGAATAAAGAGTAATGCTTAGGATTACAGGGAGGCAGATCTCAGCTCAATGTCATATATTAAACTTTTTAACAACTGGTACTGTTCAGCAAAGAACTGATTCACCCTAAAGGTCTTGAATGAACTGCCTGTCATTAAAATAAAGTAATGTCCTAGCAGCACTGAGCATAGTTCCTGACACAGGGGAAACACATGCTTCACGGTCATCTTTTCCCTCTCTCCCTCTATATTTATCTGTGTCCACTGAGGAAATGGGAAACCACACTAGGTATTTCCAACAGAGAGAATTCAGTAAAAAGAATTAGTTATACCGGTATTAGGAGACTAAAAGGGCCAAAATCAATGAGTTAGTACCCCCAAGATAACCATAGGAAGGATTTACCACTAGTGGAGGTAGAGGGAAAAGGAAAGGAGTGGAACTCATTGGACACAGCAGCTCAGAAGACAGTCCCCATGGAGTGAGTGCTCAGATTTCTGAAAATGGGGCACCTCTGGGAGAACATGATGAGACTAGTTCTGGTATTTCTAAACAAAAACTAGATGTTGAAGCCAACTGCAGCCCCCAGGGTTCTTCTGTCACCTTGGGTCCACTGGACAGGAACACGGGAAAAGAGGACAGAAGCATCCATCTTATACCCTGTCTTTTGCATTCAATGTGTAGTCTCAGTTGGTATTCTCAATATGAGCTGACCAGAACATCTCGTTCTCAGGCTTCCAGGTTTAGGCCAAAGTATGGAAGGATAACTTCGGAGCCAAAGAATGATATACATCCAGCACCTCTGACTCCTCCAATCCCCACACACCCAAATTTGGCTCTTCCAAATCCCTATACACTCTTCTACATGTGATATGAATGCCCTACCCAACTTCATGCTTGAACTACACTTTCATGCTTTCACGCACGCCCATGGCATGTGCCCATTGCCCTCGGGCAGCACCTCAACCTGGTAGGATTTCCTAACTGGTGCAATGATGCAAATCTTCATTCCTGAATTGTGTGTCCTGCTTTTACTAACTTGCTTTCATTTTGCACAAACATTTCTTATTGGATATGAAAACACGAAGGCAGCTGTTTCCCTCTTCCCCCTTCCCTCCATTATTGCTCTGCTTTCTTTTACTTCCTCTTACCCGTTCTCTTCCTCCTTCTTTCCTGTTGCCCTGCAAAACACCATGAGGGCTGCTGTGGAGAAGATTTCTGTACTGGGTAAGAGGTTAGACCAAAGCAGTTTTCATGCTTCTTCAGTGCAAAATGTTCAGAGTTACAATATAAAGGGATTGTTACTCTATTGTGATTTTGTATTAACAAGTTTCACTCCATTAGTTTCTTGTCCCCCTGGATATCTTCTATCTCGACCCACTGATTTATATGCATAGCTATACCCAATTACTCTCTTTATCAAATAGTTCATATTTAATGGGTAAATTTAGAAAGTGCAGACAAACAAGAAAACTAAAAATGCCTCATAATATAATCTCAACTCCAAGCAGTCACCACTGTTCAACTGATGGTAAATATCCTTCTAGCTATGCTTCCATACATGAATTGATATATAGCTATAGATACAGGTGTTTGTATTATTCACTACAAATGGGTTTTACAATCTTTCTGGTAATTTTGGGGTAATTTTTATGTATGTGGCTATCTTACTTTTACAAATCATCCTTATACTATTTTTAATGTCTATACAGTACTGCAGCATATGGCTGGATCATAATTTACTTAACCAATCTTCCATCACTGGGCATTTGTTTGCTTAGGATTTGTTGTCATCATAAATATCAGGCATGTTATCAATGATCATTATGGAATAGATTCTTTCTAGTGAAAGAATTTATAACTTCTTTGCCAAAATATGGACACATCATTTCATTAGAAAAGGACTAGAAATGAGGAACAACGAGGAACCAATACTTCTATCTTGAGATTCCTGAGGCACTTTATTTTATGACCACTGTGTGCCTCACACCGTGCTGTATGCTGTGAGAGCACAGATGCAGTGTCTGCCCTGAGAGAGCTGACAGCTTCAGAGAAGAAAACCGGGCAAGAGACTATTAGGAACGTGTAATCTTTTTAGTAGCAGTGAAGGCTGCAGCAACAGCTCAGCTAAGGACGACAAGGGAGCTTACTGGAAATAATCAGGAGATCCCAAGTTAGTCTCGTTACCCAGGCCACACAAGGTGGGCATGTCAGGGCATAGTACCAGATCCTGGACACTGCCATTTGAGCATCAAAATTTTAGTTCAGTTCTCAGGTTATCTCTGAAAATATTTCCAGAGCTATTTTCTTCTTGGAAGCTGAGAAATGACACCTAAATCATAATGACTCATGCCAGAGGACAGCATGGCTGGGATTATTCTTTCCCTTCACCTGAGAGCAAGTTTTTGTGGCACAGTATCTGCTATGGAGATGGGGAAGAAGACGAAGGCGAATCAGGCAGTCCTGTCTTTGAGCAACTTACCAAAACATGTGGAGGGAGAGGGAAGTTACATGCTTTTATGGCAAGCATACAAACTTGAGGATGTGACAAGCAGACAAACTGATTAGTAAGTATCATGAGGCAAATGCGTCTCACAGATTATGAAAATTCAGAAGAAGACTATGTGGAGGAAATGGTCACAGAGAGAGGGCAGAATGGGTATATGTAAAGATGGGGAAGGGAACAGCATATACAAAGGTTGAGGAATGAGAGCACGGATGTCTAGACAGAGTAATACGGTATTACCTAACAGTTTAAAATTCTTTGAAAATATTTTTGCTACAATGTATTATTAGTCAAATTATAATTACTGTCCCATTTTACAGATGAGGAAATTGAGTCTTATACATGGAATGATTTACTTAAGTGCCACTCCCAGTTGATTACTCAGTTGGCATATGCTACATGGGCTCCATGAAAATGGGTAGTGGGAGAAGGGGGTGTAGAAAGGGAGATGGGGCCACGTCATTGTGGTTCTTGGATGCCAAAATAAGCAGTTTGAATGGAGAATTCACAAAATGAAAAATAAGGAGCAAATGTGAAGTTTTGATCAGAACTGAGCTTGAGGAAGTTTAATCCAGCAAAAGGAATAGTCTGTAGGAATATTGGTAGCAGGACATTCTGTTAAGAAGTTATGGCTATAATCAGTACCCAAGGCAAAAAGACTCCAAAGAGGGAATTCCACCAGTTCACAGAGACACTTCTCACCATTTTTAATGGGTTTATTGAGGTATAATTGACACACAATAAACTACACATATTTGAACTGTATAAGTTGATACAGTTTGATATATGGACACAATCACTACAGTTAATATAGTAAACATATCCCTCATCCTGTATGTCTCATATCCTTTGGTAATGCCTCCCATCTAGGCCTTCCTATTCCCTCACTCTAGAGCAACCATAAATTTTATTTCTATTACTCTAGATTATTTTGCATTTTTTGGCTTTTATAGAAATGGAATCCTATAGTAAAAATTATTTTTTGTCTAACTTTTATGGTTGAGCATAATTATTGTGAGATTCATTCATTTTACTGTATGGATGTACCATAGTTTGCTTAGCCATCCACCCATGGGGGCACTGTTGGGTTACTTACAGTTTGGGATGTTATAAATAAAGTTGCTACAAACATCTATCTTTTTGTAGACATATACTTTCATTTCTCTAGGTTGACCTAGGAGTAGAATGGCTGCATCATATAGTGGGCATACATTCAAAGTTTTTAAAGTTATCTTTACAGCATTTTTATATTAGTAAAAAATCAGAAGCAATTTAAATTAAATGGTTAAGTATATTATGATATATACATATGATGAAAAACTATGAACATCTTAAGAACACTTATGGATTTGTATTTGGCAGAAATATGATGAAATATGGCAGGTTTTATATAAATATATATACACATATATATACACACACACATATTGGTGAATATATACATATATAAGATGTAGGTATAATTTCTGGTATTATTTAGTTTTTATAATAAAAACATGTTTACAATCTGCAAAAACCTAATAAGGCTATTCTGAGTGAAAAGTGAAAGTGGAAGTGAAAAAAAGTTTTGATAGTCAACTAACCAAAAGGTCATAGGTAGTAAAGGCAGTTTTTGGAGTGTCGGAACTTGTGGAATGGGAAATGAACAATAACCACCTTGTATTGTTTTTGTTTTGGGTTTTTTGGTTTCATTTCTGTTCTTTACTTTTTATTGTAAACTATATGTTTTTCTCTGAAGAGAAGAACATTTTATTTTTCAGTATACAAGAAGAAAAAAAGGAATGAGTGTTAATAATAGCTTGATTATTTTCAACTCAAATGCCTAAGTAACAACTGATGTATAACTTATGCAGATCTATGCAAACAATTTTTTAAATTGGAAAAGGAAGGATGGAATATACGAGAATGGCAATATTTGCTGGATTGTTAATATATCAGGCAAGTTCTTTGGTACAAGGCCACCAGATGAGGAATGAAGGACACTGAGCTTTGAGAGGGCCCAGCTTGTTTCAGTGGGAGGATACTGGGAATTTCAAGGTTAACCTAATATAATGACAATCATTTATGGAGTGGTTTATTGTTTCACAAACAAATCCATATACATGAGCTTGCTTAGTCCTGTGAAAATCCTGTAAGGAGGCAGGAAAGGGACTTCATTTTAACCCCCATTTGATAAAGGAGAAGAGTCAGGTCTATAGAAGTTAAATACAGTAACAAATATTAGGATAGCTCCTTAAAGGTTTACCAACATCTTTCATATGCATTTTCTGATTTAATCTTCATGGCACTCCAAGAGAAAATAAATCTGTGGTTTTTTTCCTGTTGCCCCATTTCTCAGATGAAGAAATTGAGCCAAATATTAACTTGAACTAAGGCTCAGATGGTGGGCTGGTTGATATAAGATTTCACCTCCGGACTTGGGTTCCAAAGCCAATGCTCTCTCATTTGCTCTCTCACCATGACATGACTGAACTCACAAGATCACAAGCTGGAGAATAATGGGGCAGGAACTTAACTTCAGTCTTCTGACTGAATTTAATGCTTCTTTTCAAATACTGCATGGTCAGGTGTTAGCACAAGCTTTCTTCACCTTTCATTATAGTTCTGTTTAACTATAGTAGAAATCTGAAGAAGTTGATTTTGGGGGTGCAGTTTGTGTTGAATGGTACAGAATTGGGGATTCTTTTAAAAACCATGGAGTTTGGAGTGTATGGTATGGGATTGTGGAATGATGTATTGTTCCATTATAGCTCATGACTCCCTGTACTTTGTGACAATATCTTATGTCATGATGAAATATGGTGTGTGTAGTTAGAAAAGTGCAGATATGCCAACTGGCCTTGTGCTTTGATTCAATTATTTACTGCTACTACTCTTATCCTGCTAAAAAGCTTTCCTCTTCTGTAGCATTTCTCAATAAAGCTAATGACTTGGCCTCTTCTCTTGAATTTTATTTTTTTTTTTTTTTTGAAACCTTCTCCACATTGACAAGTTTGAGGGTGATGTTCCTTGTAGTAATGCTTGCTCAGAGTGAAATTATTGGTTTAACATTGTTTAGGAATACATATCTCATTTGTTTTTGCTCCTAAGTATTTTCTTAAGAAGGACAAGAAATTTCTATGCCAATATGATAACTGATTTAAGTTATTGCATAACAAATTATTAATTTTATTGCAAACTAAGTCAGGACTCACACTTTTCCTTTTCTTGGAAACAAGAGGGCAGACAAATACCCTTGGAGTTGGTTTAGCCTTTTTAATCACTTGAGACTTGGCTACACCAGATCTGATTGTTCTGAATATTTGTTGATGGGATTTCCTGGCCCTCTGCTCAAGATCAAGAATGCTTTTGATTTTTAACATCACCATTCTTTTGAAAATCTAGAAGGCATTCTTGCAGAAGTTTTAAATTCATTTAATTGTATAGCTATGTTTATCTGACACAGAGAAGTCAAGTGAGGAATTGTATATCTAGGACAAAGTCTTGAGACATTGAATCCAGTCCTTTATTCTGCTAAGTTGAGTAATGTGCTCAAGAATAGTAACAGCATCCTTCTAAAAGCACAGGTCATATCCAAAGTGTATACCTCATTACTGTTTCTATATCTGCACATTGAGTTTTTTAATGAATATTATAAGAGTTCAGGATCTTTTTTTAAGATTTTATTTATTTATTTGACACAGAGAGAGAGAGAGAGATCACAAGTAGTCAGAGACAGATGACTGGGGGAAGGGCAGGAAACAGGCTCCCTGCTAAGCAGAGAGCCCAGTGGGGGCTCGAACCCAGGATTCTGAGATCATGACCTGAGCTGAAGGCAGAGGCTTAACCCACTGAGCCACCCAGGTGCCCTGAGTTCAGGATTTTTAAAAGATTATAGACATCACCTGGATTTATCTTGCATCCCTCTTCTCTCTTGTGCTTATATAAACACCCTTCAGAAATAATGATGGGGTTAAGTGATTGATTGGGAAGTCTCAGTTTGTCCATTGTCTTGCTTGGCTTCTTTTTTTTTTTTTTTTTAAATTAATGCCAATTTTTATTAGTGCTCATTCGTTATTAATCAGAGCTTATCAGCAGCCTGAATATGGCTTAAAACCAACACTAAAAATAAATACGACAGTAAATAATCAGAGGCTATTGGTGTAGACTGAGAGTTTCATGTCTCAGTTTCTTAGGCCCCACTTACTTTTTCCCTTTAAAACCAGAGAACAACAGCTTGGAATCCATATAATAAAAATCTGTTGGTAGAGACCCTTCTGCTCCCATGACCCTAAGAGAGTGTGAACACAACTGTCAAGGCAAGAACATAGAATCTGGAGGCAGGGTCAGGAAAGTTGGAAAGATAATCATTTGTTTTGAGAGAAATAGGATATTTATTGGAACAAGTGGGTAAAGAAGAGAAACAGTCCAGTGGGAAACTCCATGGCACTATTGTGGGAAGAGTAAATTGCCCTTCATGGTCTGCTCAAATTATTTAACATGGCTGGTGAACTCCAAGGATCTTTTCGGTTTCTATTCCATTGCAGGGTTAGGGAGACAAAGGTACACTTACCTTGGACCAAAGAGCCTGGGTGGGAAACAAATCCTTTTACAATACTATTGCCTTGGTTCTCTTCAACCTGAGCAGTTGAATCTGATCCCCCACTCTGTCTCCCTGTTGCCAACACACTCACATAAAAAACTCTCAAATTTCCTTCTCTCCCACCTCCTTCCTTTCCAGCTTCCACATTGGACTAATAAGAACCAAAGGGAGTGAAAGTGTGAGGGCTCTGAACACCGATTCCTTATCTGTAGTAACATCACAGAAGCTCAGTGAAGAGTCCTGGAAGGGAACCTTCCTTTAAGGACCGCCAAGGCCATTTGTACCATTTCTCACCAATTTTTGGAGGGCATGAGGAACAGACAGTGAAATTTCCCATCTTTGTAGCTAGACAGAGACACAAGTTGCAGACACTGTGGAGACTCATGCTGCGTCAGGAAACAGGTCCAGTTTTGTGCTCAAACATCCCCACATTTGGGCTCAGATGCTGGGCTGCTCTGTGCCAAAGAAGTGGCTAATGGGGTGCTAAATCAGGAAGCAGAGGTCAGCTCCCTGAAGGAGAATGGCAAGTTCTCTGTGGGTGTTTGTGAGGGTGGTGGAAGAAGGGCCGGTTACACAAGTTAAAAGAAAAGGAAAAGAAAATAACTAGTCTTTGGGTTTTGCAAAACTCAAGTAGAAACAGATGGGATCTGTGTCTTAATTGAGCTATTATTAGATGCTAAATTTGAACCACTCTTAACTGTGCCACCTTCCCCCAAATTACTGACTTGCTCAAAAAGCCCAATTGTGTTTCTGTGGTTTTTGGCAAAGGTAAACTGAATGAGCAAAGATGTCAAATTTTAATTGTCTTTTTCTCCCTTCTGTCAGCTGTTGAAAGAGGTGCTATCCTCAAAGAAACAAAAGTGGACGCTGACAATGGGGATTTCTTTTCCCCTTTTCATTTACAGAGTTAGAGTCAATGAATTTCTGGCCCTTGAGGAACCATCTCCACCCTCAGCTTCCCTTGATGAGCTGATGGTGGGGTGTGTATGTGGATGTGCATGTGCATGTGTGTGTGTGTGTGTGTGTGTGTGTGTGTGTTTTGGGGTAGGGGGTGGGGAATGGAGTCAGAGAAAAGGGTAACACACGTGTGTCTTTAGGTACATGAAGAGCTTTACTCGTGTCTTGGAAAGTATATTTCGTGATGTAGATGACACAAAGAAGTGGGTGAATGAAGACACACTGCTCACCACGTTGGGATCCTCTGCACTGCTCCTCTGTGCCTTTAGTTGGCACGTGCTTGGTGATAGGCATTGACATGTGGTGGGTGGAATCTTGGACAGGATCATAGCCTTACACACACTTCTTAAAGGCAGAGCTCCTACATGTGAATGTTGAAAGGACTACGTAATCTCAACATTAAATTGCTCTAGAAATTAAATCTTGTAAATATGAGAACAAATCTTGTTATTGCTAATGCTAAGGAGTAGGAATCTGGGTCTTTCTGGGAGGAAGTTAATTTGATTCCAAACTTGGGCTGGACAATGTAATACCTATCTTCGAGACATTCTGCTTCATTCACCCTGATATCTACCTGGCTCCTTTTCCTCACCATGCAAGTATAGTCATGAAGATCAAAGGAGGAGAGAGAACTGCTGGTTTTCTTCCAGACTTCAAGCCCCAATTCAGTATAATTTAGGCCTTTGTCTTGACATTTTTCTATCATGTCTTTCGGGCATATTGAGTTCTGTTTTTCCCCAAAGGGAAGGTGGAAAAGTTCAGCTTTAGCTCAGGCCATGCTGCCCTTCTTTTTTCTGGTCTCCTCAGAAGATTTGCTGACGCTCACAGCTGATGGCACTTAGTCATGCAGCCTCGTGCTCCCGACCTGCTCACCTCCGTGCCTTCAATAAACAGTGACAAGGCTGGGCTCACAGCACCTGCAGACTCTCCCAGCAGGATTTGTATTCATGGCCTGATTTATACTTTTTTTCCTTCCTGTCAACAATTGGGGAAGCATTTGTTGAGAAGAGAAAGGTGAGGAAGGTGGTATCATGTTTCTCTGGCCATTAGCCTATGTGTTTCAAAGACAAGCCCACTCAAAGTTAAAAGTAAAATGAAAGGAAGAAGTATGGGGTGTGG
Organism: Mustela lutreola; assembly: GCF_030435805.1. NCBI lineage: Eukaryota > Metazoa > Chordata > Mammalia > Carnivora > Mustelidae > Mustela > Mustela lutreola. Next base: position 203,555,883 of record NC_081290.1, on the reverse strand, counting down.
GAGCACTGCTAGTGGCCCTAATTCCTATGCCCCTTACCAGTACCTAGGACCCCTTGCTTGGGGCAGCTGTCCTGTTCCAAGAACTGACCATTTTCCCTGATGTTCTAGCCTCCTCTGCAGCTGTTTATGGCCAGTGGGATATAAGTGGAAGTTGGTTTCCAGGAAAGCTTTTCCATAGCCGATAAAAAGCTCAGTTACCATTGTCATTAGCCTTTTCCTTTTTTCTTCCCTTGAATGTGAGCAGCCATTTTATGGGGATGAGGTGGCAAGCAGGAACACAAAAGCCCACATGCTGAGGGGAAACATGGAAGGTAGAGCCTGGACCCCAGATGGCCTCTTTGAATATCTCCAGAATAGAATCCATCAAAATCCTTAAGAAGAATACAGGCAGCAAACTTTATGTTCCAAGAGAAGGGAAATTTCTATTTCTTTAACCCATTGTCCATGAAATTGTTACTTCCCATTGGAAGCACTCCTAATATGTATTGGTACAATTCTATGAGATCCTCTGCAAGGCTGGTGTAGCCTGCATAGATCCTGCTGACTTCCTGTCTGGATCCTGCCAGCTGAAGCTCAGAAGAGATTCCTGGGGGCTGAGACTGAGTATGAGTGTGAGTGTGTGTGTAAGACAGACCAAAGGGGGGGAGGGGAGAAGAAGAGAAAAAGAGGGGACAGAGCAGATGTGTGGGTAGTAACATAACAATGATAAAGAAAGAAGAAAGATTCAAATCCTGAGAATATCTACCTAAATCAAATATTTGGAAAAGATGTAACTCATTTGCCACCTCAACTCCCTGCCTCACCTCAGAGCTCTGCCAGCTATTTTTCCCTTTCAGAAGGCCCAATCTACTTTTTAAAAAATGAATTCTATAGAAATGTAGAGTCCTTACTCAGTGACAGGTTATTATTCTAAGGATTGGGGAAACAAACATAAAAACAAAGACTAGAGCTCACATTTTTGGCAGTGCCTATTTATTTTGTAGTATTTCACATACAGAATTCTATTTTGTTTTTTGCATTTTTAAATTTATTAACATATAATATATTTTTTGTTTCAGAGGTACAGGTCTGTGGTTCATCAGTCTTACACAATTCATAGAACTCACCATAGCACATACCTTGTCCATCACCCAACCACCCCATCCCTCCCACCCTCCTCCACTCCAACAACCATCAGTTTGTTTCCTGAAATCAAGAGTCTTTTATAGTTTTTCTCTCTCTCTAGTTTCATCCCATTTCATTTTTCTCTCTCTTCCCCCATGATCCTCTACCTTACTTCTCAAATTCCACATATCAGCAAGATCATATGATAATTGTCCTTTCTCTGACTGACTTCTTTTGCTTAGCATAATACCCCCTAGTTCCATCAATGTTTGCAAATGGCAAGATTTCATTTTTGGTGGCTGCATAATATTCCATTGTATACATACCACTTCTTTTTTATCCATACATCTGCCAATGGATATTTAGGCTCTTTCCAAGTTTGGCTATTGTGGACATTGCTGCCGTAAACACTGGGGTTCAAGTGTCCCTTCAGATCATTGTATTTGTGTCTTTAGGGTAAATACCCAGTAGTGCAGTTGCTGGATTGTAAGTTAGCTTTATTTGCAACTTCTTGAGGAAATGCCATATTGTTTTCCAGAGTGGCTGTACCAGCTTGCATTCCCACCAACAGTGTAGGAGAGTTTCCCTTTCTCCACATCCTCACCAATATCCGTCATTTCCTGACTTGATAATTTTAGCCATTCTGACTGAGCAGAGGTAGTGCCTCTTTGTGGTTTTGATTTGCATTTCCCTGATGCCAAGTGAGGTTGAGCACGTTTTCATGTGTCTATTGACCATTTAGATGTCTTCTTTACAGAAATGTCTGTTCATATATTCTGCCCATTTCTTGATTGGATTACTTGTTCTTTGGGTGTTGAGTTTGATAAGTTCTAGATTTTGGATACTAGCCCTTTATCTGATATGTCCTTTGTAAATATCTTCTCCCATTCTGCCAGTTGTCTTTTCGTTTTGTTGATTATTTCTTTTTCTGTGCAAAAGCTTTTGATCTTGATGAAGTCCCAATAGTTCATTTTTGCCCTTACTTCCCTTGCCTTTAGCAATATGTCTAGGAAGAAGTTGCTCTGACTGACATTGAAGAGGTTGCAGCCTGTGTTCTCCTCAAAGATTTTGATGGAGTCTTGTCTCACATTGAGGTCTTTCATCCATGTTGAGTCTACTTTTGTGTGTGGTATAAGGAAACGGCCCAGTTTCATTTCTGCTTGTGGCTGTCAAATTTTCCCAACACCATTTATTGAAGAGATTGTCTTTTTTCCATTGGACATTCTTTCCTGCTTTGTTGAAGATTAATTAACCATAGAGTTGAGGGCCCATTTCTGGGCTCTTTATTCTGTTCCATTGATCTATGTGTCTGCTTTTTTGTGCCAGTACCATACTGTCTTGATGATTACAGCTTTGTAATAGAGCTTGAAGTCTGGAATTGTGATGCCACCAACTTCTGTTTTCTTTTTCAACATTCCTCTGGCTATTTGGGGTCTTCTCTGGTTCCATATGAATTTTAGGTTTATTCGTTCCATTTCTTTGAAAAAACGTTGATGGTATTTGGATCCCTATCCAAATTGCATTTGATTGCTCTAGGTAGCATGGATATTTTCACAATATTTGTTCTTGCAATCCATGAGCATGGAACATTTTTCCATTTCTTTGTGTCTTTCTCAATTTCTTTCATGAATATTCTATAGTTTTCTGAGTACAAACTCTTTCCTCTTTGGTTAGATTTATTCCTAGGTATCTTATGGTTTTGTGAATGCAACTGTAAATGGGATCAACTCCTTAATTTCTCTTTCTTCTGTCTTGCTGTTGGTATATAGAAATGCAACCCATTTCTGTGCTTTGATTTTATATCCTGACACTTTGCTGAATTTCTGTATGAGTTCTAGCAGTTTTGGAGTGGTGTCTTTTGGGTTTTCCACATAAAGTATCATATCATCTGCAAAGAGGGAGAGTTTGACTTCTTTCCTGATTCAGATGCCTTTTATTTCTTTTTGTTTTCTGGTTGCTTAGGCTAGGACTTCTAGCACTATGCTGAATAGCAGTGGTGACAGTGGACATCCCTGCCATCTTCCTGACCTTAGAGGAAAAGCTCTGTTTTTCCTCATTGACAATGATATTCACTGTGGGTTTTTCATAGATGGCTTTTATAATATTGAGGAAGGTACCCTCTATCCCTACACTTTGATGAATTTTGATCAAGAAAGGATACTGTACTTTGTCAAATGCTTTTTCAGCTTCTATTGAGAGTATCATATGGTTCTTGTTCTTTCTTTTATTAATGTATTGTATCACATTGATTGATTTGTGGATGGTGAACCAACTTTGCAGCCCATGAAAAAAATCTCTAATTGGTCTCTAATTCTCCTTTCTGATGGGGTCTTTTTCTTGTTTGGGAATCAGAAAATGCTGGCTTCATAATGAGTTTGGAAGCTTTCTTTTCATTTCTATTTTTTGAAACAGTTTCAGGAGAGTATGTATTAATTCTTCTTTAAATATTCAGTAGAATTCCTCTGGGAAGCCATCTGGCCAAGGACTCTTGTTTGTTGGGAGATTTTTAATGACTGTTTCAATCTCCTTACTGGTTATGGGTCTGTTCAGGTTTTCTATTTCTTCTGGTTCAGTTTTGGTAGATTATAACTCACCAGGAATGCATCCATTTTATCCAGATTGTCTAATTTGTTGGCATGTATTTGCTCATAATATGCTCTTAAAATTGTTTGTATATCATTGGTGTTGGTTGTGATCTCTCCTCTTTCATTCATGCCTTTATTAATTTGAGTCCTTTCTCTTCTTTTTGATAAGTCTGGCCAGGGGTTTATCAATCTTATTAATTCTTTCAAAGAATCAGCTCCTAGTTTCATTGATCTGTTCTACTGTTCTTTTGCTTTCTATTTCATGGATTTATGCTCTCTTCTATTATTTCTCTTCTCCTGCTGGGTTTAGGCTTTATTTACTGTTCTTTCTCCAGCTCATTTAGGTGTAGGGTTAGGTTGTATATTTGAGACCTTTCTTGTTTCTTGAGCAAGGTCAAGAAACTCTATACTTTCCTCTCAGGAGGATACTTTCCTATCCTCTCAGGATATTGCTATATACTTTCCTCTCAGGACCACCTTTGCTGTATCCCAAAGATTTTGACAGTTGTATTTCTTTTTCATTTGTTTCCATGAATTTTAAAAAAATTCTTCTTTAATTTCCTGGTTGACCCATTAATTCTTTAGTAGGATGCTCTTTAGCCTCCATGTATTTGAGTTCTTTCTAATTTTCCTCTTGTGACTGAATTCTAGTTTCAAAGCATTATGGTCTGAAAACATGCAGGGAATGATCCCAGTCTTTTGGTACCAGTTGAGATGTGATATGTGACCCAGGATGTGATCTATTCTGGAGACTGTTCCATTTGCAGTAGAGAAGAATAAGTATTCTGTTGCTTTGGGATGGAATGTTCTGACTATATCTGCAAAGTCCATCTGCTCCAGTATGTCATTTAAAGTCCTTATTTCCTTGTTGATCTTTTGCTTCAATTATCTGTCCATTTCAGTGAGGGGAGGTGTTAAAGCCCCCTACTTATTGTATTCTTATTGATGTGTTTCTTTGATTTTATTGTTAATTGGCTTAATATTATTGCCTGCTCCCATGTTAGGGCATAACTATTTACAGTTGTTAGGTCTTCTTGTTGGACAGACTCTATAAGTATGATATAGAGTCCTTCCTCATCTCTTATTATAATCTTTGGCTTAAAATCTAATTTGTCTGATATAAGGATTGGCATCCTAGCTTTCCTCTGATGTCCATTAGCATGGTAAATTGTTTTCATCTGGAGGTGTCTTTGGTTCTAAAATAAGTCTCTTGCTGACAGCCTATTTATAGGTCTTGTTTTTTGTTTTTTGTTTTTGTTTTTTTTTAATCTAATCTGATACCCCCATTTTCATTGGGGCATTTAGCCCATTTACATTCAGGGTAACTATTGAAAGATATGAATTTAGTGTCATTGTATTGCCTGTAAGGTGACTTACTGTATATTGTCTCTGTTCCTTCCTGTTCTATGTTACTTTTAAGCTTTCTCTTTGCTTAAAGATACAAATGATAAGAAAGATAAAAATGAAGAGACCAGAGTTGGAGTTCCAGCTCCAGTACTAGTTAGTTAGGTATATTAGCATAGCTTAGCCTTTGCTTCTTCATTTAGAAACTGAAAATATTAATGGCCATAATTTAGTAAATATTCATTATGTGATAGCTGGTGATATAAGGTGTGGTGTGTGGTGTGTGTGTGTGTGTGTGTGTGTGTGTGTGAGAAACAGCTTTCAATGACTGAAATATAATATGATAACCATATCATTTGCATCTATAAAGCCCTGCCATCTACAAATAGAAGTAGGTACTGACTAGCTGAGGGAAACTAGCAATTACATCACAGCTTTTCTGTGGACATTCAAGCTGGGACTTACAGGATGGGCAGATTTCACTAGTCTGAGAAGCAAGAGTTGGAAGAGGACGCCCTCTGAGCTGAAAGCTCAAGAACTAAGATGGAGATAGGATATAGCATCATATATTAAAGTCACAGTGTGTGTGGAGACCTTGATGTGGCCCAAGATGGGGAGAGAGAGAGGTGAGATTAGGCTTGAGGTCAGCCTATGAAGGTTTTTGGGTGCCAAGCTAAACCAAGACAGACAGTGAGCCTGGATATCAATTTGTCCTTAAGGGAAAACAGAGAGCCTTAAAATAGAACTTCCAGGTGCTGGCAGGCAGGTGGGTAGGCTGATAGAATTCATGAGGGTGTTGCTTAGGATGCTGAGGGTGATTCCTTTCTCTGCCCTGCCCCTCCACCCTGCCACATCTCCCTTCACACCTCATCTGCAGAAGTGCTCCTTTTCCAACCAAGCATGAGAATACACCTGCATAGGGAAAATTGTACTTCTGCATTTCCCTATCACAATAGAATCTTTTAAGAAGGCAATAGCTCTAACGGGTATCTCTATTACAGTAATAGCTAAAGGCATCACTTGCAAGTAGTATTAAAAAGGCAGAGAGAAGATGAGTCAATAATCTATGTTTTTGGTTAGGGGTGTATCTTCTCCTACAAGGAGAATTTATCCAAAACATCTGGTACCATTTAATGAGAAAACTCACCAATAGGCCATCATTCAACCCCAACCATTGACCTTCATACAGTTTGGGGATGTCTTTATTTCATTATCATATGCTGTTTATCCCAAAAAGCCTCCTAAAATATATGTAAGAGCTATCTTGCCCTGTCCATAAGAATCAAAGTGGAACCCCGTGCTCGTTCCCATGACAGGGTTTTCAGTGACCCTTGTGTCCCCTCTGTCCTCTCTTAGACATAGAGAAATGTGTTGCTCATGAATTTCCCCACAATTTCTCCTCTGAATGGTCTTTCCATGGGGCAGGGTTTGTCTACTCTTAGGATACCCAGCTGGCTTAGTGTAGTGTTCTCCTCCAATTTTTACCTATGTAATTAAGCTGCAATATGATCATTCAGTCTCATCTAAAGACACAAGCGTGTACTTGCTTTCTCTCTCCTTGTGAGGAACATGAGAGCACAGAGCTGTTGCTGTGGCATTGTCGCACTCTCTCTTTGTTAGGAAAAATGGCTTTGCCTTGTGGACATGCCCTGGGTGAGTGGAAGGTAAGTGGAGGAATTATAAGGTGGGATGAAGTGCTGATTGTTTCACCTTGGGTCCTCAGTTTTGATGCTGTTGGATCCTGTGGGAGTTTGAAACTGCTCTTGTAATCCTTCTTTCTTGGCCTACTTTATTTCTCATTTCTGGATTCCCAGTCCAAGTTAGGGGGTGGGATTATGGACATTGGGGAGGGTATGTGATTTGGTGAGTGCTGTGAAGTGTGTAAACCTGGTGATTCACAGACCTGGGGATAAAAATATATGTATATAAAAAATATATGTTTATAAAAAATAAAAAATAAAAAAAAAAAAAAAAAAAAAAAAAAAAAAAAAAAAACATGTGTGACTAATATCTTATCCACCCAAGATGTTTCTCACCTCATTCCCTTTGGCTAGCCCCTACACTTTGGTCCCTCATCTCCTGTTACATTTATTTCCATCAGAGAGAGAGAGAAAGAGAGAGAGAGAGAGAGAGAGAGAGAGAGAGATGGAATCTTTCCTTGTGATTATGGCAGCTTGACAAGATTCTATTTTTCTGAGTGAATAATCCCAGAAGACCCAAGCCCCCAAGTCTGAACCTTCCTTGGCATGTCTGTATGGTAACCCAGTCCTGTCTGATGACAGGCCGCCTCTAAGGGGAGCTGGGAAGGGACAGGACAGCATGGGAGGGGGAGGCACAATTCTAGTGTTGAGGGAGCTGGGGGTTCTTTTTTCCAGTTGTGCGACTGTTTGCAGCACAGTCTCATTGCAAAGCAGCCAGTTGGCTTAATAATCCCAGCCCATTTCATGTTCATTCTTTATATCATATGCCCTTTCTCTCCATCAGTTGCCATCTTTTTCAAAATCTCAAAGAACTCTGCTTTCTTGAAGAAAGCCTGTTCAGTTGGTTCTACCTCTGAAGGATATAGTTGTGCAACAGTAAAAGAAAAATTCACTTAGTAGTGATTGGATGATCTAAGTGTAAGACTCGGCTCCCCTGACTGTGCCTTGCTTAATGCCTAAAAACCATAGAAATGACACCATGCCACTGAGACCTCCTGTGAAAGTGCCTTCATACACCCCTCAGATGAATGTTGCCATGGAAGTACCTTACCCCTTAGAAAGATTACTGCTTTGTGGTGGCCTTTCGGGTTCTTTTATGGAACTGAGTGTTTCCTTTGAGATTCAGGACCGAGCTTAGCCTCTTACCACTTTGCCATCTCCCACATGAAAGTCCCTTCTTGCAGTGAAATCATTTCAGCAATTGCAAAGCACTTGCAAAATGAATAAAATTCACCTGTTAGCTTTCTGTTGAGCAGCAACTATGTCAGAGCTCTGTGCAAGGTGCCGTGGGACTACAAAGGTGAATAATACATGGTGATCGCTTTCTAGGTGTTTAGTCAGTGAGGGAACTGAACATGCTCATAAATAATATCACCCAAGAAATTGGAATGTGCACTTTGATCCTGAATGACTTGTTGAGCCCACTTGGTCTAATCCTGATGTCTTCCCTGTTGACAGCACATGTACTTTTTCCCCCATAATAACACACCCACGTGTGTATTGACTAAAGGTCTTAAGCCTCTAGCATATCAGTCCTTTCTCTTCTGGTTACAAACAATGGGTGGGAATGGGTCTTGTTCTTGGCTCCTCATCCCTCTTTCACCAAATCATCCATGCCACACTCAGGGTCTTAACTGGAGTGAGTGACAGCCTGATGACTCCAGCTCTGGGACACCCACCAGCTTGTTCTCTTCCTGATTTGTATGGAAGCTGAGCCACAGCAGCCCTTGGTTCTGGTGAGCCAGTGAGCCTTGTGCTGCCAAAGTCACCTCCAATCATTGGGCTTCACCCTGAAAGGGCTTATCTTCTGAATAACCATCACCCGGAGGCACCATGCCCTGTTTGGCTCAGGCAACTACCCAGCATTTCCAGACTAAGATAAGACCATCCATCTGAGGGAGCTCATGGGTGCCAGCAGCCTGCTGGACCAGATGGCTTGAGGCCACAGGCTCCAGCCCTATGATAAGCAAGGGCTGTAAAAACTACTCACTGAGGCTAGCGACCCAAGACAGCAATGTGAACAGAATTAAATGAATCAGGACAGAAAGAGAGGAGCGCTGGAGCAGCAGCTCTTCAGTCAGAGGTATGTGATTTCAAGACCCTCTTTGCTTGAGCACCTTCTGTGTTGCAGACTCTGTTGCAAACAATTTCACCTTCACAATAGCCCTTCAGGCTGGTCTATTATGATCCCCATTCTACAGAGCAGGAAATGGGGACACAGAGATGTTCAGTTTCTTGGCCAAGTTAGATAGGAGCTGGAGCTGATATTCAAACCAAGGTGAGTTGATTCCAATCCTCCTGTCCTTAAATATTTCCCTATAAAGTATGTGGATTCAACAAATAAAATGAATAATGGGAACAAAGACACCGGACTAGACAGACATTGTTAATCAAAATTCAGCATCATGAGTTAGCTCCTTCCTTCCTTCTTTTCTTCCTCTGCATCAACATTTATTAAAGTCTCCTATTCATGTGTGTTCCATAGTTACTGTAAAAATCATGTTCTCCTAGGTATGGAGGCTCTACCTCATAGCATCCAAGCTCCTTCAGCTTTCTCTCTGCTTCTATGCTCAGTGTTAAAATTATCTTCATTCCCAAGCCCTGCAGTTGTGGGCATTTGGTAGAATTTTTGTATGTATTACAGGCAGAGTAACTACATGGAACCTTGTACAAGTACTTTGTTGAGGCTTCTGTTATGATTATGTAGGTATAATGATAATATTAGGCTCTGGTTTGATGGAATTTTTAAGAGAAGAGGTTTGGAATAGGCCAGGTAGAGAATGGTATCTAGCTGTGATATTTACCTACCATGGGCTTTCAAAAAATATATATTTACCTTTTTTGAGACTCCATTTCCTAATGTTGAAAATTCATTCTGATGGGTAATTAAAAAAGAAAATAGACATCAAGTTTCTAGCATAATACCTGGCACATTAAGGGTGTACTGTAAATGTTCAATCCTTATTTCTCTTCTCTGATCGGATTTTAAGCTTATTGGGATAAGTACCCATTGTGATTAGGTTTGTATCTTCCACATGGTACTCATCAGTATCATGCTCTAGGCGCTCAAGTTCCAAGAAGATATCCTCATTGTATGGAGTCCCAATAAGTCGTGAGAAATTAAGAAGAAGAAAAGGTGTTCCTGAGGACAGAAATATCATACATCAGTTCTGCAGCTATAAGCAGAGACACCAAAAAATTCATCTTGAGAAAAAACAAGGAGATGAGAAAGAGATGGGAAGGAAAACATAAGTCTGGATCACAGAGGAATTTAAAGGTCAAGCAAAGGCATTTGGAATTTATTTTATGGGAAATAACAAACAAAAAAATAATATAGGAGAAATGTGATCAGAGTTGTGTTTAGGGACCATAAGTTAAGGTCCTTATTCAAATTCTTCTGATGGCTTCCCATATAATTCAGAACAAATTTCAACATTCTTGCCATGTCCTACAAGGCTTCCCCTCCCCAGATCATGTCCTATGTCTTAAGACTTCCTGGTCCCCCCCCCCCCCCCGCCGCTGCACCCTTGCCACACTGGTCTCCTTTGCTTTTCAGAAGCCCATTAAACATCAGTCTTGGAGCCTTTGTCCCTATTGTTTCTTCCATGTAGGGAGCTTTCCCAGGAGGATTCTAGATGGCACAGTTCCTACATTCAGATCTCTGCTCAAAGGTTAATGAACCAAGAAGGTCTTTCCCGATCAGTTGTCTAAATAGCACTGCCCAACAATTTGTGCATGCTTACCTACTTTACCATCTTCAGCCCTTATCACTTTTGGCTTTTGCTTTCCTAAGTTAGAAGCTACACAAGACCTGAACAGAGTCCAGCAAAGAAAGATGCTCAGTCGATATTTGTTGAATAAATGAATCATCTGAATAGTGATGAATAAATAAGAGGTTTATCAAATAGCACAGATGAGAGATGATGAGGCCCAACCAAGGCAATGATAGGAAGGAAAAGCAATAAATGTATAGATTAGTCAAACATTAAATTTATGTTACTGAGTATCTAGTCAAAGCCCCCAAATAAGTTCTGAGAATAAAAGATAGATGAGATCTTTGCCTCTTCTGAACTTAGAGTTCACGAAGAAAGACAAAAACAATAGAATAGGTGAATTATGAGACTGTACAATAAGAGATTCAAAGAATTTGGGGGATGGTGAAATACAGGGATAGATTAACATAATAAGCACTTTCATCAATTCTTCGTTGTTTAATCATCAAGTCCACCAACCCGGCAATGAAGGAGAAGGGCAAGTCAAATCTGTTTCCATTTGGGATTAGCTATGAAGGGGTTATTGCATTATTTGAGATGAGAACAATGCAGGGGAACGCAGGGGCAAGAGGGAAGGGTCCTAGCTTTAAATATCTATGGTGTGAACCGGGCGGGCTGGCTTTGAGAAAGAAGTAGTGGGTGCAGATTTCTTTTCCAAGAGTTTGGCAGTGTTGGGGCATGGAGAGTGATGAGGAGGCATCTCAGAGGGGAGGTTTTGGTTTAGTTTTGAATTTGGTTGTTTTGTTATTTGGGGGTGATTTGAAAGTATTTGTAGGTTGGCATGAGTGGAGTGAGCATAAAGAAGGTCCCAACAAGTCACTAGACTTTATGGAAGAAAGTCATGGAGGATACAACAAGTGAGGGGTTAGGAGTAGAATATTTATTCTTCCAAAGGAAGAGGAAAATTATTTTTCAGAATCAACACAGGAAATGATTGCAGTGGACACATTTTGATTTGGCGACATTATGGGCCCTCATGAGATCTTCTCAGTTTTCCTCTTATCAAAGGGTGAAAGATGAGATTTCAGAAGATTGGATTTGAAAAGAAAACAGGAGGTGGTACTATGAGGACTGGACAGCAGGTCCAGCAGTGTGCTTAAGACCACCAGTGAGTAGCTGAAGTGAGCCCAGCTAGGGGTAAAACTTCCCCCAACTACCACACACACTTCCTTAAAAACCTGTGGTTTATCATGCACTTACTTATGCCAGACACCTACCATGGGCTTTCCATAAATTATTGATGGTAATTTTCACCACCTATGGAGACAAGGGTTATTGTCTACGTTCTATGGATGGACAAAGAAATCTGAGAGTAACTTTATCACAGTTAAACAGCTACTAAGAAGAACCAGGTTTGAATCCAGATCAAAGCACACATGAGTGCATCCAACCTAATAGATTACACTCTCTCTTAAGAGCCCCATATGAGGTTGTTTTCCTAGCAATGGCCTCATCTGGGGTAGTGTATTGTACATGAAATAGGTATCATTTAGGGCCTCCAAGTCTGAACTTGTTTCAGGAGCACTTTAAGAAATGGCCATGAGTTTATATACCTTTCATATCCCTGTTCAATGACAATTCAAGCATAATCCGGGATTTCTTAATACATCTCTGTATGACCATAGGGTGCCCTTTGTCTTAACTAGGATTAGTGGGTGGTCTAGTGCTGATAGAACCAACTTCTAAGATTACAAGGAAGTTTTCTGACTCCTTTTGCAGGGAAGTCCTTTGAAATGAACTGTCTGCCAAGCTTGGTCAGCAGACTGTTTGCATGAGCATTTATTAAAAAAAAAAATTTTTTTTTTCAGACCTGACCTGGATGAGACCTTGAGGTTCCAGAATTAATATATGTCCTGTTCCTGCCACACCTGTGACACTGTGAATTTGTAACCACAAACAAAACTTGGACAGATTCCATGCCAGCCGTGACTGTAATTAAAGCTATTTGGAGGGGCTGAAGGCTAATTTAAAGGTGATTGCCAGATGGGTTTTCTCAAGTCTAAAAGTGCTAGTTTGACGATTAATGATAGCGCAGGGCTTAATTGGCTCGAGTTAAACAAGGAAAGAAGCAATAGAGGGAAAGCATAAGCTGACAAGACCCTCTGTTCACATGGTGACAAGTCACCTGAAAACCCATTGTGGTCTACTTCCCCACATGAACAGAGGAACAGAGAGGCAGGCATAAATCTGGGTGTGGGTAGGTAATAGTAGACAGTCATTTCAATACATTTACTTTGTTTTAGTGTGTGATCCAACCCTGTTGAAACAAAACTTTTTTTAAGATTCAGAAATTTGTTAGCTTAGAATATAAACTATGGAACCTAACCACAAAATACAAAACAGCCTTCACCTATAATTGGATGTTAGTTCCATGTCCCAACCCCAACATTTGAAGCTGTCCAATTATATTTCTTGGGAAAATAAACTTAATGGTGGTGATAGAGACAGAGACAGCTCCCTGAAGAGTCAGGCTATAAAATATTTTTAAGATACTGGTGAGAACAGAAGTTCCAGCTTGCTCCCAATCAAATCTGTCATTACTAATTGCTTGTTTTTATTTTTTTTTCCTAGTTCTACAACTATAACCCTCCCCCATCCCCCTACCAGCTTTTGGAAGACTTCAAAGATTTTCTTTACTTGCTGGCAAAATAAACTAGGTTATACCGAATGCCCACTCTATTTAAATCCCTGTGGGCTTTCTTCTAATACTAAGAGAAAAGAAAGCCGGTTAGTGTGGCCATTAGAAACATAGGTCCTATCTGCACAACCAGGGATTGTGTAAATTATAGACCTCACTCACTACCTCTGACAGTTTCTATAGCCTTTAGGGACCTGTATGAATTTGACTTAAATGACAGAAGATATAACCACTTAAGGGTATTTTATCAGTTGCTGTCTTGTTAGATTGAGTCACTCCAAATATTTCTTCAACTCCTAGACCTGAAAGTAACCACTGAAATCATGTGGTGTGGTGTGAAGAGCACTGGACTGAGAGTCAGGAGGGCTGACATTCCAGACTTAATTGTGCCACTTATTTAGCAATGAGTCTTTAGGTTCAATACTTTCTCAGAATGTCAGCCCCTCATCTAAGTGTTGGCTTTGCTCTAAATGACCTGGAAGTTTCTTTCCAACTCTATATTATTTCTGTAACTCTAGTTCATGGTCACTAATGAAGTTCATGGACGACTTGAATTTAGAATCTTGGATTTCTGACTCCTAACACAGTGCTCTGTGCATTCTGCCAGATGGACTTGAATTATGACTGAGAATATGTTGTTAAAATTGGTTAAATCCATTAACAACTACTGTGGAACAGAGAAACAGAATGTGCCAGAAGGATGCACTGCAACAGAGACCTCGTTTCGTTTGGTCAATTATAAAACAGACTCGAGGTTCCAAATCTATTCCATGTGGGCAGCTGCTATTAGACCTTATTTGAAAAGTCATTGGCATTGACTTTGAATTTGTAGAACCCCGCTCAGTTAACTCAAAACTCTTAATCTTGTGTTAAGGACTTATTACCTTTGTTAGGCAGGATAGACCCAATGACCTTTTCCTTATAGGTAAATGGAATCAAGAGACTGGTAGGATATTTGTGCAATTTAGTAGCTGGTCATTTTCTCCCAACTCCATCACATCATTGTCCTTCTCTAGTTCATGTGGGATTGTTTTTATTTCTGTTCAAGAATGCCTAGAAATTTATCCACTTTTTTAAAAAAATTAATTTGAGGAGAAGTTCACTTTCCATAATTTCATGTTCTGCATGCATGTCATGGTGTTTTTATTGCTAAGGCATTCACAAAGCCAACCTCCTGAATGGAGTACTTTTACTTCTGTGAATACACATGTTGTGTCACTCTACAACCACTGGTCCTGCAGTTACAAAAGTATGTTGAACTCTAATAACATTTTACTACACTAGCCACCTGTCTTCTATAGCTCTCAAACAGCAAGATATTGCAAATAAGAGATAACAATTATTATATCTCCCAGTTAACAAATGGCAAAATAAAGGTACTTTTAAAAGTTGACCAAAGTTAAAATAGTCTGTTTGTTAAAAGTTGTATTCTGGAATTAAACTGCGTAGATCAGAACAAACTAGAACTGGAACCCAGTTCTGCTGCTTGCTAGCCAAGTGAGTTATAGAACATTTCTGTGGCCCTGTATTATGTCTGTAAAATGGGGATAACAATGCTTCCCTCATAGGGGTGATAGAAGAATAACATTTTATAGTAAGCATTCTGTATGTATTCATTCTTGTTTTCTTCTTCCCTTTATCATTGTCACTGCCACACCTCACCACCACTATCACCTCTACAACCACCACCATCATCACCACCGCGACCCTCACCACCACCATCACCATTACAACTACTACCACCACCATCAGGACCACCATCACCACCACCTACATAACTATTTCTTTTTTGGAAAAAATGGCTCGTGAGTCTTGCAAACCTAAATCCAGAACACCACACAAAGCAGACACAGATTTTGAAAACGTGTTTTGGGCCACAATACTAAGAGTCTTTGCTTATACTCTGGGGGAAAAAGAAACCCCCAAAACAGATAATCTGGCTCCACAGCATATAGTAAATGTACACAAATGTGATAAAAGGTATATATATATATTTTTTTCCTTTTCTTTTTTTGGAGGTAGGGTGGGGATGGAGGACATTGTCTAAGTTACCCAGACCCACCAGAAGGGTAAACTACCTATAACTTGAGCCCTGACTAGACTTCTTCCAGGAAAGTTGGGAAAGCAGCAGGCGTGAAACCTCTAATTTTGTTTTATCTACATTATCCAAAACTTTGAATCCCTATGATACCCTGGGATAAAGTCAATCTAGAAAGGATCTGGCCTGGTGATAGAGTGGCTGGAAGCTGAGAGCAGGCTCCTGCCTGCCAAGTGAGGATCTTACCAGTTAGACAGTGGTGGCAGAGCAGATGACAGTGAGCTCACTGATTTACTTGGAGAAAAGGGACCAGAGGATTCGCACAAACTGATTTCTTCCCATCATCTGTTTTTTCAGCCCCTATCAGCATGGAGACTGAGCACTTAAAATATGCAATCAAACCAGATGCTCCCTTCCATCGCTAATGAGAACTGGCCAAAATGGGGGCTTACAGTAAAAAAGCAGAATCTTTTGGATAGATATGATTCTGAGGCAGATTCTGGGGAAGAGGACGAAGCCTCCATCATTGGAATGGTTTTAATATGGGGATAGATATTTAGACATACAGCCATAAGTGAGACAAAAATTCTTGAGCACAAATTATAACTTAAGAAACTGTGGCAAGTTACTTAATTTTCATGATAACAATAGCGATTATTATTCTCACTTAGTAGATGAGGAAACTGAAGCGCATACTTTCCTCAAGACAGACAGTTGGATAGGAAATTGGAATCACGGATTCCAAGTCTACTGTTGCAATGATATTTGTCTAAGCCCTTGCAAATGCAATTTTTGGTAAATAGAAATGGAAACTGTCTTTTCCCAGTCCATTAGCTCTAAGTATTCTTGTGTCCAGGGAAACCTCACTCATCCATTCTCTCATTAATTCATTAATTTATTAATTCAATAATTTTTGATCATCTATTATCCCATGGATATATTAATTATAAGGATATAACAATGCAGGAGACAGAGTCCTTACCCGCACAGAGATTCCGTATTTTTTATTCATGCATAAGATAAAATAAACATGCAGAATACATGAGTAGATTTCTTTTATGCAATAGCTGGTGGTAGAAAAAAATCACTGGTGATGGATTTGAGGCAATTCAGCTCAGGAAGTCAGAACAGGCTCAATGAACTCCACTCTGAGATTAAGACAGCGGCTTCCTTATCTATGGGAAGGGCATTCTTGATAGACAAGAAAGTGGGTACAAAAGACAAAGATAACAATGAGCATTGCCTGTTGGAGGAATAGAAAGAAAGCCAGTGAGGTGGTAGCTTAGTGACAATGGGAATATTTCAGGAGATGGGGTCCCCAAATTTACCTGAATCAGATACCTTTTGACCTCCTAGGCATAGTAAGAAATTTAAGGCTTATTCTAAGTTCAATAGTAAAGCATTAAGATTTCACCCATCAGAGTGAAGTGATCTGATCTGAATGTTAAAATTACCCTGACTAGGTAGAGAGCAGACTCCAAGAGAGAAAGGGAAATAGATTAGAAGGCTATTTTGGTAATCCAGGTGAGAGACCATTGCATAAACTAGGGTGCTAACAATGGAAATAGAGGGGAATGAAAACCTAAGATATTCATTGGAAGTAGAACAGAGGACTGACCAGTGGACTGAATATAAAGAAAGAAGGAAAGAAAGATGTTAAAGATGAGTCCTTGTTTCAGTCTAAAGAAATTGGTAGATGGTAGAGCCATTTGCTAAGATGGAAAGCATCTCAAGGAAGGAAATGTATGTGTGGCAGGGGGCAACATGCCATGAAATTCCACTGTGTGTGTGTTAAGTTTGAGAAGCCTGTTGGGTTTACATGGGAATTTAGAGGTATGAACTTTGTTCTCTGAAAATGGACTGGGTTGAGGATATAGGCTTGGGAGTAAGGAGGATACAGATGGCATTTTATTTCATTTATTTATTTATTTATTAAAAAGACTTTATTTATTTATTTGACAGAGATCACAGAGAAGCAGGCAGAGAGAGAGGAGGAAGCAGGATCCCTGCTGAGCAGAGAGCCCGATGCAGGGCTTGATCCCAGGACCCTGAGATCATGCCCTGAGCTGAAGGCAGAGGCTTTAACCCACTGAGCCACCCAGGTGCCCCTAGATGGCATTTTAAATCATGGGCTGACATGAGACCATCCTATGAGAGAGTATAGAGACAGAAGAATTGGGGACTGAGGATGGAACCCTGGAATATTCCTTATAGGGTTCAGGAAGAGAAGGACAGACAAGAGATGACCAAGAAGAAGCAACTACCTAGTGGATAACCAGTACATGAACAAACAAACAGGAGAGGGTGGTATCACAGAAGCTTGGAGGGGAAAGCATTTGCTCTAAAGGCAGCTGGAAGGGAGAAGTACAATGGGAAAACTGAAACAACTTTTGGCAATTTGGTAAGATGAACTAGTTGATGACCTCGATAACGGCTGTTTTTGTTGGAATGGGTGGATCTGAAAGCTCAATTGTAGTAGGTTGAGAAGGGAATGGAAGGTGAGAAAGGGGAGAGATGGAGAATATAGACAACACTCTGCTCTATTCACTCCTAATTACACTTAGTTCCATACCACAAAAGCTAGATATTGACAAAACTTTGAAAGGCCATTTGCTGCTCCTAAAATA
Source organism: Mustela lutreola (assembly GCF_030435805.1). Lineage (NCBI taxonomy): Eukaryota > Metazoa > Chordata > Mammalia > Carnivora > Mustelidae > Mustela > Mustela lutreola. The sequence goes on along the minus strand of NC_081290.1, from coordinate 203,538,074 downwards.
ACCACAGCAAATGGGGGAAAGCCATTTTTGTGGTACCTCAAGTTCATTTTTAAACAACTTTCACTGTCAGCAAGTTATTCCGTCTATTGACCTCAGTGATTTGTATCCATTTTAATTTTATGGAGATAGAGATATTCTAAGTACATGCACATACTGCTCCTTACACCCATATTTCCATAGCTTTCCACCTTTCTGCACTGGGCTGTCCTTAGCTCTTCATGACTGATACCTTCACATGATCTCCCTACAGTTTCCAGATTGTGTTATATGTATTCATTTGTATGTTGGACTCTTTCACTGACATTCCCAGAATGAAGAAGTACCTGCTACTATCAAATGTGTATACCTGGTACATAGTAGATACTCATTTTTTTTTTTAGCAAAGAACTGCTTTCTGATAACTTTTAAAATCTATATCTATTTGCTTTGTTCTTCCTAAGTTCAAATACTCCAGGCCACTCACTATATACGGAATAGGATATATTTAATATACAAACAGTAGTTTGGGGAAAAGTGTGATTTTTCTCCCCATTCCCAACCAAAATTTCTTAACTCAGCTCTTATTCTGGTAGGGTAATACTCCTATGCTATTATTTGTTCTACCTTCACATTGAGACTCTCCATTTCTGGAAAGAAGATAGATGTAAATTTTTTTACTAATACCTTGCTTTCTCACATCCTACTGATGTTTTCAGTCTAAGAGTGGGGGCGGGGACAGAAATCTGGATCATTCCCTATTAGAAGGGTGCTATTAAAATTGTCAATTTCTTGAACTGCTTGGTTGAAAAACCATCATTTCCCCCACCACTCTATGTTACCCTAAACTATAGACCTGTCACCAGGCAGTGTTTCTAGCATGTGGGTACAGGGAAACTGTGGGAAGATCCAAGTGGCACTTAAATTACATTCTCCCTTTGATTTTGAAGACATTTAGTGCCATTCAGTAGAATTCCAAAGCAGTTGTTTCCATAGAGGTGGCGGGGCGGGGGGGCTGCCCCTTTTTAGAAGTGTCATTGCTGCAGTGACTGAAAAAAAGAAAGACGGCATCAAAACAGCAGGGTTGGCTTTTCTATCCAGATAATCATGGAATTATGTGGCTCCATTACAGTCTTGCAGTGGTGTTAACTGCTTCACCTCTGTCCCAGAATTGGGCAGTTCAGTCATGCCACATTTTTCTATCCCAGCATTTGAGGACTACTAATATTTCCATGAAAAGTTGGTTCATACAAGAAGGCCAGTGGGTAAGGAGGGCATGGATTTCATGCATAAAATTGTTCTATCTGATAGCTTCTAGAGAAATTTGCTCTGTGCATAAGTCAAAATATTTTTTTGACTGCTTAGCATGTTCCACTATTTCCATCTGGGATCTAAAAGCACAGCTGTGTTCTTCCTGTCTCACACCTCACCTTCAGAAAGAAAATCTCCAAAGCAAATGTGGTCACAGACTGCACAAAATCTGTACAGAAGAAAGGCACCATGTTGGTGGTTGCCCAGACATTTTAAATAGATTCTGTAAAGGTCATGGAGATATAGGTCAGTACTCCTGAATAAGAAGAGATTACTTGTGTACCTCTGGCTGGCTCCAGCTCTCCACTTGTAATATGGACTATTCTAACACAGGGTAGACTAGCTCAGAGCCCATCCTGTAATGAGTTCTGTTTGCTTACACTTCTGAATACCTTTTACAGTTTTTGAAACAGAACCACCTGGTTTAAGTACCTTCCATTCCAGTATCCGAAGGCGTTCTTTCTTCAGATCTAAGAGTTGAGAATTTACGCAACGCCACGTAAGGAACTAGCACCTAAAACATGAACGTTTTTCTTCAAAACTGCAGACAGCCAAGTAAACAGTTAACAATTATAAATTTATAGAACAATTGGCAGATACAATGGTGTTCATTTCCAGTCCATACTCAAGGAGGAACTATAAAATACTTAGTTTGGGCTGAAGGAATGACCTCCATCTTGCCCTTCTGCTATGTTCTTATCCTCTTATAAAAGTGAGAGCTTGCATTTATTGTGTGGTAACCATATACTTGTACTGCTTAAAGACTCAGAAGTAGATATAATTAATGACGTTTACAAAGTGAGACTTAAAGATGCCAGGTCACTTACCAAAGTGTCTGAGTTACTGAGGTGCACAGCCTGGAATTTCAACAAAGTCATTTGCCTTCAAGGTTCAGATGTCAATTCTTTCTGCTCCATCTCAGCTCATGGTGCTGATGCTCTCCCACTAGACAGTGAATTCTTTGAAGGTTAAGCCCTGTCTTCTTCAGCTTTGCATCCAGCTCATAGCAGGTGCTTACTAATTATGGTTTAAATGTTGTTTGAATCTGTCCCACATGGTCTACTTCTCCTTGACATGGTTTGACATATAACCTTGTATCAGGGCTTTCATAGTAACTGAAATGAATTCATGATTTCTTTATCTGTAATGTGCACATAGATTTTTATCTGTAATGTGCACATAGATTATTTTAACATAGCATTTTTCTATCAGTTGTTGTTATTAATGCTTAATCAAATGAAACTTGGAAATTGCTACTGAAGTTCAAAGGCCTCTCAGAAACTGTGTGCCTATCTGTTTGTGAATGGCTTTTCTGAGTAGCAGCAGTGAAGGGGCTAGCAGAAATAGATCCCTCTTCAGGAGATTGAACACCTCCTGAAAAAGCCCTTCTAAATGTTTCCTTATATATACCTCATGGATTGTCAAACATCCCTCTTCATTTATGAAAGCTGTGTCCTATCAGTTATTCAGCAACTGCTCTATGCAAGGCATCGTCCTAGGTGTTGTGGGACTCAAGGGGGAATGAGACATAGTTCTTGCCCACAAGCAGCTCACAGCTGAGATGTATTAAATGAGATTCAATGGGCATCTGGGCTCTGGTGAATTAATAGCTCTCATCTGCAGTAGATCTTATTCATCACAATCATGGAACATTTAGTGAATGCTCATTGAATGTACCCATTTCAGTAACAGAGACTTCAGTCAAAGTGACTAATCAAAGAAGACGCATTCTATGGCTCTTCATGCCCTGAGTTCTTTCTCCCTTCTAGAGAAAAAAGATGGCTTTTGTCTATTGGGCAACAGAGCACATATACAACTGGCTATGGGTCAAATGCAATGGAGTAAGATTTTTGTGTATTATCAAGTTCTCTGTATTTGGCTTTTAATATAGATTGTCCTGTCCTCCATCTTCTACTGTATTTCTCAGGGTTTTCCTCTTTCTGCCTTTCCTCTCAGCTCACCATTGTCTATTATGGACACCCACACATACCGAGATTATAATAATTCAGGTGATTGGAAGACCATTCTTTCTCATGTTTTCCTGGATTTCTCCCCCAAGTTCATTTAATGTTGAAGTGAATCTTAAACAACTCCAGCCCCATCAGGCAAAGAGGTATTTGGCTACTAGGAGCTTCCTTTCCAATAATCTTTCTGCTTATTTGGAAATGAAATTAATAGCGTTTTGCTGTGTCCAAATGCATTTAGGACCTTTACGTGATAGAAGTTCCTGGTTTCCATATTTAGCCTTAATTTCAGAGACCAACCTACATGCTGCCTCTGTAGATGATAGTGAGTCACATATTGGATGCAGAACACAATTTCCATAAGAGCAATTGAATGTCTTTATATTGTTTTGCTGCTCTTAATCAAAACCTACTTTTGGTTTCCAATTACTATAATCTCAATTTGGAATCCTCTTGGCCCTGTGATATTCCAAGGATGTGTCTAAGGAAATGCCACCAGTTTAATGACCTCCGAAATGCTATATTTATAATTCTTTCATGTCAGAACAAAGTAGGTAAAATTCCCAAGAGAATTATTGCAGTTGTGTTGGGCAGCCCTCCAGGGCAAGGAAATAATTAGAACAGACATGGAGAGGTATAGCAACAACATGCCATTCTCTGACCATGGGTGCTTTCCAAGTGGCATAAAACCAAAGCTAAACCACAGATGAGCAACTAATTTCTGAAGAACAAACAAAATGGTACAAGTAATTAGTTCTCTGGCAACAATAACAACAATAGTAAATAAACAAGAACACAACTTAGTGCTCAACCTAATATAGGAATCTGAATACATTTTTTTCTCTCCCTCTCTCCAACAGTATGCATCCCATTATTCTTTTAAAATAATGTGAGGCCATTCCTTCTGGAGGGCTACCAGAAGTTAGGAAATATGGTCTTCTGTAGGACCTATTATGATAATATATTATAGTTATACAATAATTATAATAGTAGAAGATCTGCACCAAAAAGGCCACAGCTTAGCAATCTAGTTCAGAACTTCAAATTTATGGATGAGTTTTTAGAGAGGTTGAGTAAATAACTAGAGCTCATACAGCTAGTAAGTGACAAAACACAGCCCGAAGGCAGGTTTTCTGATGTACAATTCTGTGTTCTTTCTTTTGCTACCATTTTGTTTTGAATTTTCTTTAAAACCTACTTGAAAATGGATATGGCTTAAGTACCTATCTAATCCATGTTGGCCATTCCAGAAGCTGATATGGTCCTGCAGAGACTAGATACCCAGTCACTGCATTTCCTTCTATATGCCTTCATATTTTCAGTGAATTGTTCAGCAGGGTGCATTTCAAAAATTGCATTTGCATTTCTATTCTTCTGCAGCCCTCTAGTACCATTCACATCTCTAAATATTGGCCTCTGTTCTTTCTTCTGCTTTTGGAAGCAAGAATTACCTAGAAAAGAATAAGGATTGCCTCTCACATGCTAAGGCTTACTTTCCAGAGAAAATTTGGCTGACTCACAAGCATCCTGCTTGGCATTGGGGGATGCTGTACATGCTGAGGGGTTGGGGCAAGGGGCTGGTGGGGGAATCAACCTGACCCAGACCTGTCAACTTCCCTTAGTCACTCTGACTTCTTGCCCACAACAATGGTAATGTTGATCACTGAAGTCCATTGCAACCAGGGGAGCCTAAATCACAGTCTAGTTCCTTGTCAGGGCCTAAACTGAATTATCCAAACACTCAACATAGGTCATCATTCTCATGGAAATAATCAAATTTTATCTATCTGGATGAACCTTAATAACCTCAACATTGAGTCAAGAACTACTTTCAAGTTGATGAAATTCTTGATTATTCTAGTAAAATCTCCTGGCTTCTTATTGGCATACCAGTGTCCAGAGGTACAAAAGTAAAAGTTTGCTTTAGTTTAAATTGGTTTGACCAGATCCAGAGTGTCTGTGTTCCCTACAGCCACCATGTTTTATGAGATATATTGATAATTGAAGAGAATCAAGCAGAAGGGACCCAGTTGTTACTAGAATGTGAAATGTCATCAGAGTAATCTTGCATGGATTTTAGCCTACAGGATATAGCTAGAAGAACCACAAGAACTTTCTTCGTATATTTGAAGATTGATTAGGTTTGCTCTATATCAACCTAGAGGACAATTCTGAAAGTATAAGAAGGCAGAAGACATGAACAGACACTTCTCCAAAGAAGACCTACAAATGGCTAACAGACACATGAATAAATGTTCATCATCATTAGCCATCAGGGAGACTCAAATCAAAACCACATTGAGATACCACCTTATATCAGTTAGAATGGCCAAAATTAACAAACAGGAAACAACAAGTGATGGAGAGGATGTGGAAAAAGGGGAACCTCTTACGCTGCTGGTGGGAGTGCAAGTTGGGGCAGCCACTTTGGAAACCAGTGTGGAGATTCCTTAAGAAATTAAAAATAGAGCTAGCTTATGAGCCTGCAATTGCACCACTGGGTATTTACCCCCAAAGATACAGATGTAGTGAAAAGAAGAGCCATCTGTACCCCAATGTTTATAGCAGCAATAACCACGGTCGCCAAACTGTGGAAAGAGCCATGATGTCCTTCAATAGATGAATGGATAATGAAGATATGGTCCATATATACAGTGGAGTATCATGCCTCCAACAGAAAAGATGAATATGCAACTTTTGTATCAACATGGACTGGACTGGAGGAGATTATGCTGAGTGAAATAAGTCAAGCAGAGAGAGTCAATTGTCATATTGTTTCACTTACTTGTGGAGCATAAGGAATAAGAAGGAGGACATTGGGTGAAGGAGAGGAAAAGTGAATTGGGGAAAATTGGAGAGGGAGATGAACCATGAGAGACTGTGGATGCTGAGAAACAAACAGGGTTTTGGAGGGGAGGGGTTGAGGGTTGGGAGAGCCTGGTGGTGGATACTAAGGAGGGCACGTACTGGATGGAGCACTGGATGTGGTGCATAAACAATAAATCTTGGAACACTGAAAAAATAAAATTGAATTTAAAAAAAAGAATCACATTTTAGTTCAATGCAACAAAGGGTGTTGTGGTAGGGTGTTGTGGTAGGAAAAGGACACAAGCAGTAAGTCAATTATGAACCCAGAAGTGATGTAGAGGAGAGTGAAGCATTTAATGAAGGATTGGCCTGGATGGTTCCAGAGCAGTGTGTTACATGGGACATTACAATGGTGAGGTCATTTCTAGAGAGAGTAGATGGCAAGGTAAATATGTTTGGAACATACTGTATTTCTGGAGATAGGTGGTTAATATTAAAAGTGGTAAATGAGGTGTCTGGGTGGCACAGTCAGTTGGGAATCCAACTCTTGGTTTTGGCTCAGGTCATGATCTCAGGGTCCAGGGATCAAGCCCCATGCTGAGCTCCAAAATCAGTGCAGAGTCTGCTTGGGATTCTCTCTCCATCCCTCTCTCCCTCCCACTTGCTCTCATTCTCTCTCTCTCTCTTTCTCTCTCTTGCAAATAAATAAATCTTCTTTAAAAGCAGTAAATAAATTTGTCTACATTAGCTTAATGTAAGTTTTTCCAAATGCATTTGACTATCATGACTGCCTGTTTTTACATAACACTTATCTATACACTTTGAGCACTGGGAAATACCTCCTTTTAAGTTCTCTTCCTACTCTGAGATTTTATATATTGAGAAATTCCAAATTCTTTAGAACAGACATGACTTTGATGGAATGGCAGCATTTGTAGACATTCTGCTGTTTCCAGTGATGAGCGTGTTATTCTATGCTTCTGTAATTGATGTAGGGTCAACTTGTTTATGTTATGTAAGATAAATGTGATTGCCTAGATTAATTCTAAAGAGAGATAATGGAAGCCATGTAGACTGTGATGGTGAGGAAGGACACAATGCTGTTAACGATCACTCTGCTGGAGGAAATCTCTATATGGGACATCACTGGTCAAGTCCATTCACATGCGATCCCTGCCTCTTTGAGGTTTTACAATTCCCAGAGAAGCAGAGGAAAGAGCACAGGGTGCAAGTCTCCAGGTGTTGAGGTTTGCAATTAGATACTTTCATGTGACTCCCATGAATGCAGGTGGCATCATTTTGTGGTTTTTCTCTTACCTGGATCTTCCATACTTTCAATAAAGCAAATGGTAAGAAAGTTCCCTATTTTACAGTGAATCCTGATATGCAGAGTTTCACCTTTTATTACAGTCAGAGACAGAAGGAGGTTTTCAAAAAGAAAGAAGTGGGGAGGTCAGGATTCTTGAATTGATTCAATCTAGGGTGATGGCTGACATGATCCATGTGAGGGAGAAAAGAGAGTTTGCTCAATTTGGGCAGCACATTTTCTATAGCATGGGAGTTGTGGGTAGTGACTTTGGGAGATGGGAGGGAAGGAACTTCTTGACTATCAGAATGAACTGGTTTTGTTTCATTCAAAATTTGTCCTACTGTTTTAGGAAGGGGTAGTGGAATGATACATTCGAAGTGCAGCAGAAAAGGGTTATCCTGGACATTATTAGGTGGGCAAGATGAGGTCAAGAAGGAGTTCCAAGCTAGCACCCCTTCTTAAAGACAGAAAAAATGGCTCCAGGGGCTAAGCTCAGAGGGATGTCAGTGGATTCGTTTTCAATAGTGAGTCAGCAGGAGCAACATAACTGGACTGCTAGATCTGGTCTCTCACTCCAGCCCTGAACGTGGGCTTCCATTGTTTGGATGTGACTGACCCAAGTTCAGGTGGGTGGAATTTCAGCATCTGCAGCTCACCTTTTAAATGTACTTCCTTACAGGCTTTAATCTTTTGTCGTGAAGGCTGTTAGGGATTTCATCACACACTGCGTTGGCAATTAGTTCAGTATAAACTGAGAAAACTGCAGGGACATTGCTGAGGAGACTTTATCCCTTGCATTTACAGCATTTTTTAAAGAGAAATAATGACTGTGTTTAAATTGTACAGTGATATTTATAAGAGTGATGAATTTTCAAGCTATTCTGAGGAGATGTAGTACAGGAGCAGAGAAGGGAGAGAAAACCTCAACAACCACCTTGCCTCACTCCTTTATTCCATCTAGAAAGTGATTGAGTTTGTGTTTAAATATACATGATTTTTGTTATATCCATCCCAGTGTGCTAGGCAGAGAGCTAAGAAGAAATGAATGGAATCTTTAAGTGTTAGTGAAATCTAATCCATTCATCATTTTGAAGTAAATATCCTGGTTGTTAACAGTTTGGAACCTGCTTTGTCTCTAGGGAAGAAAAGTCCTGCTTGCAGGCCAAGAACCCCCACTCGGAGAGCTGTACCCTGAGACCCTCTCAATCTCAGGCAGAAGAAACCTGCTATAGAAGGCTTGGCTCTCTTTCAATAGGCCATGTGGCCTAAGAGGGGTAATTGATTTCCATTACTTTAATTAACAAAATTTAATTTTTTATCTAATGAGGAAAACTTGGGTGTGACATGGGTAGATAGCAAGATGACAAGTGCTGGGCCCATGGCTTAAAGGGGGAGTGAGGATGACCTGGGTCCTGCAAGAAGCTAAGAGGACAATGCAAAGGACTCATTAGAGACAGGCAGGTCACTCACTATCCCAGTGAGCAAGCCGAGTCTCCTTCCCTTAGGACTTTTTACAATCCTCATTGGAGAGGGTTCAGGATCTCTTTTTCCCTGCGATGCCAGATTTCAGAAAACAATCACTTCCTTCTCATGAGTTCCCAACTAATGATTCTCAGCAAAATTTTCACAAAAGCCTAAGGCACCAATTAGCACCCCTCCAAACTTCTCCAACTTGAGCCCAGACCTTTGCTTTCTCTCCATGTCAATTGCCTTTGAAGCCAGCATGATCCTGGGGCCCCGAGCTATCCTCTGCCTCTCAATGGTCACTCTGTGTCCCTGCCTTTTCATGGGCTCCCTGAGTGCCTTATATCTTCCCCAGCCTCGGTACCAGCTGGTCCTGGGGGACGACTCGCAGCTGGCCTTGTTTATGTGTCTGGCATCAGTACACAGAAGGGAGATTTGTTCCTCATCGATTTGATCAATCTTTCTGCTGTTGAAGCCTCTCAATGAGTTGAAAGTAATTTTCCCTGCTGTATGTACAGGTAGGAGTAGATCGCTTTCAATTTCTAGAACAGCGCCAGCAGTGCTCTAGCAAGTTGCTGCATTGCATAACCATGAGCGCGGGCGTTTCAAGCACACATGGAGCGATGGTGATGCTTGACTGTGTGATCTATCTTAGCCCCATTTGCTGGTGTGCTTCATGTCAAAGGCACAGCTATTTCTAGTGCTTTAGTTCTCCTCTTCCCTCCAGGGGTCTCTGAAATTCAGAAGGCCTCTAGGGATGGTTGAAAGAAGAACTGCAGAACTGCCATGATTAGTTCTGATTCCTTAGGAAACTCATGCTTAGCCAAGAGATATCATACAGAAGCCTCAAAGCTGTCTTCCTGCCTTCCCTAGAAACATGTTTTCACTCACTTTCAACACAATTTAGACAACTTCTTATGGTTCTCCTCTGCGGACCCAGTAAAGAACACTCCTCCTGGCTTCATAGTATTAATCCCCAGTTCTGATTCATAGGAATAAGTTTGAAAGATGTTGTAAGAGTAGCTAATTCCTCTTCCTCCTGCAAACCAGAGGGTGAGATCTGGTATTGTCTACAAGCAAGTGTCTAGACAGGCCTTCTTACTGAATGCCCCACTGAGGGCAGTGTTTTTAGCCTGCTCAACGGGTGGAGGGAAAATAGCATTGCCAAGGTCACTCGAAAGTCATGTAGAGGGCAGGACCTCCTGCCTCACTTGTTCACAGCAAGGCGATTCAGAAAGACTTAGAAATGGGCAGAAATAGGTTGCTTGTCTTGTCTAGGTATCTCATTTTATAGATGAGAAAGGCAAGATGCACAGGGATGAAGTCATATTTTGAGGTCCTATATCCTAGAATTAGATCCAGGATCTTTTTTCAAATTAACTTGTTAGAAGAATTCACTCATGTGTTCATCTAACAATTTCTAATTGACTATTTATTAAGCATCCATGATATACCAGGCAGGAAGTATTCTTGGTCCTGGGAATCTAGAAATGAGTGAACTAGTGAGGACTCCCGCTGTCATGGAGCTCCCACCCTGGGAGTGCGTATGAAGGCAGAGACAGAAATACATATAGAGTATCAGCAGTACCAGTGCTGTGAAGAAAAGAGAGTGGGGGGATTGAAAGTGATAGGGACACCACTGCATAGGAAGCATTAGGGAAATATTTCTCTAACATTATATTCAGTAGAGACATGTGGGAAGTAGGAAGCAACTGTGTGGCCTTTGGATAGCAAAAGATTCTAGGCAGATTGACTGGCAATTGCAGAAGTCCTGAATATATCATTTTTAAAAATTTAGCCCTCATCACAGAAATAGGTGTTAATTTATATATTTTATTATACATACAAGTAAGCCTCTCTCTCTTCTTTCATGCATACACACACATGCACACACAGCTAATTAGTGGGCTACAGGGGTTATACAAAGTTCAGCTGTAAGGAGAGGAGAGAAGGGAAGGGGAGAAAGATGAAGGCTAGGGGGAAATGTTCAGCACCTAGAGATTGTCAGTTAACCCAGGGTAAAGCTGATTCCAGCATGTACCACTTAGCCATCCCGTCCTTGCCTACTCTAGGATGGGTAGGCTGGTAAGGAAACTGAGAAGTGCATTTTTGATAGCTAAAATTGACCAGGAACACACTGTGTGCATCTGGATTATCTGAGAATACAATGATACTCTTTGGGGCTTGGATGATGATTCTCATTTTCTTTCTCATACACCCAGAGACCAGTGCCAGCAGACAAGGGGGAATGATGTCCTATTTCAAGTCACAGAGAAAACTGTCACATAAACAAAGGAAGAATTTATAGGCACACCTGGGTATTCTTTAGAGTCAGAAAAGAAAACCATTTTTCCCAGCTACACATAGAGCACTGAAGATTCTAGGGAGCAGAGGTGCATGTGGTTTGACTCAAGCTGTGTGTGGCATTAAAGGCACAGGAGATTACGGGGGCCTGTTCATTTTCTCTTACAGAGTTTTTGTAAGACTTGAGGTTTAGAATGTTCTCTGGAGCCCCACACTATACTGATCTAATTCAATTGCATATTTGTTATGTTTCTCATATTGGAAAGATTTTACAAGAGATACAAAATAATATAAGACAGTTTTCTTTCTCTTCAATGGCTCATAGTCTCTGATAACAAGGCAGCGCATAGTCACAGACAACAGGGGCCAGCACACAGTGGCTGTGGTTGTGTGCTTAAGGTCCAAGGGGATGAGGGTGGGCATGGCTCCCTTAGAGAATGTTGCAGAGCTGGCTTGACTTGAGCCAGTTTCTGAGAAATGGTAAGATTCAAATAAGGAAAGACAGAACAGGTTAGATGGGAGAAGGGGTGTATGTGGGAATAGTTTGTTGTATAAGATGCTAAAGATGATGAATGGAGGCTCTTTTTTGGCACAGAGGGAGATATGGGTGAAAAGCTGAGAGAACCAGTGGGCAGGCTTCTGTGCTAAATAGAGAGTTTAGTGGCTAAGAGCACGGGCTACGGAATGAACCACCTGGTTTTAGACGCGGGCTATAATACATATTAGCTGTATTATCTTGCCAAATTTTGTAACCTCTCTGAAAAACAGTTTTCTTCATTTTTAGAATGAAGAGGGTAATAATACCAATTTAGAAGGTTATTGTGGGAATTAAATAAATGAATACATGTAAAGTTATAAAAAAAATCTCTAGCATACAGTAATGCTCAATAAAGTGTCATTGACATTAATAAAATATCATGTTTTGCTTTAGTGAAGATGATCAGGCATCACAAATAGTTGGATATTATTGTAACTTAGTAGAGCACTAGGGGAGGAAAGTCACTTTGCAGGAAGTGCCATGGTCACCATTTGAGAGAAAACAGCATTACAGGCTGGCCCTGCTCAAAGCTTGCAGCAGGGAGGGGGGTGCAAGAACAGGGAGGAGGAGGAGAACCTTGAATGTATCTGAGGAAGGTACTGGTAACCCTTCTCTTGTGAAAAGTCATTTCCTTGAGCATCCATTCCCAGCTCTAAGAGTCTCCGAGAGAGATAGGGTGACACCTGAGGAGACATCCATTCTTCACAATACTGGCCACCCCAGCTACCAGTGCACAAAGTTTTTTCCAGCAGGAATGCTTTTTTTTTTTTTTTTTTTCCCCCAGAACTATTTTTATCAAAGATTATGGGGATGGTTGGAGGTGAGAAGAGACCTGTTTTCCCTTCTGATAGGCTAGAATGAGCTGCCATCTGAGCTTCTCTCCATTGTTTTGACCCATCTTACCTACTTTAGCCTTGAACAGAGTGGCAAATGTTACTACAGGAGCTTTTCCTTTGTAGGTTCAGCACAGAACAGTCCTAGAGGATGTTGGGAGCCCGAGGTGCTTGCAGAAGGGAGGTTTCACTGTTGGCCCTTGTTATGGAAGAAGATCAAACTAGAGTTCAGGAACTTGAATGGCAGAAGAGGCCCAGCACAGCCCAACCCCTTTTTCAGTCCCAAATCCCTCTTGTCTGTAGTATAAAACCCCACACAATCATGGCACCTCCCCTCCCACCCTAGTGGATGGCATCAGCCAGCCAGGTTAGTCACCAAGGCCCAGGCTGACTGGGACATGGGGTTTTGTTGGCAAGAGGCTGGTGGCAGGTAAGTGCCTACTGGACTGTGGTCCATATGACCTCTGAGATGAAATAAGTGTCTGCAAAACTGCTGCACTTACAGGCTACCATCTAAACAATTGCATTCAGAGGAGGAAAACAAATGCTCTGTCTACTGGCAGTCATCTTTGGATTCTGTAGAAACAGTAGCTAAGCTGATGGAAAGGGCTTAAGCCTTCTTCCCCCACAACAGATGAATTGGAGATTTGGTACACCCACTACCCTTGCACTGCTGCCCAGAGCCGCTGGGCTGCGCTGGCATCAGCAGGTGGCAGGGCCTGGCAAAGGAGCAAACACTCTCACAAGTGGAGACAGAAAACACCCCAGATATCTGAGTGCTTGGAAATAATTAGTGGGATATCATGTGCGGGACTCTGATTTCAGACGAAAACCTCGATATGTTGATAATCTTATATTGATGGAACATCCGTCCATTTTTACTTAACCTTGGTGTTTGCAAAATTCTAAAGCAACTTTTGGGATTTCTGGGTAGCAGGTTTCACCCAGGGTGAAACCTAACCCAGTGTCCTCCTTTCCGTTCAAGGCGGGGGCCACTTTGACATGGAACTGTTAATGAAAAATATCTGTGATCATAGCCTGGTGAGGTCAGAGTGAGTCTTACCAGAAATGAGAGGTGGAGTCCCTTACTCCGAATGCAATTAACTGTGGAATATGTAAGGTTTCTTCCCAGAGCAGATAAAGGCACTAAAGTGGCTGCTGATTTCCCCAAATAGCTCAGGAATCCATGATGTGTGTCAGAAGCTTAGGGCAACTGAGCTTTCCATTTCTGGTATTGCCTTGGCCCAGAGGCAGACCCTGCAAGCCTCCTGCATGAATTCCTGGTTCCCCAGGCAACTGGGTTATTGTTTCTGGTGCCTTGTAAGACCAGACGTCTTTTGAGTGGGTGTTTATCAGTAGCGGCACAGTGGGTGAGCAGGCCCGGGAAGGATAGTATTTATGAACTAAGGAAGTCTTTGTACCTCTTAGACTTGCAGAGAGGCCTGCACAGGTGACAGGTGTAGGGAAAAGCTCTTTAAATAGTGGCTGACTTATTGGCACCCCTTGCATCCAGGGGACAAGAAAAAGAGTTATGACAGATCATGTCTTGCTTATCATATCTAAAAAGAAGAGTCTTACCCCAGCTATCTATTTCTACCATCATAAAATAGCGTGTCTCTGTGTGCCTGTGTGTGTGTGTGTGTGTGTTTCTTTTTTGCCTCTAAGGTACTCTGCCCCATGTTAGGTAATTCTTCATTATACATTCATTTGGTTCTCTGTTGCCCTCGCAAGTTTAACAACCTTAAAAATTGGATGCTTCTCACTGGTTCTATAATGAAGTAGCAATTTGTCTCTAGATCCAAATCCAGGTGTAGCTATGCTAACTTGCAGCCTGGCCTTGAGCATCTGGAGAATATTAAATATCTGTGGGTGTAGGAAATCCTTGGTTGTCACTAAAAGGAGAAAAAGTCTTCATACCTTATAATAACATATGGAGGTATGAGGGAGTGAGAAAGGAGAGATGCCAGGAGCAAGGACAGTCACTAAACTTAGAACCTCTGACAGCAACAGGAGCACACCTTTCCTTCATCTCCTTCCTCCCACTCCACGTGAAATGTTAAGTTCAGCCTAAAAAACAAATTATTTTCTTTCAAAATACAATTGCTGAGTTTTTCCTATGTTCCTGACTCTAGGGCTTTCTGTTTTTCCTGTCTCATTTAAATCTCCCAATCCTATGAGATTCTATATTGACTCCCACCATTAAAGCAAGGACACCACACGCTGGAGACCTTAAGTGATTCTCCAGGGTCATCCGGTTGTATGGTGTCCAGACTTTACCCTTGCTTTACCTGGTCCTACATTCTTAGCCATAAGGTCCTACTTCTTGAGGGTTTGTTGTTGCTGCTCTTGTTCCATTAAGAAGAATTAAAAATGTGGGGTCCCCAAAGAGGCTGAAGTGTTTCCCCAAGTTGGCTTGGCTCCTGGCTTCTGCATTTCACACCTGATGAGTGTCCTCCCCCAACCCCATTGTTCCCATGGTCCATACTGCTCTGAGACAGGAGGTATGCTAACTCTGACCCTACACTCTGTGGGTTCTCCATCAAATAACCTCTGCTTTTTGTCTAACTTTGATTGGTACCTTGGTCCTAATGTCAGGCCTCCTTTCTGTTGTGAAGTCCATTCCCATAAAAATATTGATTCCATCCCCTGGGCTGGTCCCCTTGTTTCATCCTGGGCCAGGCATCCTGGGATGTCTGTGAGCTCTCCCTGGCTGGAGTCCTCTCCTTTTAAACAGAGCCTCTAGATAGAGATGCCTTTCTTTCAGGGTCTCTATATCATTCTCTTCACTTGATAGGATATCTGTATCTTTATTCAACAACTCCAGCCATCAACTTTCAGCTTCGGTGGCAACAGTTTCTTAGGTTGATTGTTGGGACCTGCACTTGCCATTAGCATGAGCCTCTGCTGTTAGCCAATGCCACTGGACGAGCTTTTGCTGCAGTCTCACCTGGGTAACTGTCCAAGATGCTCTGTCTTGAGGAGATTTGGAAATGAGAAAGGAGAGGACTTTGAAGACTTAACAGGATACTACTCAGTGGCTGAATTATCTGCTTTACTGATTAAAAATCAACTTGTCCTCTAGTCCAGAAGCCCTCATTGAAAACTAGGTATTAGGGAGGCTGAGGGATTAGCCTCCTTTAATCGTTTGACACCATGTCTCAGTGAGTGTGTCAACACCAGCAACAACGTCTCAGGCAGAGGCTTTTACTTCCCTGGGAAACCTCTAACCAGGGATGCAGCCTGGGGTGAATGCTGCAAAGAAAAATTTGCCTATTCTTGTTCACTTGTTAGGTATGAGTATTTTAATGTAAAGCTAGATGTGGAACCAGAAAATCCAGGTACCACTCTATGTCACTTCAGGAAGTTCACAGCCTCTTGGCCTAAGCATTCTTTTTGATGAAATGAAGAGTGGTGATAGCTGTCTTGTCTATCATGAAAAGTGGCCAAAGGATTAAATAAACCAGTTTCTCGACAGGGGGTGATTTTGGCCTGGGGACATTTCACAATGTCTAGAGAAGTCATGTTTGGTTGTCACAACTGGAGTCAGGAGTTGCTATTGGCATCTCTAGAGATTAGAGGTCAGGGCTTCTGTAACAGGGGTATAGGAGAGCTTCCCACAACAAAGAAGATCCAGTCCAACATGTCAAGAGTTCAAGCTGATAATGATTTCATTTAATCTGTTTCAGATGTTACACTCTTGTAACAATCAGACCACTCCCTACTTTTACAGAGCCCACAAGGAGGTGAGAGCCGAGAGTGCCACATAAATAACAGGCCTTGTCCCTGTGCTCCCTCCCAGGCTTCACTGAAACTACCTCAAACTGGCTGAAGAGTGGCCTTCTCAGATCTCTGCCATGGAGGCCCAGAGGCCATAAGGGAATCCCTACCAAAGCACTAAGGTTCTGTACAGCAAGTGCTTTTGATTTACTGAAACTTGCCACTGCAGACCACCCCTGGTATTTGACTCCTATACCCAATGGATTGGGGGAAAGCTACTTTAACTGGTGGTTAAAGATTAGAACTCCTTAGACTTGAGCCTGAGCCTGGGCTATGCCACTTAACAAACTAACTGAATGTGGACCAGTTGTCTGGTTTGCTTGAGGCTCATAGTTCTGACCAGTAAATTAGAAGATAAAGATTATTTAGCATGGTTCCTGATGAATTATGAGCTAAATGATAGTAGTAGTAGCTGTTGCAGCAATTGATTTTATTATTGTTATTAATATTGGTAATACTAATTTTATTTTTATTGCTGTGTTATGAACTGAAATCTTTTTATCTTCTCAAAGAGAGACCTTATATTCCAGTGAGTCTAAGCCTTGGACACCTACTAGTCAACTAAACATATTCTTAAAAATACTTAGGGGTGTGTGGTTGGCTTAGTCACTTCAGTGTCTTAATTCTTAATCTTGGCTCAGGTCTTGATCTCAGAGTCATGGGTTGAGGTGGAGCCTACTAAGTTCATTAAATAATTGGTTAATTAATTATTTAATTAATTAAAATAGAAAAAGTATTAATGCTTGGACCCCACCCCACACCCATTCACATGATTTCTCTGGAGAACAGGCCCAGGCGTGTGTTGTTTTTGCTTTTCTAAAGTCTCCCAGGTAATTCTAATAAATAACCAGGAATGAAAACCTATCATTTTACACAATATCCTTGGCCTAACCTTGCTGGGGACACAGGTGGTACTGAATATTCTACAGGCACATGGAAAGAGGCAGAGGAGAGGTCTATTCAAACTTCTGGACCCATTCTGTATCATTGTCTCTAACAGACAGTCTAGGATGGCTGCCTCTTCCTCAGCAAGCTTTTACAGGGACCCATTCTGTGTGTGGCTCTTCCTGGCACCTTCCTATTATTAGAAGAAAGCACAAGGAGATCAAAGCAGAAGAGGTCTTGAGCATCTGTCATTTGTAGGCTTCAGTCCGTCTTAATAGCTGGTAATTACCATCATTAACTAACAAGGTAGTTCATGTGTACAGTATTTTATAGATTACATTACTTCATGCTTATCAATTTATTTAATTCATGGGTGTTCTGAAGTCACATGTTCCAGTAAATTAAAAATGCCCTCTATAGAGGCTCAGAGCTTATGTAAGGATTAACATGTGGACCTCCAGGTTATCCATGGCATAGGTTTGTGGAGGTCACTCTTCAGCTGGTTTGTGGTGGCCTTTGGATAGAGCCTGAGAGAGCAGTTAAGAACAGCTCTATTGGTTATGGACCTCACTCTCTGCCCTTAGCTCCTGGTGGACTCCATGAGAGCTGGGTCACTCTGCTCTGGACCCAAACATCTGAAAAGAGCCTGATCAAAATTCTTAAATGAAAAATTTACTGCTATAATCATGCTTGTTATTGGTTATTATAAATACAAATGAAATATATGATAAGTTCAGGAAACAATAGAAAGATATATTTTATAAGCATATATATGAACTATAATGAAAAAAATAGAAAGATAAGAAAGAATTCCTTATAATTGCTAAAATTGCCAATAGAAATAAAGTGGAATTTAAAATTAACAGTGATGAAGTCACAGGAGAGATAAAAGGTTAAGAGTTACAAAACAACTTATGATATATGAAATTTAGGATATAGAAAAGAAACCTTTAGAAACCAATAAAATGCAAGATTAAAAGATTAAGAAAAAAGGCTAAACCCATAACACAGAAAGTTAAAAGCAAAGAAGTATGTAAGATTATGAAGAGGAAATAACTAAGGAAAAAATAAAATTAAAAAATTTTTGGAAACTGGGGTGCCTGGGTGGCTCAGTTCGTTAAGTGTCTGATTCTTGATTTTGACTCAGATCAAGATCTAAAGGTTATGAGATCAAGCCTGGCAAGATTCTTTCTCTCCCCCTCCCTCTCCCTCTGCCCCTTCCCACCTTAAAAAAAAAAAAAAAAGAAAGAAAAGAAAAAAGAAAAAAAAGTCATAGAAACTATTGTAGTTCTTTTTTTAAAAAAAGAACTTTTTTGATTTTTTTGTTTTCAGTTTCCATCTTTGTTTGTTTTTAAGAAAATAAGCTAGTATTTGAAAATTAAAATGAGAAGGAAAAACAAAACAAAACTCTAGTTAGAAGCCAACATGAGGCCAAAGCTGTAAGTGAGGCCCTGGGTAGCTCTGATTCCCCCATGGATTCTTGGTAGGAATGGCAGCATCCCTCCTGGGCAGAGAAACCCAGGGTGGGGCAGTTCAGGGCCCTGATGCCCACATGCATCTCTGTGGTGGCATGATCCATGTCAGTTACCCCATCGGTCCCACCACTAAGAACCTGAGGTGTCGGGGACCCTAGGCAGTAGGAAAAGCCAGAGCCCACAGCTTAGGTTCTTGTGAAATCACCAGCTTCCAAGGGACAATACAGTAAATGGGATTTCAGGAGTTCTGGTCCCCCCGTGCCGGCTCTCTCAAAGTCTACTCCCCTCATCTGTCTTGCTCATTCTCTTTCTCTCTTTTTTTTTTAAGATTTTATTTTATTTATTTGACAGAGAGAGAGAGAGACAATGGGAGAGGGAACACAAACAGCAGGAAAGGAGAGGGAGAAGCAGACTCCCCGCGGAGCAGGGAGCCCGAAGTGGGGCTCGATCCCAGGACTCTGGGATCATGACCAGAGCCGAAAGTAGATGCTTAATGACTGAGCAACCCAGGAGCCTCTCTCTTGTTCATTCTTGAAACTTCTTTAGGAATAAGGCAACATACTGGGATCCTGAGTGACCAAATCCCCTATTTCAATTGTATTCCTGGATCCACCTATACTAATTGCTGTGGAAAATAGGTAGAGGGACACCCTTTGTAATAACCTGGACTTGGGTTCAAATTATAGTTTTGTCCCTTAACGTCTGTATAGCTTTTTCTTTTCTTTTTTTTTTTTTTTTTTTTAAGATTTTATTTATTTATTTGACAGAGATCACAAGTAGGCAGAGAGACAGGCAGAAAGAGAGGGGGAAGCAGGCTCCCTGCTGAGCAGAGAGCCCTATGCGGGGCTCAGTCCCAGAACCCTGGGATCATGACCCAAGCTGAAGGCAGAGGCCTTAAACCCACTGAGCCATCCAGGCACCCGCCTGTGTAACTTTTAAACAATTTTATTTACATCTTTGGACTTCAGTTGTCTTATTTAAAAAAGAGGGAAAATAAAAAAGTCTACCTTTCTTAATTACAGAGGTGAAATGTTTTCTAGATTGTGAGTGAGACAAGGCCATGACCTATTTCTTATTTGCTTTCATTCATGTCCTCAATACTTGGTAAACTGTCCAGCATATGTTAAGTGTTCAATGCTCATCTGATAATAAAAGCCATTTTTTTAAGTTTTGCATTACTATATGCCAGGAGTTACGATTATGCTTTTGATTCTGATTATATCAGTTAATCTTTATAACACACATCCACAAGGTTTATAATATCACTATTCCATTCTACAGATTAGGCCTAGAAGTTAAATAACTTGCCTAAGGCCCAGCAAGTTTTGAGATTTTAACCACAATTTAATGACTATCCAGGGTTTTGGGAAGCATAGGAGTTGAGTTAGGTTAAGTAGGATCTGGAGGATGGCTAGAATAGTCAGCACACTCTCACCATAGACAGTGTTCTCTAGAGCTTGGCCCCCAGCACCCCAAAATGTCTTCCCAGTACTCAAAATCCCTGAGTTTTGCATTATGAGCCCATGTTGCTCTGATTGGAACACAGGCGTGTATTAATCCTGTCTCAGGTAGACTCTAGTGGCCTCAGAGTGGGACCTATGCCATGAGTCTTGGACTGCCCACGGGAGCCCCACCCTGCTAGCCAGTCTTGAACCTGCCAGTCTCTGCCCTATCACGGGAACCAGGGCTTCAGGGCTGTTCAGAGAGTCTGTAACTGTGAAATTTGGGTCCACAGAATTCCCCATATCTACTTGGTCCTAGCGGAGGAATTAAGCAAATAAGCTGATTGAGAGAGTTAGAAGAGAAAGTGAACACAAGCTAATTAGGTGGGGGAGGGGCAGCTTTAGCAGAGCCTGAGAGCTCCTGTGTTTGGCAATCCCGAGCTCACCCGCAATAATTTCTCTTACCTCGCTGTCCAGGAGTCTGACCCTGAAGAATTACTTTGAGCTGTCACCACTCCAGATGGAAATATAAGACCATTTTATCCCTGCAGTTAGCATAAACTGGAACATAGCCATTAATCCCAGAGTCTGGGCAAAAACCTCAAGCCAAAATATACCAAATGGACTCTTCTAGTACATATTGGGGACTTAGTTATGTGAAAATACATTCAATTCTCTCTCCTGCCAACACACACACACACACACCCCAATTTCCTCTTTATTTCCCCTACAAAGGAGGGGTAAAATTGGGTGCAATAAACTTTTTGATTGTTTTTGGAGGGAAAGAAGATTTATGAAGTGACAAGCTATGGGGTGTTATGAAGTGACAGGAAAATAAAGCAGCGAGAAAAATTGGTTCAGTACTGCACTCAGTTTTGCTGAGGAAAACAGGAAAAGATGAGCAAGAAATGAGGCTTAATTTTAATGAAGGGAAATTTGCTGCTAAGTAAAGAGACTGCAGGAAGTGGGGGTGCACAGGCTTCAGAGAAGAGAAGAACCTTGCATTCTATTGTGATGGACAAGATTTTGTTCTTGAAGAAACAGCCCTAGCATACAAAAGCACAAAAACAGAAAATGCGGATGTAGAGTACAAAACAGAGGACTGCAATGCAGGCACGAAGGGACCCACTTTCTTCCCAGATGAGCTCTGTGGAGGTCGATTAAGGATATGCCTTTCTCACTCTGTAATTCCTATTTTTTCTCCATACGAGTTCTTTGAACACGCAAAAGATGCTGCATATCTTGGCGAGGATTCGGCTCTCTTCTCTAGAGAAACTTGATTACAGGCTCCTGGGATATCTTAAAAATCTCACTACCATTTATTACCTATTAATAGAATTAAATTATATATATAAAAACTTATATATTCTAATATAATGAAAGTAGGATATATATTTTATATATATATACAGATATATATATAATGAAAGTAGGATATATATTTTATATATATATACAGATATATATATATATATATATCACTATCTGAGGGTGGTCTTTCTGCATTTTGGTAGGTGTTAAAATTACTTCAGTGGGAATGAAGTTTTGTTGGTGTAAAAAGACAAAAGGTAAATTTTCTTCACTTGTTCAAGTTAACAAGTTAACAATAATCAGAGTAATGACATTTCTAGGTGTTTAGGCAGAATTGGCTTAGTGAGAGATGGGTGGGATTAGGAATGATTTCCCCAAAATAATACAACCTGGCAATCAAATATTTGGAAGGGGGAACATAGAGGACAAAAAAGGATGTCTTAGTGTATATTTATGCAAAATCAGTTCTTCTAATATTTCCCATCAGAACACAGCACTTATAGCAATATATAGTGAAAAAGTAATGGGGCTTTTCATACTAGAGCCTCAACTAGGATGTGAGTCTGGAGCCCTCCCAGCTCTCGGTTACTTAAGCTAAGAGCCACCCCCTCCCTACCACTGCACTCCCAGACTGTCCCTAGATCTCTCTGAGGACAGTCTTTATGCAGAGGACACGTGCAAAGTTTCAAGTATCTGGAATGGAGAAACTGTATTGCAAATCTTAATCATAGATGCAGAAACAAAAATTCTAGGATGTGTAGAGGTATAGATGGAGAGTATATGTAATACTACATATGGATATACATATAGAGAACTGTATCTATAATCCTATATGCTCTTCTATTCTATATTCTATATAGAATATATATCTATTATATTACAGATGTAACTCCGTATCTATTGAACATATATATATGCACATATATAGATATATAAATATATATTTATAAATATGTAAATCTACAAAATATATATCTAAACAAAAATTTAATTGTTTGCCGGCAAAAAAGGGTTAGCATTTAATGCCCTGAGGAAGAATAAAGTAATTGCGGTTTTGCTGTAGTTTGGGCCTGCTTAGGGACAATTTAGCATTGCCAAGGGAGGGGACCAAAACCAGCAACTACAGAGTGATGTCAGAGTAGAGTAGCTGGGAAAGCCTGCAGAAAGGCAAGCAGGCTGGGTGCAATCGGACTGTGGAGTCTCCTGAGAAGCTCCTTCTAAAAATGATTTCCTTCCTTTCCCTAGCAATAGTGTTTTGTACAGACACAGAATTCTTCATTTTCTTAGAAGTTCTAGGTAACTTTAGACAGCAAAGTTTTTCTTCATCTTGATTCCAGCCCTGCATTCTTAGATAATTGATTTTTTCACTTTGGCTGAGCAGAGACAGCATGGCTGTAATTACAGAGTAGTGGCATGCCATCCCTAAATTCTTTTTTTTTTTTTTTTTTTTTAATTCTCCCAGAAATGGCTCACACCTTGGATTTGAGCAATGTGGAGGCAATCTCTTCAGACAGTGGAACAGGCAGAGATCAGACAACATTTGTAGTAAAAAAGAGGGGGAAAAAAAAAAGACCCTCTTCAAATATTCAGGGAGAGCCACAAAATGTTGAAGTAAATCCTTATCAGGAATTTTAATGAGCAAAATAAAATATGAAATCTGTGTGATTAAAATCAAATCTTCCCCCTTCTGCTCGGCTAGAGCCGTCTGCCAAAACCAAGGAACAAGGAAGGCGCTGGGAGGCCTTTTGTATTTAATTACTGCCAGGGTTTTCCTCAGTTCAAAGCAATCTCCCAAGCCCCCACAGGGGTAATGGAGAACTTGAGAGAACAAATAAGCTCCCTTCTGAGTGATTTAGAATCCTGGACAACAAACAATAAACATTTTAACTGAACTGGAGAGATCCAAACCAGTCTGACTTAGAATTTGTGTCCTTGTGGGGGTGGGGGACATAGTGAGTCCAGAGGAAGCTGGAAGTTTGGACCATGATCTACCATCCTCTTCAGGACCACCCTTCAGGGGCCACTCCATCTTTTTTGTTTTGGCTCCTCTTTAATTTCTTCCATAGTCTCTCTGTGTATCTTAAACCCATAGGCTTGGGAGTTGAATAGGGGAGATACCTATCCACAATAACCCAGGAATGTGTGGAATATAATATTCATCTCTCATGTCTAGTGGTTTGGTTGGTGCCTCAGCCTATGTGGAGAAGTTACTTCTGTGAGCTCATCTCTTAAATTCTGGGTGCTGTCTAAACAGCATCAGTGGCATTACTCAAATGGATGGTCCTCAATCCTGGAACGTTCTTCCTTGGTGGTTAAAGAGTTGCTTTTCTTGGGGTGCCTTATGTGGGCATGTGAATTTGAGGTACCCATTTATGTAAAGTCTGCCTTTCAGTTCAAACCATATTATCTCTCCATTTATGTTCAGATTTATATCATTTTGGGGTACTGGGGTGACTCAGTTGGTTAAGCATCTGCCTTTGTATCAGGTCATGATCTTGGGGTCCTGGGATCAAGCCCCACATCAGGATCCCTGCTTGGTGGGGAGTCTGCTTCTCCCTTTGCCCTTCACACTGCTGGTGCTCTCTTTTTCTCTCAAATAAGTAAATAAAATCTTAAAAAAAAAAAAAAGATTTCATTTCAAGCAGTGACTTCACCACCTTTGCCCTTTGTGAGGAGGAGCAAGGCTGTTTTGTGTAAACATTCAGATTGGTGTAAACATTCAGATTGGCTAAAATACAAGTAGACCAGGGGGACCCTCCAGAAATCTACTCTTTGGTTTCTCAGATGAGGAGGTGCTAATTGATATTTTTCTACCAGATACCTCTATATGGACTGTGAAGCTGGTAGAGTTCTGGCGCATCCATTCCCCAATTGATCATTGTGCGTAGGAGTGAAACAGAAGACTGGTCAGGCTTGGACCACATGGCCAACGTACCATTAGGAGATTTCTCTTCCCTGCTATGTAGTCCAACTCTTGTCACAGGTCCTATCATTGGACATATTATTGACCTTCTTTTTAGTTCAGTGTCTCTTAATATTAATTCAATTTTATATATACCAGGTCTTATGCAAGTAGTTGTTGAAAAATGTATAATTAATAGTGGCTCAAGTCTTTATTTATTCTTTCAACAACATACTTATTGAGTGGGTAGTATGTGGCTGACAGTGTGCTAATCTCCAGAAACAAAGGGAGTAGACAGCTTGGACTACTTGGGTGTCTGTCAAGTTGAGAGAACATGGGCCTGAGAGTGTTTTGGAGACACAGCCAGGAGCGCTGGCTGGTAGGCTGGTTAAGGAAAATGGGTAAACAAGGATTATTCCTATATTGTTTGTAGCAGCACTTATGTCCATGGTGGTACCCACTGACGCACCCAAGGGGTTTTGGGAAAGAACAATGACTCTTTTCAAGTGCCTAGACCACTGACATCTTAAAATGTCTTTAATGCATAGCTTAATTAGGACCTATCAGAATTAACTGTTAAGGTTTTAATTTTGTTAATATAATTAAATGGGATCCACCCCAGTATTATTGAATCAGATTATTTTGATGGTAGGACCTAAGCATCTGTGTTTGAAAAAGGTCCCTAGATGGTTCTTCGCATATCTCTGGTTAAAAAAGTTATTGCTGAAAAGCATTACCTTAAACACACATGGGTATCATGTGTTTGTGTATCGATGTCCATGTGAATCTGTATAATCCAGCTATGATATGCTTTTAATTTCAAACTGAGTTCTCCAAATACCTGTCTTTAATTAATCTCTGCCCAATCGCCATCAGTTGGTGCAGCTGCCTTGCATTTGAATAAATAATTGAAAGTTGATGGAATGCATTAATATAAAATCACATATATAATTTTTAGTATTTTTCAGCAGAAAACTTCTGTTTGGTGCCATGCTTTTTAAAACCATGTGGTTCCTAAATGTCATACTGGCTGAGTTTTTGCTCTCAGAAAAAGTGATCATGAACACTCATGTCTCTTCACATGTTTAAAATAGTAATGCTGTTATCTTTCACAGTAGCCACCACGCTGAATCCGTGGGATCAAGCCTGAGTTTCTAATAACTGGTTGGCACTTAGCACGCATGTCTATTATCATATATTTCAACTACATTACAGTCAACAGCTAATCTGCATTGATATATCGTAATGAGACAAATGGGTGTTTGCTGTGCAGGAAATCAGAAGCAGAGCAGAGAAGCCTGATTTTATGCTTTTGACATAACCAAAATCACAGTATAATACTCCCATCCAGAGTGGCCCAAACTGTGAAAATGTCTTTCAGTTCACAAATCCCACCAAACCATCACAGAGGGAATATTTAGGTCCACACACACGGAGGAGGGGGTCTGCTCTCCCAGCCTCATGCGTGCTGACAGCCTGATACGATCTATCTTTTGAATACACCATCCAAACCAACTATGAATAAAATCAATTTAACCAAAATCGATGTTCTTTTGTAAAGCTGCTTAAAACCTAAGTGGAAGTGAAACCTTTGAAGCTGCCTTCCCTCCATAAAAGCAGCACTTACTGAGCCTTTGATGGCTGTAGGCGCCTGGGAATCCTCCCGTGTCAGGTGGTATAGTACCTTCATTCCAGGCGCTGCAGAATAGTTAGGGAATGGACAGAAATGGACTCAATTAGGTTCTGTTTTTTATGAAATGTTTTCTCCTCGCCAGTCCTGAACCAGCCTGGAGCGTCTGTCCCAGTAGTCTGTGTCTCTGGATAGACTGGTGAGTTCCATAAAATGCTTTGCTTTGCACACTTTACATCCAGCAGAAAAGGAGGAGGAGACACAGGGTTCAAGACAGCATCTGATTCTAAATCACAGGGTGGCCAGTGCCCTTTATTTACACATTGGCAAAGTTAATTGATTGTTTTCCAGAGAAGAACATAATTTTTCAGAGCTTTTATTTTAAATTACTAAATCAATACTTCATAAGCAAACAAAAAGATATTTATAAGATGTTAGCATTCTGGAATTGGTGAAAATATATAACTTGTTACTTTATAAAGGAAGAAGCTGATAAGAACTAACATTTATTAGATGCTTATTATGTGTTAGGCACTCTGAAACTTGCTTCATGCAAATTATCTCATTTAATTACAGCAAGAAACAAGTTGGGTAGGTTTCTTTCTTTTTTTTTTTTTTTAAGAGATTTTATTTATTAATTTTAGAGAGAGAAAGAGAGAGGGAGAGTGCCTGGTTGTGGGGGTTGGGAGAAGGGGAGGGCGAAGGGAGAGAGTCTTAAGCAGGCTCAGTGCTCAGTCTGGAGCCCACTGTGGGGCTTGATCTCAGGATGCTGAGATAGAAGTGGAAACCAAGAGTCCAAGGCCTAAAAACTTCTGCACCCACATGTCCCTAGATGGGGTTATTATTCTCATTATATGTGAAATGATTAGATGATTAAAGACTGCATCAAAAAATGTCACAGTAGGGGTGCCTGGGTGACTCAAGTGGGTTAAAGCCTCTGCCTTTGACTCAGGTCATAATCCTAGGGTCCTGGGATCGAGCCCTGCATCGGGCTCTCTGCTCAGCAGGGAGCCTGCTTCTCCTGCTTCCTTCTCTTTCTCTCTCTCTCTCTCTGCCTACCTCTCTGTCTACTTGTGATCTCTCTCTCTGTCAAATAAATAAATAAAATCTTAAAAAAAAAAAAAAAGTCACAGTAGAATGAGCCAAAACCAGGACTCCAACCCAGTTCCATCAACCTGACTCCAAGTTCATGGGATGAAGAAAAATAGCTATAATTGAGGGGAGGGGGAGGAAAAAAAGAAAGAAAGAGGAGGAGGAAGAGGAGGTGGAAGAGGGGGTGAGGAGAAGGAGTGGAAGGTTAAAGGAATAGCCCAAATTCTCTTTTCAAGTAGATTTTTCTCTATGAAATTAATCATAGAATTGGTCAAATTATAAAAATTAAATATGTCATTCAGTGAGTTTCAGTATACACTAGGAGTGATGGGTCCGTAATCAAAGGAATAGGCGGATACAAAGTGAAGGTCAAGCAAAGCTTTATTTCGTGCCAAGCATTGAGAATCAAACCGACCGGACGGGGCTGCCTCTTACAGAGAGGGCGACACTCCCCGCCCCCCCGCCCCCACCTTACAGCCTAGCCACACACAGGTGGCCAATGAGATTTCAACACACAGAGAAAGCTGCACAGTCATGCTAGGTCACACACAAGTGGCCAATTGAATCACAATTTACCCTATATTAGATATTTGAACTAGCCTATCACCTTGGTCAGAATTGGCGCCCCAAAGGCGGGGCCCACACTCCTTGGTAGCTAGGGAGACAGTATGAGTGCCCCACTGATTGGATGTCTCCACCTGGCCTGACCCGCCCTTGTATTTGGGTTCTGTTACCTGGGACTGGTCGACCATATTTTACTAGTTTCCCAGACTTGCATTTACCTAAGTCCCCTGGGGCCGGGGGGGGGGGGGGCAGGGTCAATTTAAGTTTTATTGCATAAACAACAAAATCACTGTTTAACCAGATGGAATCGCTCTGGCTAAATAGGCCCTTACAAGGAGGATGTAAAAAGTGTATAGTGTTAAAGACAAGAAAATAATCAGATGAAACTGGAAACTGGTGTAATGAGGAATGTGTCCCTTCCACCTGCCCTGTGACAAGAACAGAAGCTGCCTCACCACTGACATTCATTCAAGTGTCAAGGAAAAAGCCAAGTCAAAACATATTTTTCCAGGGCACTTCCTGGAAAGCTTTGAATGTAAAAGAATATGGTTCCACACCAACCAAATGCCTTGGAAATTTAAGAAAATGCCGTTTTCTCTGAAATACTCAATTAAATAAAGTTGGTGGAAGACTTTTATCAGCACAGAAGTCCTTTTTGGTGCTTTTGTCCCAGGCCTTCCTCCAGGGATGTCTCCAGGAGCTGCTGGCCACACCAGTTGGGGACCCTTCTGACAGCAGCATCCCTCCTACTATGTACCTTTATTTTGAACTCACCAGAGGGGTGGTGGTAATACTCAGGCAGGCTCAGACTTAAACAATGGAGAATGTGGCAGAGTCAAGAATGTGAAAGCAAAACAAAAATCTTTTTTTTTCCCTTTTTTTGTTTTGTTTTATTTTATTTTTGTGGATTTTTAGGTGTCCCTGCCCAGCCCCCCCCCCCCCACCTCCACCCCCACCCCGCCTTAGGTGATTAGAGGATCCAGGAAATAAGCCATAAAGCTTGGAGTGATACTAGTTGCTGGTGATGTTTTAATTTTGGGAGATCACAGCAGGGTTGCCACTAAATGCAACAAATTCCAAGCAATTCTGAGCAAAGAATTTGAACAAAGAATTTCACCCTGTTGGGAGCTCAAAAGAAGTCTCTTGCTGTCGTTGAGGGAGGGGTATGGTAGAGCCTGGGGGCCTGTGAACTGTGCTGCTTGAGGTCCATTCCGATGCAGGGCTGGTGAGAATGGTGCTCTGATTTTCCATTCACATGCATCTCACCTGGGTAGGCAACTAGGCTGGGCTGCTGGAATGTCTTGACTTGTCAACTTGATGTGCTCTGAATTTTAAAGAGAAGGCATGGAAAAGGACAGAGTAATTACTGTCCTAGGTTACAGATAACGGGTTTAAAGTAAAGACGTCTTAGCATCCCAGGCCAGTAGAATCACTGAAGCTGTGAGTAAAGCAAGTTTGGGATCTACATAATATCTGGCTCTGTTAGTCTCATCTCGTGAGCTTTGGGGCGTATAGGATGGAGCCATACATGTGGTTGGCTGGGATAGAACACACATGTGACTGTGTTCATGACCGCACTAGGTGAGACAGGGTGGTTCAGCAGGTGGGATGTGTATGTGTTCAGTTGCAACAGTTTGATTCTCACAGAACAGCTACTACAAAGCCAGAACTGCTAACCACCATGACATGCAGGCTGTTTCCCTGGGTTTCTGTCTGTTGACAAATAACCTAACCTGTCTGTGCTTCTGTTTCCTCATCTCATCTGTAAATGGAAATAATAATAATAATACTAATAGTATTATCTATCACATAAGGATAGAAACATAACTGCACTTGACAATGGGCACGCAATAAACATTAGCAATTGTCACAATAACAAAAAGGCACACAGGGCTCTCTGGCATCACCCTGAGCTTATGATTTTAGGCTAACACACTAGCACTGACACACACACACAGCAACCACAAGAGAAGCTTACGAAGCAGAATTGGAATATCCTGCTAGAAGCCACTAGTGTGGATATAAAATAGAGAAGACGGCACAGGTCCAGCACTCACCTTGTGGATTGTTGCCAACCTCTCTCCTCCAGTCTTACACTGACACGTGTAGTGTGGTCAGGTACAGGTAACAGGCAAAGACACAGCCGTCTATACTCCATAAACACTCCATAAATCTTTGACAGATAATATCACTATGATAGTCATGTCTAGCTCTGCTGCCACTGCTGCAATTACTCCTTCTGCTAATGACTGAACAATGCCCTGGAACGAAGGCTTTTCATCTCTCAACAAGTAGGTCCAAAGCAAAGGAAATATAAATACAGTTTCTTGCTTTGAATCAAGGTTAACAAACAAACCGTGGTTTCAGTTTGCAGAAACTGTACATCAAAATGAGTCAAAATTCAGGCATTTGTAGGTCAGGATAGGAGTGAATATACAATATTTCCTTTGTTCTATGATATATAACTTTCCAAATCTCTGCATTGTGGTGGTTAATTGGACCTATTTTTTGTTCTTTCTTAGAGGATCACAGACCAATGGCATACTTGTAAATAATGATATTTTAGATTCAATTGAACGTATTCAAACTGGGTTTGGGAAAAGTTGTCATTGGAACATGGAAAAAATGTTCCATGGGCCTTGGTGAAGAAAGAATTTCTTTAGTATGTAATATTCTACTAGTACTGATATCCTCATGTTTATAGCACATTTGCATATAGTAATACTATATTATATGCTCACACATATTAATATAAACACAAACAAAAAGCCAAGTGTTTAAGACTAAAGGGTAAAATTCATAAAATACAGTTTCTAATTCATATTCTAATATCCTTTGTCAAAATAAAAAGGGCTGATGGTTATATTCTTCTGTGAGTGTATGTATTTTTTATGCTTCATGGGTTGACTCTGTACATTTAAGAACACCCTTGTTGTCTCTCTGACTGTATCTCTTACCTCTTCCATCTCTCCACTTCAGCCTCCCTGTCTTCTTGCTCCTAGCCAAGCACACACAATATGCCCCTACCTCAAAAACCTTGTACTTGGTTCCTCTGCCTAGAATGCTCTTGTATAGATAGTCATTTTCACTCTCTTCCTATACTTCCCATCTCCACCTTTCATGATCCTCACCCCCTCCCACCCCATGTAAATTTTCCCACTTAGCATTTGTTGCTGTCTAGAACACTATATAAACTTTGTTCATGAGTATCCCTTATTAGATGAGGGCTCAAATGAAAACAAGAAAGTTTGAATATTTTGTTCTTGCTATCTTCCCCAAATCTAAGGCATTTCTTACCATATAGTAGAAGCTCAACAAATACTTGTTGAATTAGTTCACTGATGTTGAAGATATTGTTGCTGAGGAATGAGAAGAGAGACACGAAATTGTTCTAAAAGCTCTGTTCTAGCAATGGCCAGGGGTGTGAGTTTCACCTTGGGATGACTTCGGAGAGAAAGAGAGGTCTCCTAGTTTGGTGTTGGTGAGAGTTTGCTTACGTATCAATCTAACATATATGCCACTGTGTCTACTCTGAAAATGAGGAGTACTTTCAGTGGTCAGGTCTATTTTATAAGCAATCGGAGTTAGCAGCACACAAGTCAACCTGATATCACAAGAGGAATATGACCAATTGACATTTATTGCTATTAGATTCTACTACAGAAACTGCACATTGTATTAACTTTCATATTTGAAAGAGGAAAGGTGGATGCATGACTTTTCTGGACTTGTTTGAAGCCTTCACTTTTTTTCTTTTTTTTTTTTTTTAAGATTTTATTTATTTATCTGAGAAAGAGATACAGAGATAGTGACAGAAGTAGCAAGAGAGACCACGAGTGGGGAGGAGAGGGAGAAAAAAAAACTCCTTGCTGCTGAGCAGGGAGCCCGATGCGGGGCTGGATCCCAGGACCCTGAGATCATGACCTGAGCCAAAGGCAGAGGCTTGACAGACTGAGCCACCCAGGCTTCACCCCTGAAGCCTTCATTTTTTAGGTTAAAAAAAAATGCTAAGTGATAGAGTGTTAAAATGTTTAGGAGACAAGCATCTATGAAAGAGTGCTAAAATGTTTAGGAGACAAGCATCTAATTTATTATTATTTTTTAAGATTTTATTTATTTATTTGAGAGAGGGCGAGAGAGGGTGCATGGTCAGCTGTGAGTAGGGGGAGGAGCACAAGGGAAGGGAGAAGGAGGAGAAAGAATCTGGAGCAGACTGCATCAAGCAAGGTCCCACATGGAGCTAGATCTCAGGACCCTGAGATCATGACTGGAGCAAAACCAAGAGACACTCCCTTAACAGACTGAGCCACCCAGGCACCCTGCATAATTTAATTTTTAATGAACTTTTGAGGTTCCCTACTTTACCTTATTCAGTTAGTTTTTACTTGGTTCACTTTTTAATTCTATAGACTACTCAGTATCCATGGGCTTTCTTTAAACTTACACCCATGTACACACAGACATGCACACGCAGACTCCCACTGAGGTGTGGTTCTCAAGGTCCCATCATGTTTAGCAAATATTTCACATGAAACGATATGTTCATCTGTTACGCTGATTGCCAAGATTACAGCATGACAACAAACATTATTTGGGGGATAGAAGCTAAAATTACAGCCCACTCTGCCGTCTGCAGCGATGAATGGATGCACGTTAATTTTCTGCAGCAACATCCCCTGACAGGAGAGTGAGGACTCCCAGGGCATCCGTGTCACCGTCGTCAGGCCGGATGGCTCTGTGGTGGAGACAGATGAGTCGGTGGGCTGCTGGAAAACCCACACACCCTCAGGGCCCCCGACTAGGAGGGCTGTAACAATTAGCATGCTCGCGAAGATACAGATACCATATGCAATTTCTGTGTGTGTGCTTTATTATGAAAGGCAACATGGAAAGTCATAGCAGAGGAAGGTTTTAACTCCAGATACACAGTGCTACCCACTGCTTAATGAATAGTATGTGGAAGCCAGCCCGCATTTCTGGAACAAAGAAAATCAGTGGAGGTTTCAAGGCTTCGTTATAAGCCCACGTAGAGAAAAACAACTTTTACAGTTGTTCCCAAGTTTTAAATTGTCTAATTTTGGCCCTAATTGGGAGAGCTGTTTATAAAGTAGTTTATTGAATCCAGGCTTTTTTTTTTTTTTTTTTTAACGTGAGTGAAATTTTCTCATGATGTCTAAAATCCTACTCTGGTAGCAAATAAGCAGTAGGCTTCCTCAAACTGACATTGTGTTTTATCACTGCTGTAACACAGTATCACCAAAGTCGTGGCTTGAAACAACACAAATTTGTTATCTTACAGTTTTGTACATCAAGAATCTGACTTGGGTTTCACTTGGCTGAAATCAGGGTATGAGCAGGGCTGCTTCCCTTTCTGGGGTTCTGGAAGAGAATCCATTTTCTCATTTTTCCCAGCTTCCTGAGGTCACCAGCGTTCCCTGGCTTATGGTCCCCTTCCTCCATCTTCAAAGTCAGCATCATAGCGTCTCTCTGACCCTGCCTATCTCCCATCTCTCCCTGAGCACAGCCTGGAAAAATTCTCCACTTGTCAGAGTCCATGTAAATAAATGAGGCCCACCTGAAAAGCCAGTATAATCTCCCCACTTATAGGTCCTTAACTTAATTGCCTCCACAAAATCCATTTTATCATGTAAAGTGACACAGGTAGAGGTGCTGGGAATTCGGATATGGGAATTTCTGGAGGACATTCCTCTGGCGACCAAAGCTGTGTGGAAAAGACCTAGCAGGGCGACAAGTAAAACCTGCCTCTGTCATGTGTAACGTTTATTCGTTTACGGAGAGTTGGCTGGCTTATTGAGCAAGGGCACAGGCTTTGGAGTCAGGTGCATCTCAGTTCAAACTTTCCTGCCACATTCATTCATTCAACACATATTTACTGATCATCTACTAATGCCACGCTTTGTTCTGCTCACTGGGAGTGTAGCCGTGAATAAGACAAACTTGCTACCATGAGGTATTTAAATTGTCGTAGGGGAGGTAGCCAGTATATAAATAAAGAAATATATGGGGCGCCTCGGTGGCTCAGTCAATTAAGCGGCTGCCTTTGGATCA
The DNA here is from genome assembly GCF_030435805.1 of Mustela lutreola. Classification (NCBI taxonomy): domain Eukaryota; kingdom Metazoa; phylum Chordata; class Mammalia; order Carnivora; family Mustelidae; genus Mustela; species Mustela lutreola. The sequence continues at coordinate 203,504,420 of NC_081290.1, read as the reverse complement.
GGTCATGATCTCAGGGTCCTGGGATCAAGCCCCAAGTCAGACTTCCCTGCTCAGTAGGGAGCCTTCTCCTTTCTCTCCCCCTGGAAGCCACCCTGCCTGCCTGTTGCTCTCTGTCAAATAAATAAATAAAGTCTTTAAAGAGTAAAAGAAAGAAAAGAAATATTCATGTGATGTCAAATAGGGATACTGTGAAGGCAAATGGTAATTCTGGCTTACATGCTTGTGTATAAAAATTACTCCGCGACTGTATCCTGCTGTCCATTCATTCATTTGAATTACCCTAAGACTTTTCTTTGAGTCACTGATTGTGTATAAGGAATTAGAAAAGAGTTTTAGTATACATTTTACTTTTTTATATTCAACATGAACTTGGGAGATGATTGTTGATGAAAAATCATCATCTGACTTTGCTGATGAAAAAACCGAGGGTCAAAAAAGCTAAGTGACTTTTTATCATGAGGTAGAGCAATATAATGAACCAAGCTTGAAGTGTGTTTGTTTTAATTCTGTTTATTCTCTACCTAAGCAAGGAGTGACCCCCTTGTAGATTATAGACTGGCGAGGAGAGCCTGGGTGGGCAGTTGAAATGCTTAATTTTCCTTCAAACCTGATAATATGATTTCTTTGAGCTTCCCCTAATTTCCGTTTGGTCATTATGTAACTATTCTATCTTTGATCAATCATTTAAATCTTTGTTTACACAGACCCGGAAAAAGGGAAGAGTAAGACAATTACCCATGCTTTGGAACTAATCTAAACAGCCTATTCAGGGCTTCAGCGCATTCTATATTATTCCATTCTCTCTGCCCAGATACAGCTGCTGAGTACACACAGATCGGGTGAGATGAGGGAGAGGAGAGAAATGAGAGACCGCACAGCACCAGGGCCTTTCAACGAGGTGTTTTGCTGTTGATGTCATTGGTGGTGGTGGTGGTAGGCATGCTTTGGGGGGCGAGTATTTTCTTCTCTTGGTTAATTAGATGTGCTTATGAGCTACATACATGTATTACTTGAACACATTTGCCATGAACTATTTTTGAAAAAACTTGGATATAAGTGCATTCTCAATATCTCCTTTACAGAGGAAGGCATTTAGTCTCCAACTGGCTTCTTTCTTTAAGATATCTCCCTCCTATAATCTGATTTTATATATGCATATATAAAAGATGTTATAACATAACACAACATAACATAACATAACATAATGTAACATAATTGTGAACTTTCTACCCTTACCACCCTCAGCAGAGGTCCTTTTGCCCAGTCTGGTTGTGAGCACCGGGACCAGTTCTGCAGTGGAGTTAATGAACCCACAGCAGTGAAAAACATGTCTCAGCATCAAGTCTACTTCTGTGTCACTTCTGTTCTAACTTCTGCCCAGCTCTCGGTGGAGAAGCACTGGGATGCTTGTCTCACACAGTCTAGCTGTACTTGTCTCCCTTGTCTGTCACTGCCCTACTGGGAGGCCTGCATGCCTACCCTCAGCACTTCTCTTATGCCTCAGTTGCTCTAGAACTTGGCCTGTGCTTTGACTTGCTTCCAGACACTAGTCCAGTCCCACAGTGTGAACCCTCCTCTCTACTACTAGGCCATATTCCAAATCTCATTTTAGCCTCCTAAACTCCATGAAATTTCTCTTTCTAGATCTTCTGAATCATAATGCATTTGCTTTTTGTTTTTGTTTGTTAACACCATATCCTCTCTTCCTACTTGGAGCTTATTTCATTTCATCTCATATAGCTGGGTTTGGCCCAAACACCACATCCCACTGTCCCTGAGCTTCCATTTGAACACCAGCTGGGCCTTTTGCTTTTAGAATCCTAAGATTCTTCCACTAATGATGCAGTGCTCTTGCTTAAAATCTATAGAAGTCTGGGCCAAATTCTCCGTGCTTCCAACAAGCTGGAGGAAAAGCAGTGTATTCTATAACCGGAAGAACCAAACCATGTCCTATATCCTTTCTTCTAGTTTTGAGTCTTTGCCCCTCCCAGTTAACCATCCTTCTCTTTCAATGTCTGTCCCTAGAAGTGCTTCAAGGCAAGTTCCAGAAAGTGCAAAGATTATAAATTAATAACCCACAGCAATACTTTAAAATGATTTTTTTTTTCTTGAAGTGTTAACATGAGGAAATAAAATGGGAAAGGGTGGGGTTTGGGTAACTAATCCAACAGTGACAAAACAGGATTCTGAACACAATATCCTCCTAAATGACACACAGAAGGAGTTGGAGCTTTGTAATACCTTTTATATTGCTGCCTGCCATCTGGTCAGCAATTCTTAAGCCTAAAATATTCAGGTAAGCTCTATTTTCCCAAATAGAGTGGTGTTATGGGATTTCAGCAGCCACTTGTCTTTTTAAATATCATTATATTTTACTGTTTTCCAGAACAAAACAAACCACGTTAGCAGGATATTTGCATAGCATGCAGAGTTATGTCAGAGCATAACTGGGGAACTCTAGGCTGTGTATCTGTGCAGAGAGGATACTTTTTTCCTGCATGAAAAAAAGGTGTTCTGTCTGCTGTCTGAGCCCAGAGTTCAAGTTGAGGATTCTCATCTTACATGGCTTGACTCATTCACCTGAATGCTGGCTAAAAACAGTCTTCTCAGGGGAGAATGACTTTTGGACATTCAGCAAAAACAGTAGGAATGAAGTCAGCTCCCCTGTTATAGAGAAGGCCCACTGACAGAGTGTGGGGCCCTAGGCAAACCATTCCTACTTTTTTTTTTTTTTAAATTCTAAGACTGCTTATTGATTATTTTGCCATTCTCTTAGAAGTGGTGAGGGGAATAGATAGGTCATATATAATCTGACATTACATTTTTGAAGTATAATTTGCTTTGAGATATCAGTTTCTTTAATTACCTAGATTTTTTAAACTCAGGGGAAATGCTTTTTAAATGAAATCCGGAATGCAGGGATGATGAACTCATAGAATGATATATGCTTAAAGATAGATTTAAACTTCTATGTGATCCAGGTGTCCAACAAGATAGATTTATTTCTTCCTCCACACATGTATGCAAACATATGTTCAATACATGGTTGTAGACATACATTACTCACCAGGTGCAATACTAAAGTGATAAAACACAGATATGAATAAGCTATAGCTCCAGTTCCACAAAAGTTTGTAAAACAAAGTTAACGTGAACAAGAGCTAAATTTGAGTTTCATCTTTGAGACTCCTTTCCCTTCACCATTCATGTTCTTTCTCTATGGTTCCATCCATTCTCATGCTTCTAGACAATTTCTAGATGCTGACTTTTTCAGTTTATATTTCCGATTCATCCCTCTCTCTTGGATTCTAGACACATTCATTAAACTGCCTAAATCATGTGTCCATCTGGATGTTCCAGAAGTACCTCAAACTCATCATGTCCCATAGTGAAACCCTCATTGCCCTCCCACACCTGCCCTACCACCTGACTTCCCCATGGAATGACCACCATTATCTCTGACACTCTATATCTCATTGATTAAAAATCTTGCAGATTCTTCTACCTTTCTATTCATCTCCATTTCCACTGCTTTGCTTAATTTATCTTTTTGAGATAAAGTTAGACAAGCAGAAAAGTTACAAAAGCAGTTTAGAGGGTTCCAAATACCCTTTACCTAATTGTACTTTATGTCAACATTCTGCATAATCACAGAGTAATTATCAAACTAAGAAATTAACTTTGGTACATTTCTATTAACTAATATACAGAGCATATGCAGATTTCACCAATTTCCCTGCTGTTGTCATTTTCCTGTTCCAGGGTGCAATCCAGGATCCTATGTTGCATTTGGTTATCATATCTTCTTAATCTCCTCCAGCCTGTGATAGTTTCTGTCTTTCCTTGTTTTTTGTAACATCAACACTTTCAAAGATCATCATGACTTTGTATAATATCCCACAAATTAGGCTTTGCTGATACTTTCTCATGATTAGTATGAGGTTGTGAATTACTGGGAAAGTTGCCACAGCAGTTATGCACTGCTCATGGTCCACAAGATCAGTAGGTAAATGACATTGATATAACATCACTCATTAATGGTGTTATCCCTGGAGGTGTTAAGGTAGTATCAGCCAGAAATCTCCAGATAAAGTTGTTTTGTTCTCTTTGTAAATATTTGAGGGGAGAAATATCTCCTGTTTCTGCTTAAACTTTTACCCATTAATTTTAGCATTGATTGGTGGCTCTTGTGGAAGCAATTATTACCATGGGCTTTTAATGTTGGTTTCCTGTTTCTCTCATTTATTTTCTACATTTGTTCATTGGAATCCTTCTGCAGGTAGGAGTAGTCTCCTCCTCCATTTATGTATATATTCAGTTAGTTATATATATCAATAGAGACTCAGGGATATTTATTTTATTCTTTATTATTTATTTTGTTTCTCAAGTTGTTTCAACTTTAGTCATTGGGAGTGCTATCAAGTTGGCTGCTGTAACTTTTCACTATGGACACATTACTTTCTCTCCTTTTAAGTATTTTCTTGCTTTCTGGCACCAGAAAATGCTACAGCATTGTCTTATATTTTCTCTTCCCTCTCCTTGGATTCTACCATTTCTCAAGGAACATTGGTTACTTTTTACCGGACAATGGTATTTAGAAACCAAGGTCTCAGCGCTGAGCGTGCTTGTTGAGGCTGTGGGGTGACTGCATGGAGTCTGTCTCAGCGGCCAGGGCTGGGGAACATAGGAATGTATAGTAGCTCACACATAAACAAAGCCCCCGCCTCCATCTGCCTCTCTATGTATCTATAGAAATATTTAAATTCCCTGACTCCACATTGATACCTCTAACTCTAATGAACACCACAGGGTTTGTCTTGGCCTTTTTCTTTCCTTATTTGAAACTTCTTTCTCCAACAGTGAGAAACCTGGCTCTCATTATCTATAATATATTGGCTTATTTGTTTAACCCTAGTATGCAAATAAAATTGTTTCAGAATTGCTAATCCATGCCCTATGAGAAAAAAAAATAGCAACTAGTGTACAATGTTTGGTTTGGGTTTTTTTGTTTTTATTCTTACAATAGTTTACTGCCTAAATTAAGCTTTCCTCATTTCTCTGAGGCTAGCCCACTGGAACTGGAATTCCTAGTGAGTTTTTTCCATCTCTGATCCATTCTTCACCTGGCAATCAGATTGATTCAGCTAAAATAAAAATCAGATTAGCTTACTCTGGTGTTTAAAATTTTCCAATATCTCCCTTTAGCCCATAAGATAAAGGCTCAAGTTTTTGGTATTGCATATAAAGCCCTTCCCAATATGGTTCTTATCGCATCATTTGATTATTAGTTCTCTAGTTCCTTGCACTGAACCTGATTCAAAACTCCCTGTATGTTCATTGACTGAAAAAAAAAAAAAAAAAAGTCAAGTCTTTTGATTAATAAAAATGCTCTGAGAGCAATAAGTCCATGATAGTTTTCCTGGGAGGTAAAATAAAAAAGGAAGCTTGGAAATGAGAGAAGAGAGAAATAAGATGGTAGACCCGGTACTTAGAAAGGTCATCTCCTTCAGCCCTCTTGGTCACTCTGAATGAGGTTCAGTTAATGGTCCAGGTACCAGGAGCAAAACAATCCCAGTTTGCCACTTGCTAACCACACCTGAAACAAAACTTGTTGCTATTGCCCTAACACCATGATCTTTCCCTCAGAAGGGGTTGACATGGAGGGTCAGAGGAAGTGACATTTGACATGAATCAGGGAGGAAAGCAAAGCATTCACCCTAGGCATGTGAGCAGCCAAAAGAAATGCTCTAGAAAGAGTAAAAGGATTACCTAAAACAATAAACGATCCATTTCAGTCTTCTCCCTGGCTACTCTTTTATGTATGCATTATACACATACACACTGTGGTAGAGGCTTTACAATATAATGTAGTGGAAAGAATATAGAAATCAAAATCAGAAGTTTCATTCTCTATCACTGACTAGTTGCATAATCTCTATCATGCAATCGCATCTCCTTGAATCTCAAATTCTTCCTATCTGAAACCCTAGAAGTTGAATTTATGGCCTCTCACACCCTTACCTTCACTTTGCTTTTAGAATATTACTCATTCCCCTAGCCTTTTTTTGTCTTGTTTTGTTTTGACAGAGAGAGAGAGAGCGATCACAAGTAGGCAGAGAGGTAGGCAGAGAGAGAGGGGGAATCAGGTTCCCAGAGAGTCTGATTCAGGGCTTGATCCCAGGCCCCTGAGATCATGACCTGAGCCAAAGGCAGAGGCTTAACTCACTGAGCCACCCAAGTGCACCCTCATTCCCCAATCCTAACTATCTGTGCTCATCCTACTTTGCTGCCTCTGATACTCATGTATCTTTACCTGCAAAATGGACTTATAAATGTTGTGAGAAGCTGTGCCTGTGGATTTGAAAGATGGAGGAGGTAAAGGACAGTGGCATGAGATCGGGGGCTGCAGAACTGTGGCCACTAGGTGACCATGACAACTGCCCCCAACTTCAAGTCTATATCATTCCTAAGCTATAAAGTGTTCTTAAACATTTCCCAATGTGCCCACTGTATGGGTGATGCGGGATTGTCCATGGACCACAAAAATACTGCCTCAAAGTTGACCAGACAATTTTGCATTACAGGACAGCCTATTACATAGCCAGCTGTATGTGTCCCTATTAAGGTTAAAACCAGAAGAAATGGAATGAAATTGTGGCATGCTAACCACGAAATTTATGCTAACCATGAAGAGAAGTCCCGATGTCAGGCAAATCTCACGCAAGCATCCAGTTGTAGAATGTCCGTCCCTTTTATCCCTTTCACAGTTAACTAAACGGCTAAGAGGAAGATGGACCAGGTCACCTCCTTAAGATTTTTCTAGAGTTATGTAACATTTGCATTTTTGCCATTGTGTGTTAATAAAATTTCTTAACAACTTTCACAGAGGATTGGGGACTACAGTTCACATGCATACATGCACTGCTGCTTCTGATAAACTGTTGTATGTGTTCAACTCACATTTCATAGCAATTCCACGACAAGAAATTGTCCCTTGTAAATTGAAGTCAAAGTCAGCTTTGGACTAACTGAATCAAATTGTCACTCAAACTTAAGCATCATCATCATTTTCTTAAAATAATAATGTACAGTTATGCAATTGTCATTGTTTTTGGTATTTTGCATTGCTTCTCTTTTATTTAGATCATGAAACTTCGGAAACATTTCACTGTGGTATTCATAGCTTTCCTAGTGTACTCAGACATACGGATGCCTGTTTTATTGACTTGTAGTACAGTCTGCAAATAAACACGCAAGCATGATTTTAGCACCAAAAGTAGACCGCCTCTGGATCACTCCACTCTACTATGCCAGTGAAGGCTGTGAAAGGCTACACTATTGTGCTGCCAATTCAGTTATGTTGCAGTATTTAAGAGAGTGGAAAAATACTACTAATGGTGATATGGTTTAAAGCACCTTTTCAGCTCTACACGGCTCTTCAGGCAATACACTGATGCTCTTTCAGTTGAAACAAAGATGTGAAGGTCCTTATTATTTAAGACTTTTAAATAAGCCAGATTTACCAATGTCAAATTACTGGTGAGTCATTTGACCCCATATTTATTTCTAATTTCCACAAGCTGTTGGTAAGAGCTGCCATAAATCAGGTTGCCATTGATCTTGGCTCCTGTTCATGTAATTCTAAGATGAACTGCTTATGATGAACAGAAAAAGACTGCCACTCTTAAGCGAAGGCCTGAAGTAGGAGTCCCCAGGATGCCCTGTGGACATGAGTGGGTGCTGGTCATGCAGAGAATAGAGGAGGTAGCCACCTGTGCACTTATGTGGGGTGGAGGGGGACCACGAGGTGAATGTATACATCGGGAAATCTGAGTGTGGAGAGCAGTGAAATTTGGCCTTAGAGGAGGCATTAGGGAAAATGATAAGCATGGCTATAATAGACAATCACTTAAAACTATTGATTTAATTAAATGTAATTACATATCCATGTGCAGGGCACTTAAATGATTCTCATAGTCAGACCTCCTATACGTCATGGGATTTCTGTTTGAGATCGCTGTCTACTTAGCCAAAGGAAAGGCTCTTCTATGAAAAATAGGCTTTGCCTATTTTGACCTGCAATGGAAGTTCATCTGAGCCAGTCATCCTTTTCTGAATTTGGCATCCTTGGGTGGCTATGGTCATTCTTGAAGGGGAGTACAGGGGAGCTCATAGTCTGGAGAACATTATAATAATAAGCTTTCCTTGAGTTCTACTAAGACAGTCACTGTGCTCCTTGCTTTGTGGCTTTCACCAAATCCTCACAGCCCCTCTGTGAGGTGTATCTGAAGAGAAGGAGACTTTTCCCTTTCAACAGAACAGGAGAAAGAATGATTGTGATAAGGAAAAACAGAATTAGGAGTCAGACTCTGCTTATTACTCTCTGCATAAAAAATTACAGGGAGAGGGAGCTGGGTCACTTACCACTTACTCCTTCTGAGCGATAAAGAATTGAGGCAGTGTCTGCTTGGCAATTTTTAGCCTGTATCTTGGTGCAGGTGGGTCTCCTTATGTTGAAGACAGAGCTCGGGATATTTGGCTAGAAAGCAAATTGCCATAAGTGAATGCTATTTCCTATAAATTCCCGTGACATAATTCGAGATCCATTTTGTTTAGGAAAAACTCCTCAATGATATTTTTGATAAGGAAGGATTTAGGTGGTGGTAAGCTATATGCTCCAGGATATTTATTCGTCATTCCCTTTCCATGGTAACTTGTGTGGCCCTTAATCAATTCTACTCTTGGGCTCAAGGATTTTAGGTGGCCTTGCCTCATCTCAGCCTAAATGCTTGGAGAACCCCACGTTTTAACACTTCTGCTTTCAAGAAAGCCTCAGCTAAGTAAGGGTTCTAGAACCCAAGTGCAAGCTGTGGAACTTGAGGTGTGTACGTTCGTTCTCTGGGCTTTGTTTCTGCATCTGGAGAATGGAAGTTATCCCAGTTCATAGTCAATGGCCTCTTGTAAAGTGCTTAGTTTACTACTTTCTTTTTGCTGAGTTTATTCTGTTGATTTTGTGGTCTGTCAGGTCTTTGGTATGCTTCTGAGGAAAGGGGCCAGAAAACAGAGTTCTGTAACTATCACTTGTTATTGTTCAAGAACTCTGCTTCCTTCCTCTTTTGTCTTACTGATTAAGGGGTTGGATTGTAGTGAATATAAACTCCACTTCACAACAGGAATTTGCTGTGTTCCTGAGTCTATATGTGGCATACCTGTGGTTTGCAGAATCACACCTCACTTGAGGACTCAGCCATCTAGCACACTGTGCTTCTTTGCGTGAACGTCACTAATTTTCAAAGAGGTATGTAAACTAGAAATGACAATACTCAAACATATCAACTCTATCAGTGAAAAATTTTATACATAAACTCGACTGAGAAAGAGTTGTCTCCATACTAAGTTTTTCAGGTACTTTTTAAAGTGTCAATCTACACCCAAGAACATAGGATGAGAGCAATAAAGTTTTTAGTCTCCCACTGTTCTCTCTGGTTAAAAGGTAGCACAAGAAACTTGCCCTAAGCATTATTTTCTTTAGTGACTATATTCTGCAACTTTTCTCCATCTCAACAGTGTTCTGCTCCTTCCTTCCTTCCTTGCTTCTTTCCTTTCTTTCCTCTTGGCTTTTGCATATTCTAGACTTTTCTAAGTATTTCAATCTGCTCTCTGACCAATAATTTATGCTAAACTGTGAATGACTGGTGACAGGTTATAGATAACATGCCATCAGTAACAGATCAAGGTCAATCCTGGAACACAAATGGTAGCACATTTCCTAACAGCTTCATTCAATACCACACAGGATTCAAATATCCATTGTGATGCAAGTTATTAATAGGATCCAGGTGTTCATTGTTTTCGTACTAGACTTTCTCGCACTATTATTTAGTAAAACACTAAAGAACCAACAGGCTGACTGCAATAAATACCAGACTCAGCAATCAACAATCATGAAACCACCCAGCTTATCATTTGCATTCTGTTATGTAGTAGGTAGTTGAAGGTGGAGACCATGTGATAAGGCACATTTTTGTTAGCGTTTTCTCTTCTCGTGCCATATGTATGATTACCTCCTGGTAACAAAATTGGTTCTACATGCTTAAATACTTTCCAAGTGCTGCTTTCCCCTTATGCCAACTTCCATTTCTGTGTCTTAATTGTCTTTCCTGTGCACTGGAGGCCCTCACATTTTCCTTCCTTTGCTCCAACTTCATTATCCAAAAACAGACGTCAGTGTATTTACTTTTGGGTTGCATTTTCTTCTTTTTTTTCTTTTGTTAACTTCTAAATATTTATTTATTTGCAAATGCTTCATAACCAAAATCAGGCCAAGTCATGAGATATTTAGGTGTCTCCAATAATTTATCAATAACCAAACACACTCCTTTCATGAGAGATGTTATTCAGTGGAAGAGCTGGAAATTCTAGTACACTGGTAAATTATCTAATCATTCCTAAGCTGCTTATGGTTCAGTAGTATTAGAGACAGAAAGCGCTTTGGGTGATCTTTCTTAATTAAATTTATTTAAGTGAATTTTTATTGCTCCATTCCAATGTGTAACATCGCATCCCTTCAACTCGTGAGAATATCACCTAATCAGCTCAATTTACAAGAATTTAGATTCAGAGGATAGGTTGAAATTTTCTTATTATTCCAAGGACTAGAGAGTAAGGGGCTCTACATTCCATGGAATTTCAGAAATATTATAACACATATTTTAACCCAAATGTAACAGTTAATATTGAGTAAGACAAAGGTGACACGTTATGTTCTTTTCATATGACTTGTGAAATTTTTGCCATATACTGTTTACCTGGATTAGCCTGGCATATTGTCCTACCTTGCATTTTTTAATACCTATGTGATTCCTGGACTGTGTTCAAACTCCAGCAAGAGGCCTGACTTTTTATGCAACTATTAATAATTATCTTAGCACACAGTGGACTGTCCCTTCTCTTAATGTATCTGGTACTTATTGTCAATGTCATATAATTTAACACAATAAAGCCTTGCATTGCCCTTTGATTGGTTAAATTCTTCCATGTCCTTCCAAACCTTCCATGTCCCCAACAAGCTTGTATATGGATTTAAAGCTGTAGAACAGATTTTGTGCTTTTTTGTTTTGTTCCAGTGCTTTGTATATAGTGATTTATACTCAGGCATATTTGTTGCTTGATTCATGTAACTGCTGTCTATTTTATTGGCTCGAATTATATTAATTTATATTTTTAAAAAAATGCATACTCATGCTCTTTCATATATACTCAGTGCCCAGATTAAATTACTTCCTGATTGATTGCCCTCCCCACATAAATATACACAAACAAGCAGATATTGACTCTGAGGGAGTCCATGTACCTTATCTTATCAGTGTGTCAGGGATCATTTTAAATAGACCTACCAACTTCCCTCTTCCATTTTCATCAAATAAGTTTATGCACGTATTTCCTCTGACATAAACCCACAAGAGACTTAAACCCACATTTACCTAAACATCTGGAACAGGCCCTTTTTACCTACTAAAACTGTTACCAATTTTGAAAATCTAATCTGGGATTAAGACCTTTATTCCTCTTCAGAACAAACCTCAGGTTTTGAGTGAGGCCAACTTGAAAACCTCATCTTTAAGCAACAAATCTCTCTAAGCATGTTCTCTACTTCAGTCAACCAAAATAGGTCCCTGTTTCTAAAATTTGTATAGAAAAAAAGCTTGTGAGCAAATGATTTCTAAAATGACAGAGCATTTTTCTTCTTTACTCCAAAAACTATACCCTGCTTGCTTACGCTTCAGATGGCATTGTGCTATGCGTACTGAGGATGCCACAAAAAAAAAGACTGAAACACGGCCTGTATCTGGGGTGACCATACAATTTATCTCCAAACTAGGACAGTTGGCAGAGTGAAAGGGGAGCGCTTATAATTACACCAAGATGATAGGCACAAACTGGGGCTGTCCAGGGAGATTCTGCTCTGTGGTCACCTGATATTCTGTTTAATTTCTTACGACTGCTGTGACAAATTGTCATAAACCTAGTGGGTTGAAACCATAGAAATTTATTCTTTTACAATTCCAGAGAAGAGAAGTCCAAATCAGTAATGCTGAGCTGAGATCTTCGTATCAGCGGGGCTGTGGGCTCCAGACACTACAGGGGAGGGTCTGTGTGTTGCCCCTTCCAGCTTCTGGTGACTGCCAGCATGCCAGGGCTTGTGACTATATCGTTCCACTCTCTGCCTCTGCGGTCACATGGTTCTTCCCCTTCCATCTTTAGGAAAAGATGCCTCCCTCTTAGAAGGAAACGTGGGACGGCATTTAAGGCCCACCAGGATAATTCCAGATCATTACTCCTCGAAATCCCTATCTTAATCATATCTGTGAAGACCCCCTTTTGCTTATATAAGACATGCTTATGAATTGCAGGGATTAGGACCTGACATCTTTGGAAGCCATTTGTCTACTTACCACAACATGCTTGTCCTTAACATGTTTCTGGTGTCACCAAGAGTAAAACTGCACACTTAAAGAATTAGAAAACATATCAGGGAGTATTCATGACTCAATACCACATGAATGGTGTGGATAGGATTGTGCTGTAGAAGAAACAGAAATAGGTAGTCTTACCCCTAAAGAATAGACAGAATTTGCAAAGATGTGGGAGAAAAATGACAGACAGCCTGAACAGCAGATTGGGGGCAGGGATGAGCAGAGGGGTTTGGGAGATATGCCTTAAAAGCAGAGGTCATGTTAGGAGCATTGGAATTAAGCTGGGAGTGAGCCTGACAGCCTATGCCAAGCAAGTCCCCCACATCCTCCTACCTTATTTATTCTAGCACTCCTTTCCAGCCTCTCAATCAGGTCATCTTTTCTTATCTCTTTCAGAATTTTTGTAACTTCTCTTCCACATCCTGAGTTCACTCACCCTGTCCTGCCTGCCAGGATGATTTCTATGCCTTAGCCCCACTGGTTCTTACTACTTTGCACTGCAAACCTTTTATACAAGATTGGGCCATGCCATGTGTGTCTTGGTCTCTCCAGTACTTAATTAGCACAGGGCATAATTTAGAGGAGGTTGTCAGTAAGTGCTTTTTGAGTGAATAGATATAAAGATTCATACCAAGGACCCTGGGACTCCTTTGGATGTCTTCAGTTAATTAATATTATTAATTATATTAATAATAATTATTAATATTATTAATGTAATAGCAGTGGTGGTAGTACTTGTTGTCAGGAAGTTACCCTTTTATCTTCCACCAAAAATGAGTTTGGAACTCTTTAGTCACCATCTGGGTCACCCTTAATCTACTTAGAGGCAAGTACCAAATCATCCTTCTTAAAAGCTATATACAGTATGTTCTTTCTAAAGATACCTGGAGGTGATGCAGATGATTTACTTTTGCCAATTTCAAGTACGTGTTATCTCACTTCCTTCTTCATCTTACTCATTTTCATAATCTACACATTTTCTCTTGCTCTGCCTTCAGGCAGTTAGGAAATAAGTGATTGGTCACCTGTTTTTGATAGCCCACAAATGATATTGGTTTCTGGTTACTGTAATTAAAGGTGACTTAAGTAGAAGAAATTAGGTATCTGCTCATTAATAAGCAAGGTTATGTTCATAAGCTGCTTTGCTACCGTCAAGCTCCTAAATCCAACCCCAACAGCTTTCCATTAAAGCAGGGGATTAACTATCGGTGCAGCACAATGGAAGGGACTAGAAGAACAGCTCTTTGGGTCCCAACAACAAATTACTTCTGAACCAAACCTCTGATTAATAGCTCCAGAGTTGCCTCTCTGCTTTGCATAATTAAGTTTCATGGAGTGTTACAATTAACAGCCTTGCCATCACCCAGGTAGAAACAGCTACCATTTATTTGGCCAGCAGCATCAAAAAGTGCTGGGTGGTGAATAAGAAGCATTTATGAGGGGATTAGGTGCATTCTGGGTCATAAATTGAATAAGGCTATAATTACCTTCCAGTAAAAAAGCTACAAACATGATGGTCCCATGATGCTACCCCAAGGTCTCCTTTCATTTTTTTCTGCTGATATGGGTCTGAGAAGTCCTGTCCCCAGTCAAATACTAGCTATGGTGCTGTGAAACTTGTAGATATGCATGAAAGTTGACAGCTTCCTCTCTGTAATCTGTCATGGCCTTTCTGAACCTCCAATGCATAGCTTGTTTTATACCATTTATTATGGCTGCATTTGTTATCACACAAGTAGTCAGACACGCACTGCAGATGTCGGGTAAGCTTTAGACTCTTGGAATGATCTGGGAAGAAAGCCAAGATGTCATTAGAAGTACTGGGATACAACAAAGTGCTGAGTGCTTTGTTGGTTGTGAGCAGGCCAGGAATTAACCATTCATCAATGCCTGGGATTAAAGCATGACCAGAAAATATTACTTTTAGAAGGTTTTGGGTTTTTTTTTTTCCCCCTGTAAAATGTCATTTCTCTGACAGAGTTACTCCTCTGACCAATGTTATTTAGACATTCAGGCAGATAGATCAGCAGCAGCCATCATAGTGATGATACCCTCTATTCTAGTCAAGTTTTTCTTGAGTCAAAAGACATGAAAGAATGAGTAATAACGTTTTCTGATGTTTCCTCTGGTCGGGTAGTTTTTCTATGTTCTTAACTTGTACAAATGTATTCAATGAAGAACTTGTGGTACAATACTTAATTAGCTTTAACTCTTTCTGCCTCTCCTACTTCCTTATTCCTTTTACAATCCCTCTCCTCAGTTTCTCTCGCTCTCCTTCTCCGTGTTCCTTCTTGGCTGCCATTATATCATGTCTGAGATATGATCAAGAGTGAACAATGGGAAACTGGAAGAACCAGATTCAAGTCCTAGAACTGTCATTCTCCCTGATTTTAGGCAAATTCACTGATTATATGGGGTCCCAGATTACTTATTTCAAAAGAGGAGGAGGAGGAGGAGAAGAAGGAGGAGAAGGGGGATAAAGAGGAGGTGGAAAGATTACAGTACCTACAATAAAATGTGGCCATGAGAACCAAAAGATAGTATCTACCAAAGCCCGTTGTAAATTGTATAGAATTATACAAAAACCACTTGTTTTTGCTAACTCCTAATAAATATTTTCAGGAATCTTTGCTAGGATTTAGAGTCAGGCATATTTGAGGGGGAAAAAAAAAAAAAAAAAAGACAGACTATGTTGTAGATAAATTGGGTGCCTTGTTATGCACTTACCAGGAGGAAAATGCTGCCATTCCTTGCTAAAAACCCATTTGTCTTGCAAATTTCTATAATGAACAGATTTTGGAATAAATACCATGTAATCTGTGATGACAGTTCTCTCATTTCTTTTTTATTAGTTCAATCTTCTCAGCATCTGAACCACATAGCTATAGAACCTCCATAATCATTAAGGCAGCTGGGTCGTATGCATTTTTCCCCTTTTTTTGGCACCTAAGAGAGTCCCCAGCCAGTCACTTGTTACTAGGCCCATGTTCTGGTTGCGAAATGCACCTGTATAAGAACACCAGATCGGAAAAGAAAAACAGTGAGCTGTATGGCCTTTGCAACAATATGCCATTTTCCCCCACTGACCTTTACTTGGATATATTTAAAACCTAAATTTTACTTGGAGTTTGTGGAGAAGTTGAATTCCATTAAACAATAGATCGTCTTAAAATAGATCATGTCTACAGAACATAATGTGGTTGTGGTAAACTCTAACCCTTCTTTTTCTCTATGCCTCTTCTCTTTTGTCTTTCCCTAGGTAAGTGATATTTGATTACTATTTTGAGCTTCTTCAAGAGACAGCTCAGAGGCCTGCCCTGTTCTCAGTCCATTTGGATGGAAGTCTTTGGCCAGTGGCTATTTTTTCTGCTCAGTTGTTGCATTTCATCTCTTGGCTTCCACAGCATGAGAGGGCACATGGAGGTATGGATGTTCACTGTTAATGGGTTTGCATCTGTTCATGGTAAAAGGAATGTGAGTGTTGGATCAGTGTCAATGATACAATTAAAAGAAATTACTAAGAATTGAATGCCAGAAGACAGTCATTTTACCTCTGCCCATCGATTGATTGTATGGATTCACATGAATTCTATGTGAGTCTAACAATAAAAATAAACTCAGTGAAACATCTAAGTGAATTATAATAATTTCATTTCTTCTAAGGATCTCACAAATAATGTTTGCCTCTTCTTAAAAGGAGAAAACACATTTAAATATATTTACTTTATATACCAATTGGGTACATGCCTGAGTCTGAGGGAAGTCAATTAGTGCCTTATTCCCAAATGAGGCAGTCCAGTATGCTTGGACATAATGATTGAAATCATTAGGAAAATACAAGTACAGAGGATGGATGATTCAATCCCAAGGAGTAGGATTATGTGTATTCTTTATGGCTGTAACTTTGAGCACATTGAGGCATTGTCCCATAAAATTTACCGCGGAATTGTTCTATCAACTCTCAGATCAGAATCTGTAATGGAATTGCCGAGAGGACCATCAGATTCATGAATCTCACCCCACAGCACCTGGAGAGGGTCTTCTAATTCAGGTGGTTGTGGAACTCAAAGCTGAACTATGTGACAATGATGGATATCTGTAGCAAGAGCAAATGATGATGGCGTAATAAACAGTTAACGGTAGACCTCCATCTAGACAAAACACAGATGTGATTTTGATGCAGTGTGAGTATTTCTACTAGAAAACCCCTCCATCTGCTAAGTTGATGGAAACTTTAACTGGGTGCGGCTAAAAGAAATTTCTCACTCTGATTCAAATGAAAGACATATTCTTCCTTCATCACTGTGATTCTAGGTCATTCACTGACACTTAACTTACATTCCATGATAGTTTATATGATTTCCTTTATTAGGCTAAATACATGGCACATGCTTGTCTACTTTACTTGTTAAAAAATAATTTTCAGGAAAGATAAAATTATGATTCACAAACAGATGAAAAATAAAGGAGGTATTGTTAAGCTCATTATGAATGAGGAAACCAGGCAGATATAGGTGCCAAAAGAGAAGCCAAAGAAGTACAAATGTATGTGGAATAAAGAGATATGGAAATCAATTTGGAAATGGACATGAAACTGGCTTTTTCCAAGGGAGGGGAGGAAGTCGACTGAACCTGCACAAGACAGAATTTATTTCTAAGTCTGCAGACAGAATTATCTTGCATTGCATCAGTTATTTATAACTTACAGAGTTGTAAAATAGCTCAAAATAAATGAAAAATTGGAATGAGATAGCCAATAGGGTGTTGTGCTCTATACAATGTGCCATTTTCCATTTGACACCCTGTAATCTCATTTGCTTATTTCAAATTCTCTTACGTATTCATGAGCGTCAATTTTAAAATAGGAATTCACTATCTACCATATTTTCGGATTCCAGTGATCTATGTTCCTATTTTTTAAAGTTCAAATCTGTGCCACATCTGGGACTTCAGGTAGCAGAGCTTTCCTTTGATTCTGTAAACATCTCTGCTTTAGTTTTCTGTGAGTTTTCTGGAATGCCTGGTTTTACTGCTGTTATAAAAGAAGTTCTTAGTAGTTTCACTGAAAATATATAGATTCTCAAAAAATGTTTGTTCAATGAACGAGAACTTTAAGGTTACACATTAGCTAGGTGTTCTTTATTCTTTAGTTATTTATAAGTGTCATTATTAAAGTAACCCTCCAATGAAAAAAATTTAGATTTGAAACCTTACATTTGCAGTACCTTTGCCATGGTACCCATTTTGTCCCTGTTAAATATCTTCCTAAATAAAGTGGCATTTCATATCTCATGTCTATTTCATGTCAGTAAGATTATGATATGGCTATAGCATATTATCTTAGTTTTGATGGCTCGTTTTCAAATGTGGATGTGCATCAAGGTGTCTCACTCACTAATGTGAGGCCACTTCCCCAAATGGGTGTTAATGAGAGAGGAAAAAGTGGTCCAAGTCGAAGAGAAGGCAAAGGCAGGCATTGCAGAGGCATGGTAGGATGTCCCTATGGAGTAGCATTGTGATTTTAGCTCCCAATCTCATGTGTCAGGGGAGTCTGTGGGTTTGCTGAAATCAGTGCGTGTGATTGCCTCCCAGCAGATGTGCACAAGTTGTTGCTATGCATGCCCATTTGCCTCTGCAGAACTCTATTTCACGCTGCTGTCGCTGATGAAAATCCTTCTCAGTGGGCTAAAGCTATGGTGCCACATGGACCCACAGTGATGACTTTTTCAGGAGAGGCGGTGCTTCCTTTCACCACTTCCCAGAAAATCATATCATTTTCACTGTTAGAAGCTCTCCCTGAGATTTCCCTAACTCCTCTCACATAGAGGATCCAGCTGTGCTGAGAGAAGTTTGAAAGTGAAAGACCTGTTTCAGTATTTTTCTTCCTCATAAACCATCTGGATTTTTTTTTTTTTTTTTTTTTTTTTTTTAATAAAGAAGAAGCTCCCAAAGAAAGTAGACTCCTCAGCCAAGACTTCCCACCGATTTGATCAAACTCTGATGGGAACCTATGTGCTACTGGATTTACAGTGTAGATTCCACTTAGAGGGCTCGAGACCACTGCTCTGAAATATCTCAGGCTTTATTTGGAGTAAATCAGAACCAGGTTTGACTTGACTAACTCAATATAGATGGTCATTATAGATGGTCTGCGATGGAGTCCAGAGCTCAGATCTGTTCACTCTGTTATTTCTTTGATTCTCCATGGCACATGCAATGAGAAGGATAGATTCTAAACATTTAATTTTTATTCTTTAGTAGAACCTCAACTTCAGGATGAGGATACCCATTCGCATGGAATCTATTCAATTGTCCTAATGGCTCATAGAATTCTGAGATAATCTGTTTTCTGGCTTTAACTTCTAAAGAACCAAATGTGTTTTGTAAGTAAACAAAAATATGACCTCACCCCCTAGGCACCCATAAAAGTCACAAGGGACGTATGTCTCCAGGAAGATAGGAAGGGAGGTTGAGAGTAAAAATGCAAAGGATAAAGAGCTTGGGGTGTGTGGTGCCTGTCCATTGTGCAGGTCTGCTGGGCCTTCTCAGTCCTTGCTGTGTCCTCCCTTCCCCACGCCCATTCACAAACCCTCCCCAGATCTCAACACAACCGAGATTTCAAAAAGGACATCTCTCATATTGTGCGAAGCAGGATTATCAGGGTGGCTGTGGCTTCTTAAGCTGTGCATATCTGTGCTCTCCGACTTCTTTACAAAGCAGTCATTGGAGCACATCTGAGTGACCATCCCTGCTGTGGCTTCTCTTCTTTTCTTTTTAATTCTCTCAGTATCCTCTCATACCCCTCCTCCTATCCTCTGGACTAGCCTTCCGTCCAGAGAAGAGCAGCCCCATGTGTGAATTTTAGTCGCAGATTGATTTCTAGAATCATGATGTGAAGCCACAAGCAATATGCCAGGTGTAGGGGAGTGTGATCTAGCTTCCTTATGTAACCCTCTGCAGCTCAGTCACCGAATGTCACTATTTTTCAAGTCCACACATTATCTCACTCTAGCAGATGCAATAAGGCAGAAATACGGGGTATTTGGAATGCAGTTTATTAAGACATATTTCGGAGCCAGTTGGAGGGGCGCTGGCTGGAAATGTTAATCACAGTAACCACCAATGTATTGACCTGTTTGCTGTTCTCCTCTGCCTTGGGAAATTGGAACAGGGCATCTAGCCACTATCATTCTAATTCAGGTTATGATTATGATCATGACTTCTTTCTGGTATATGTATCGTATTGTATCTTTTTACTTAGTGGACAAACAACAAAATAATATTGTAGAGATCACCGCATCGTCTCCGTGTTACAGTGGGGGAGAAAGAGCGATTTCTGCAGGGAGGAAAGGGAAAATTTTTTGAGCCTCTAGGAAATATTCGGGGTGTTGGAAAGAATCTGAAAAGCCACAATTAAAAAAGCAATATTGCATCTATATCGCAATGAGCTTCTCTAGGGGCTGGAAACGGCATTATTACTCCTGGAGAAAAGAGCGCTTTTTTTTTCCCCTCCCTTTTGATTTAGACTTCTGTGAGTCAAAGTGTTCTGGTGTTTTAATGGTCTGTTTTAAAGATGGAAAGGGCCCTTATGTGTCAGAACACAAGCCTGTCCTAGCCAGCACGGGGCTTTGTTTGATTATGAAGCTTGTTTGGGATAGATGATAGTTTTATAGCTTCTGCTTTGCTTCACCGACGGCCATATTGATGTAGCTCTCCAGGACGGGCCTAATAAATAGTTTATAAAACCGTAAGGCCATTCTCTTGGGTAATCTACCACTGTGCCTTCCCAGACTGCAAAATCGCACATCCAGAGTGAGCTGGCTTCTCACACACAGCTGGCCTCGGGCCTCGGGGTGGGAGATTTCAGGGTGTGTGTGTGCGTGTGTGTATTCTTCAAAAGAGCTGCCTGAACTTCCCTGTGAACATTTTAGGAGAGCAGTGGAGAGTGAAATGTTGAGATGGGGTGTTTCATTAATGTTGTTCAATCTGGTCTCAGATGTTGTGGCTGCTGGGAAGGCTGGGACCAGAAAAACTGTGGAAAACCCTCCCAAAGTGTTTTAAGCCTCTGTGATCTCACTATTTGTCAGAAAATCAAGAGGGAGCTGGGAGACGATGGAAAGATGGTGAATTGGATCTCCTGGCACCTGAGGGTAGAGGCGGTCAGAGGTGAAGAAGCACACAGCTCGCTCTGGCCTCAGGCAGGACCTGCAACTCCTGTAAAGGAGATCAGCAGAGGCAAGCTCTCTCCCCAGGGAAGGAGAGGGACTGTGCCCCTGAGGGACCCCGTACTGCAGCAGCACCCTGACAGCCGGGGGAATGGGATGCAGGTGGGGTAGAGCTCACCAAAGCCACAGATGCCAGCGTGCTAGGATGGCGGAAGTGAAGGCTCTCTGCTGACATCATCATCATCAGCATCGGCAACAGAACAGCAACTGGGCCAGCAGTTCTGCCTGCCTCGTCTATCTCCATCAATGATCATGGTGGCATGAGTCTGGAGATGAGGAAGGCGTTCAGAGAGAGTTACAGAACAAACAGACAAACCACGTCTGTGGAAGAACAAAACTTGAAGACTTGCCTCCCAGTGGTATTCAGCTCCGAAGCGGCAGAGCCAGAAGTCGACCCTGGGTTGTGTCTGACCACACGGCCTTGCACATTGAACTCTCAGTGGCACCCGTGATGCTGGTGTTCTGGGAAGCGAAGTGGGAGATGTGATTTTTAAAACTTGGGGAAATGCCCTTGCCCAGAAATCCCCACTACTCCAAATACCTGAGCATTTCAGGCTGATCTGTCTGAAAACATACCTCTAGTTTGAGGATTTCAGAATTATTAAAATTCAAGTGTCCCTGGGAGAGATAAAATGTAAGCCGCTATTTATTCTTGAAACTCCATTCCTCTGGCCTCGCCAGCACGGAGCTTAAGGGAGCCACAATAATAGTTCAGACAAGTCTTTCTCAAGCTCTGCCCCCACCCACTCAGTGGGAATGGAAGCTCTTCTGAAGGCCCTTCCAGGTAGTTCTGGAGACCCTAGGATGTTGTGTATCTATCCCTGGGGGAGCTTCTTGCTTTTTTTGTGTTGCCTCTCACAAAGCTGGAGAAGCCTTACCCGCATGGCTATGGTTTGTCCCTACTCCGCTCGCACCAATACCTCTCATTACACAACCTCCAACTGCTGAGATAACAGGCTCTTCCTTCCGGTGGTCCCTATGGGGTGGAGTGAACCACCTCATTGAGTTTTTATTTGTTCCTCTATTGAAGTCAAAATCACCATAAGGCTCAGACACAGGCCATCAGGCCCTGGGAATCACCCGCACCATTTTCTGTCAAGGGTCGCCACCCTAATTCTGCATTCACTCATTCTTGTTGAACTCGGCTAAGCAATTCACCATCCCTCATTTGGTACCTGACTCTCAGAGTCTCCGGAAGGGCTCAGGTGTGCCTGAATGCAAGAATAAGTGCAGCATACCCCGGGAGGTAGAGCTTTGGGATGACTTAGAAAACAGGCTTTCCTGAGGCCTCCCTGGGCGAGGTGTCCCTTTCCAGGTCACTGGAATGAATGAATGGAGATGCTAAGAGTGAATTGTCTCAGTGAGTCGGAAAGGGAAGGCTCTGGAAGCTGGCTTCCTAGGGAAGGGGCTGTGGCTCTGTGTTTGCCTCGGGTCCCATCTTCCTCGGGGATACCTCCACTCTGCTGGAGGCACAGGCAGTGAGTGGTCAGTGACCATCTCAGGGTCTGTGAAGACCCATGTTCTTCACAGGTAGTTATGGTCCACAGGCTTCTGTGGACCCTGGGATTTTGGAATGACCAAGGAGGAGGAAGTAAGAATGTAAACCCTTGTCCAGGCTTGCACAAGAACTAACTCTTTGACCTTAGTCAAGTAAGTTCAGCAAGACTAACTGCGAATAAAGAATAACAATGCTCACCCTACTCGCCAACATTCAATTCATGGTAAAGGTATGTAAATAAATACTGCCAATTAAAATTGAATTAAATTGCCATCAAAATATAGAGGAGAAGAAAACCAGAACCATAAATATTTGTTTCATCTCTCATGTGAAAGTTTTCTAAATCAGTATTTATCATTCAAAACAAACAAGTAGTATCCACTTAATCCATTATTCATTATACCCTCATTTCCACAAAAGCAAACACCATCTAGGAAAATTCTGGTTCTCGTTGCTTTTTATCAAAATTACCGTTATGGTGTCCTAGCTCATTCCCAGTGCCTTCAATATATTTCCCATGTGCCTGTGGGAATGCTCTTTCTTAACAATTCAACAAAAGCAAAGCAAAGCAAATCATGATGGGCCCAGCACTATGTTAGGCCCACTTGTGGGATGATATTGAGCTGAATCCTCTAAATTTAAGACAATTAAGGCTATGGGTGTCTTACTTTTTATCACCCTTCAAACTTCCCAAGAGAAATAACCAAGGGGCAAGGCCAGGCAAAGGCACTCAGTCCCAGCTTCCAGGAGTCTGGCCTAAGCCCCAAAACAGCCCGTGTGCCGCGAGCTAGACTGTGGAGAGCAGAGGGTCCACTCTGGCTGTTCATGAGAATCATCTGGGAGATTTGAAAATATAAAAACAGACACACAAAAACAGTGCTTCTTAGGGCTCTTTCTCACAGGATTCTGATTTAATGGGTCTGTGCTCAAGTCTGGGAAACAATGTTCTAAAAGTTCCCAGATGGTTCTGACGTGCTGCCTGGGTTGAGAACTATGGAGATAGGGGCTGATCCTCTGCATGGGCTGTATCCTGCTTTAGACCCCAAACAGTCTTCATTTCCTATTTCTCCCAGGCAGGCCCACAGCCAAGTCTGGCCCCTCTCTTTTAGGCACTTGGCTTGAGAGGAAGTAAGCACTTTGGTAGAATGGAGATTGGGGAGCTTTAAGCCTCCCAGCCTGTGGGATTTGCCCAGTGCTTAGGACAGGGCTTACAGCCGCTTGACCTTGGGGGGTCTCCTGGTGGGATAGCTCCCAGTAGGACTATTTCCAGATGTTCAAAACCCTCTCCAGCCTCTCAGAAACAAGAGCCTAGAGAAAGACAGAGAGAACAAGAAGCTAGGCCAGGAGCCCTCCAAAACCTTCTCTTCTTCCTATGCCAACCGTGGCCTTGGAAGAATGGAATTTAAAGACAGAGTCCCTCACGGGGATCAGGAAGCTGCTCTCCTATCACTGATGTCCAATATGATGCCCAGAATTTACCCAACAGAGGGAACTCAATTTGGAAAGAGCATGTAGCTTCCTTTTTCCAGAAGTCAGCCAGGACAGAAAGACTACAAGCTGTAAGCTTGTCCTTGAGGGGAATACAACCTAATGAAGAGGGCCAGAAGCCAGCCGCAGCACTGGCCTCCCCTCCCCTTTTGCAGGATGCAATCTGAATTCCAAAACCTGACAAAAGAATCCCTTCAGGAGCTGATAGTTTCCTTCTTGTGGAGTCTGCTTTCTCTGGCCAACCCCCAAATATACTTAGGTGGTTTTCCGTATGGTTATTTTCTTCCTGTGTCTCATGCTGATCCTCTGCCTCCTCCTGCCCCGTCCCAGGCCACTTCCTGCTGGCCCAGAAATGTCTGCCTCACTCTTTCTTCCTCTAGAAAGCCTTTCCTGGCTCCTCCACTCTGTGGAGAGCTCCCCTGCTGTGTCCCTAGAGCATATTATGTACACGTCTTCCTCAGAAAATTTCATACCCAATTTTGTCCATTTCTTTGTTGGCATTTTTGTATTCAACTTTCCAAAAGAAGAAACAAAATGGTAGCTATAGTTATTCTGTCCAGTGTGGTGGTAACTAGCCTAATGTGGCTCCTGCACACTTAGAGTGCAGCTAGTATACATGTTGAAAAGCAACATTTTGAATATACTGAGTTAAATGCAAGATGTTAGAATAATTTCACTATATCTTTTTCAAAATTTTTATTTAATTTTATTTTTTCTAAGTACTCTCTATGCCCAGTGTGGAGTCTGAATTCACCATCCTGAGCTCAGGAATTGTATGTCCTACTGACTGAGCCAGCTAGGGGACCCTCACTGTATTTTTTTATTTTATTTTATTTTTTTTACTTCTTACTATGTGGTTACTAGAATACTAGAATTTATGGCAAAAAAAGTATATATGTGGCTCATATGATATTTCTATTGACTAGCTTTGGTCTCTAGTATGAAATAAAGGTCAGCCATTGTTCTTCACATTTTGTTTATGTCTTATCTTTTCCTTTCATCCTCACCTTCTAACCTCCTCCTTCCAGGCAGCGACGTGGAGGTAAAAAGATGAATAAGACATTGTCCTTAACCCATTCGTTTTCACAGAGATATGGTTTACTTTTTGCAAATCCTCTCAACTTCCTCTGCATAGGGCATAGAGTAGCTGCTCAACAAGTAATTACCACTTTGTTCATACAATTATTATTTTATCCAAAATTATCAAGCATGGTTTTATGTTGGTCTTTTATAATTTAAATGGTCCCTTTTTTCATGGAGTTTAGAGTTACAAATGCATTTATCTCCTCAACACCCATGAGGTAAGCAAAGGGGTGGATAGTCAGGCTCTGATTTTATTGGTGGGCAAGTGAATCATACTGAGAATAAATTAGCAGTGGGGTCGAGGTCAGCCACAGATCTTCACATTACAACACACTGCCTTGTTTAGTTTGTGGACCAAATATCCAATATTTGGAATAATCAGTGAAAAATCAAATGAAACAAAAGGTGTCCTGAATTTGGTATCTACTTCAAGTGCCTTTGGGGAAATGGATTTAGAAACTGGGTGCTGGGGGCAGGGAAGAGGGAGGATCCTCTCTTCTACTCAACACTCCCTTTCAGGGAAACCTACTCTTTCCAGCTCCTCTCAATCCTCTCTCTGCCACAGAGTTCTGCACTGCATTTATTTGGCAAATACATATGTTTGTGTTCTCTTTATACTATTATTTTGAGTGGTCAGAGATATTTTGAACTGCTCTGTACACATGGTGTGTATGTGTGTGTTTCCTCAGGGAGGTGGTCAGCTTCTACAGGGTGGACCCATAGGACCCTAAGGCAGCTTTGCACGCAGATGGACATAGCCTGCAGGGCCTATGAAGAGTGACAGGGTGGCGTGGCAATATGTTTAAATGTATTAAGAGAGATTTAGGAAATGGCACAATTTTGTACACCTTTCTTTCTTTCTTTCTTTCTTAAATTTTTATTTATTTATTTGACAGAGAGAAATCACAAGTAGGCAGAGAGGCAGGCAGGGAGAGAAGAGGAAGCAGGGCCCCTGCTGAGCAGAGAGCTTGATCCCACGACCCTGAGATCATGACCTGAGTCGAAGGCAGAGGCTTTAACCCACTGATCCACCTAGGCAACCCCTGTACACCTTTCTTAAGGGGTCGAATCATTAGCCAACTATACAAGTTTCTTCAAGTTTATAAATTGGTTAAAATTAATTAGTCAGGGGCATCTGGGTGACTCAGTTGGTTAAATGCCTGCCTTCGGCTCAGGTCATGATCTCAGAGTCCCTGGATTGAGGATCCCTGTTCAGTGGGGAGTCTGCTTCTCCCTTCCCCTCTACTTCTCCCCAACTCATGCTTACTTGGTTTCTCTCACTCACTCTCCCTCTCAAGTAAATAAATAAATAAATAAATACAGCTTTAAAAGTTAATTAGGCAAATAAAGCTAGGCTCATGAAAAGTGGTATCATATATGGATCTGACTGAAGCAGAAATCGTACCCTTTCCTCTAGCTGAGTCCCTTTAGCGGCCAAAGACTATTCCTCTGATATGACCCTTCCTCTCCACTGTCACTGTCATTATCCTTTTCGTCTGATGCTATTCCAAATGAAGCCTTCTAACAGCTGACAGCAAATAAAACACACCTGTGTGACAAGGATCTCATGCCTACGAGTCTCCCAAACCTTCCACCAGCCCAACCCTCATTCAGATTGATCCTCAAACTACCAGCTGTATGATATTTCTAAAGTCACTCCAAGGCCGAAAAAGTCTTCAGTGGTTCCTCATGTGCTGTCTGTGTGAGGGAATACCCAAACAATGTAAATCAGCATACATGACCCCGTGTCTTGCTTGCTGCCTGTCTGTCCTTCCCACACACGCTCTGCTCAGCCATAAGCATCTCAGTTGGAGAAACACATCTCGCCTGACTTCCTCTCTGACATCGAACTTACTCTTCCATTTCCTGGATCCTCAACTAGAACTCCCTCCTTATTTCACTCATTGCTCGTTTCTCATGATTCTAGGTAGAATTAATTACCCCATTCCTCATGTTCTAGCCTATTTGTTTATATATTTTCAACATGTGAAATTGCAAGTAACTGTGCTTCCCCGTCCCCCCCCCCCCCCAACCTGTCTTCTTAGGGACTCTGAGCTCTCAGAGCAGGAATCTTATCTACTAACTCCTGCTTGGTGAGTGCCTGCTATGTGGCAGGCATTTTACTTGTAATCTCTCGTATACATCTTTAAACTGTTTCACTGGGTCATGTTATTTTCCTTATTTTAGACATGATCAAACTGAAGTTCTGAGATTTTTGTCATTTCCCCAAATTATAAATAAAGCCAGGACTTGAATCCAGGTGCATCTATTCCAAAGCCAATGACTTTCACAGAGCAATTGGTTATCTCCTAATTCACAGTTATCTGTCGGAGCCTAGTATGATTCCTAGTGCAGAGCTTGTGGTAAAAAACAGGACCGCTAAATGAACGAGGGCAGATATCCAGTGCCTTGTGGCCCTTGAAGGGAGGTCTGACTCCGGACCTGTTGTCGTCCTGCTCTTCTTGCTCCTCCTTTCCTCCTTCCCCGTCTCCCCACCCAACCCTGCCTCCATCTTGCTAACCACGTGGACGATTTTCTAGCAGGCTGTTTGTTGTTTTGTTTGTACTGCTGACATTACGACTGCTCCCCCAGCCCTCAGTGACATCTCCCGTACACCCCCTTTGCTGTCTGACATTTTCAGTGTCTGTTGCCAAGACCTGCTGGGATCCCTGTGACACATAGCTGTGTGTGTGAGCTTGAGACAGCCGGAAGGGCCTCTGACAGGACATGCCATCACTAAGCCTGTCTGGACGCTGGGGCATAATGAGTTTGCCATTTGAAAGACCTGAATCACAAGTTTTGTTTGGTTCCTCCTCCCTCCTTGCCTCCCCTCGCCATTTGATGTAGATTGGCACAGACCAGGTTTTTCTCAGCGTAAGAACATAAAGACATGAAATATTTTCCAAACAGGAAAAGGCCACACAGCTCAATATATTGACCTCTCCTGTTAATATTTCGAGTGATTTTTCGTTTTGGTAAAAGAGTTTTGCTGATTAGTAATGACAGGAGGCAGAGGAATGAGAAGTTTCTTTTGAGCTTGACTTTTGGATATTAGAAGGTAAGGGGTGTATGCACAAGTGTCAGGCCGGACTCCTCATTTTAGCAGCAAACATAAGTAGCTCTGTGAAGCTGGTGGGATTTCCCAGGGCAGGAAGGTTTTGAGAGCTGAGCTCAGATCACAGTGGAATTCCTAAGCAGGAGGCAGCATTCATGGCATTATACCAAACCTCTGCCCCCTGCAAAATGAACCTCGTTTAGCTTTATTCTTTTCAGCATTTTATAATTATTTGGGGCTGGGGAGGCTACTTGAGGACTAGGACTGAGCTTTATTCTTTAAGCATTTTAGAATTGATTGGGGGTGGGGGGGGGTTACTTGAGGACTAGGACTGAGCATTCTCCTTTCAAGTTCAAAATCATCTGGTCCTACGAGGAGTCGGGATGCTGGTGGTGCTTTATCTTTCCTTGTAGATCTTCCACCATGCTTTCTTCAAGGTTTCTCTAGAGCTAGGAGTGAGCCCCAGTGAGGGACAGAGTCTACAGGATAAATCAGCCCACAGTGGATATTTTCTTCTTCTGAAAATTGATCTACTGTCTCTGTAGAAACTCTTTAGCTACCAGGCTGGAATAATCTTCCCTGATGGCTTAGTACAATGCCAAAAATGTTTAGGATAGTGAGTGGAATCTGTGAAGGGCAACACCCGACCCCTACTCCCTCCTTGCTCTTGGTGAAGACTCCTGCTTTCTCACCAGCTGTCGTTCTAATTAGCAGTGGATCCCAAGTCACAGGGATTCCTTACACTCTTAAAATACTTGACACTCTCAGCGCCACATCGCTGGCAGATAAAGTGGTTCACAAAAGATCTCAGAGGCCTCATTGTTTTCATGCAGCAAAGCTAACAGCTTATGCCCACAAACCAGACCCCCATGTGTACTGTAACCTCACTGCACCTCTTCCTCCTTCCTGAAATATCAGTCACTTACTACATGCAAGGGACTGAGAATTCCATTATTCAAACGTGGATCCTCAAGCAACTGTTGGTCAACAGACAACTGTTAAGTGTTATTCTAGAGATATGCATAAACATTAGGGGATCTAATTTTGTCTTGGATGTAGTGGGAAGAGAGAACAGAGTAGATTTCCCGAATGAAGTGCTCCTCCAAAGCCATCTGGTAATTTATATTTTAGCTGAGGTAACAGGAGATCTGTTAGTTCATTGAAATCGCTTTCTGGCTTCCCATAGGTGAAGAATGTTTTAGACCAGTTTCTGCTCAACAATTTTTTTCCTCCTGCAACATCAGATGAAATTTGTATTCTTAAATCATTGCTCTGGATACTCCTGAGATGACGCAAAGTTCTAAGCATGCTATTTCCAAGAAGAGAGAAGGAGAAGCTGGGAAAGGATTAAGATTTATTTGCAAGCCTTAACTAAATGGAAGATACAACAAAACATATAGAGTGGTTTCTACATGCAAATGTAAGAGGGTAAAAACTCTTTTGTCTGATGAGTAAGGTCGTTGAAAACAGACTTCATATTCTGTCTTTGCTCTGCGTTCCCAATGCCTCTACACAACTTAACTCCTGAGGTTCAAAAAACAAATTTACCCTGTCACGACCCTGTTTTTGTTCTGGTCTCACCCTTTTTGTTCTGCTTTTTTATTGCTATCTGGATTGAGGGATGGTGAGAGTGTCTGGAGGAGAAGCACACACAATGCCCACCTGACTATTTCCTCAAAAAAAAAAAAAAAAAAAAAAAGGCAAAGAAACAAACAAAAAAAGGAATTAACTCATTGTGCACCAGTATTCACACAAATACCTTCAGCTTCTCTAAGTTTAGAGAGAAGATTTAATTCAAAAAAAACCTGGATTTCTTTTTCATTCTTTATGAGCCGAGGTGTTTTTCATTTCTTTGCTTGAGAAGGTGAAATAATTGAAATAGGGGAGAATTTCATTTCTCTGCCTGTTGTGGAAAGACATTTTTCAATCATGGTTGAGATTCTCTGAAGTGGTGTATGGCCAGGCTGGCAGAGGCACCAGCAGAAAGCAGCAGAAGCTGGAGCTGGGGCTGGGGTTCAAGTGGAGGAAAGTGGGGCTTGCTTGAAAGCGACTCCAGCCATCATCCCAAGCTCTGGGCCACAGAAGCTGGAGGAAAGGACTCTGGCAGGGAGGAAATAAAGTATTGAGTTTGCTGGGACCGGAACCCGCTTTTCCTTCAGCTCCTTAGCCAGACAACTCCTTATCAGGAGCCCTCAGACTGGAAGACAGGAAATTAATGCTGGATTGTAGGGCCGTTTGTGCTAAACTGCCCACGGTTGCTTAGGAGAGCTCATAGGCACTGAGCCCTGGCCACACCTCTGTGCTTGCTACAGGCATTCTGTAGCGAGAACTGACACCTGGAAAAGAAGTGACCTGTTCTGAGTGGGTCATACCATGATCCCTACTTTCATGGCATGGAAATGCTCCAAGTGAACGGGTTTAAGGAGGAGAGGGAAATTGTTGTTTACTTACTTATTGCCAGAAGACTGGGGCCCGGGTTTGGGATTGCACAGACTCTCACTTCAGTTGCTTCTATCAACCTTGGGCTGCCAGTGGCTAAGTCAGAAAGATGAGACCTTGATTCTGTGGAATCACTCAGGGTTAAGCGCCAGCACTATAATTTGGTGGGTGAGTGCACAGGCGTTAGAGCTGAACAGACTTGGGTTTTATTTTATTTATTTATTTTTTTTCAGACTTGGGTTTTAATGTCCAATCTGCTGTTGATGAGGCCAGGGAAAGTAAGTTACTTAAAGGCTGTGAGTCTCAGTTTTCTCATCTGTGAAATGAAGATAGTATAGACCTAAAGGAATTCTTGTGAGTGGTGAGTTTGAGACATTAGAGTTAACATACCCCTCTATTCCCCACCACTGAATTTGGACTCAATCAAGCAGATGATAGGCAGATTTTTTTTAAGAAACAAACAAAAAGATTAGGTTTATTGCTATTGGTGATATAGTAGAGAACAGGCTTGGATCCACTACTAAAACTGGGGCTTCCTAATATTCTCAGAAAGAAAGTCACATGTCCAGGACGGCAGCCCCCCATCTCTATCCTGTCTTTTGCCGGCACATGACCACGTGAGTGCACACACACATATGCACACACACACACACGTGCACGTACATGCACACACAGTGGGTATGTCCTTCAGGAAGGAGAAATTCCCCATGGGAACATAGGGAGAGGGGAATATGAGTCCAAGCTGACAATAAAAAAGGTGAATCAAATAATTACTGCCATCCTATATTGACAGCAGTATTATTTTATTGATGTAGCTTTTCACTCATCTCTAAAGAAATGGGTTCATTAAATACTTTTTTAAAGGAAAGAAAAATGAAACAATATTAATGACAGGAAGCACTGCACATTTCCTTCATTGCCTGTTATCTTTGTGTGGGTTCTCACAGGGACCTGAAAGCAGATGCTTGTTCTCATGGTTTTAGTCTCTTCAGTCATGGCATGTGGGTGCTTTCCATGCTCAGAGATCCAAGCTTAACATTCAAATGGGCTTTGAAAACCGAGTCCTGGTGGAGGCTGGATATACACATCCATGGGGCAATAGGCATTACAGCCAACGTCTTCTGGGCTTACTCTCCAAGTTCTGTGGCCCATCCAATCACATTTCCAGAACCACAGCATTTAAAGGAGCTGCTCTGGCATTCCGAAATAACCTTAATGCTGGAGTCAGAATACACCTTGAATCGCACCTCTAACCGTGAACTAAGTGAACTTGGACATTTCATGACTTCCTCTCTCTTCATTTCACTTTCCCCACTTATAAAAGATGGACAATAATATCTGTCCAGGTTTCTGGACAGCATCAAATAAAGTAATTCTTGGTAATAGTTGGTGTTCGTGTGTGTAGACGCTGGACCTGGAACGAATATATAAAGAAAGGAATCATTCTATTTATTCCCCTCATTCCCACCCCAAAAATGCCACATAACTTGAAGGGGAAAGATTTGAGGGTGATATAAAATAGTTATTTTGCAAGCTCATATGGCTAGTCAGCAACATTTATGTTGCAGGATAATTTCAGCATGATAGTAGAACTTTATCCAGAATTGACCTAATGCCTAAGTTAATAAAAAAATTAATGAATACATAAATATTTTTGTCTCTGTATGTCAGAAAAATGATGCTTTCTTGGCCATATAAATATATGACTGTTAATTCTTCATGTTGATCTATCTGCACATTTTATTTCTTTTAAAATAAGAAAATTAGTATGAAAGTAGGACTTTTGGACAGGGCAGCAAGTTGATTGCAACTGTGCAGGCCTGGTTAGGGAGTGGTAGTGAGTTAAAGTTGATGGCTGAACTTGACGAGAATTTGAAGATGCAAAGCAGCCAAGCATAGAGAGGAGTCAAAGATGAGTAATAATAAGTTTTAAGTCTGTGTGAGTTGGACTGTGTGGGGAGAAGAGGGTTCTAGAGCATGTAACAATGAACAGAATTAAGGATACCAGGAAGTAGAATTTGTTTTGGATGAATTTAAAATACTTGCAGGAAATGATAGATGATAAATAGGTAAATAGATGATTGATAGAGAGATAGATAGACAGATGATAGAATTTGAAATATGTCTGAAACTTGAGTTTGGAAGTCTTCTGTACAAAGGAAGGAAGTAAAGCCATTGAAATGGATAGGGTCATTCAAAGGTCCTGGGTAATGGCTAAAATTAATGGCAGGGGAAGGAAAGAGGTGAATGGAGAGATCTGTTGAAGAAGCTGGAAAAATAAATAAACTGGGTGGTCTAATGGCCTCAGTATCTTGGATAAAGAGCATTTCAAGAAAGGGAATGATCAGGATCAGGAACTGTAGAGATTAAGAAAAATAGGATATAAGAAAAAGGCCTTTTGATTTGATAATTAGGAAGTCCTCATGGATTTAGAATATTTCCACAGGCCAGGGTGCTAGGGATTAAGGAGTGGATGGGTATGGGGGTAAAGGCATTAATCTTTTAAGAAGACTAGGGTAAAAAATGAAGGAAAGAAAGAGTCGCTGGTGTTCTTTGTTTTTTCTTTCTTTGTAAAGAAGAAATTGGACGTGAGCATGTTTACAGGTAGAAATAAAGGCAAGTGGAAAAGACAAAGGGTCTACAACTGGGAGAGGACCAAGACACTACAGGATCTGGAAGGAGAAAGAATGAGGGAGAAATGGAGGAAGGGCTATGGGGGGTAGAGTTGGAATGAGCTAACCTGAAATTAATTTACTCTTAAAAGTAAGAAGTGGGCAGGGTAGATGAAAGAGGAGGTTAGCAACAGCCATAAGGGCAATGCAGTAGGAATTTCCTAAGAACAGTAAACGGAACTCCAGCAGTGAGCACGCAGCTGATGCTGGAAACACAGTGGACATCACCCCCAGGTTCTTATTTTCCCTCATCACTTCATCTTATTTGTTTAGCATGTTAGACTTGCCAAGGTCAGAATTTGATTTTCTGTGTTGCTCTTCAGGATGTATCAGGAGCTGCCTATATTTTATTAATAAGTACCCTCCTAATCATGTTGATGTTTCTGGGTGAGTTTTCTAATATAAGTGCATTTATAAAACATTTTGCTATAACAGATAGATTCTTGATTCCAAAATGTGTATTTTTCCAAAAATGGTTTCTCATTTTTGGGAGTCAGTCTTCATACTGAATCCTGGCCTTAATCTTATCTCTGAGGTTTTGGCCACTATTCATTCTCTAACTATACCTCTTCTTTTTTTGTTTTCTATTTGGTCATACTTTAGTGGGCATGTAGAGAACCTAAAACTCTCAGAATGATAAATATGACCAAGAGGGTAAAAAAAAAAAAAAAAAAAAAAAAAAGGTAATAGTTTGAGTAGTATAAAGACATGAATGTCAAGGTAGGGAATGAGAACAAGGCCTATGATTCCTTTCTTCTTTTCATCAACAGATAAATGTTAAACATCCATTTGTTGGACACTTTGCTTGGTACAGGTAATACTGGTGAATGAGCACATCCTCAGCAACCTACACACTTAGTGTCCAGCAGAGAGAGGGCATGTTTTCAACTGTGTTATATTAATCTCAAATTGTCATTCTCCTGGTGGAGCTGGAGCTCCTATCCGTGTTTGTGGAGGCAAAGCAAGATGGATAGTGGTAACATTCTCGAGGTCACTAGTTTCTAAATGCCAATCCAGGCACGGAGGCTGGTCCATAAGGAAGCCCTTATCTGCGGAGGAATAAGAAAAAGAAGGCGATCAAAGCCCGTGGAAGGTCCCCAACATCCTGTCATGTGAACAGCTGAAATGTTTATCCCTACATCCTTATGAAGCAAAAATACTCCCTTTATTTTTAAGAATTAATGATAAGAGATAAAAGACATTTTACTTGGCAAAAGATTTGTCACCTAATTCTACCTTTTTTTTTTTCCTTTTAAATTTTTCTGGCTTAGAAAACCCTGAAGTCTGAGAAACTCTTTTCAAGATGATCCCTGTTATGCAAGGAATACATATTTTTTTTAAGATTTTGTTTATTTATTTGACAGACAGAGATCACAAGTAGGCACAGAGGCAGGCAGAGAGAGATGGGGGAGAAGCAGGCTCCCTGCTGAGCAGAGAGCCCGATGCGGGGCTGGATCCCAGGACCCTGAGATCATGACCTGAGCTGAAGGCAGAGGCTTTAACCCACTGAGCCACCCAGGTGCCCCTACAAGGAATACGTATTTTTTGAGAAAAAAAAGGAAAAAAGGAACTCCTCGGTTGGGAAAATCCAGGTTGACCACGGAGAGGTGATTGAATTTCCTGTTTCCCTTCGCCTGGAAAAAGCACAGATTCTTCCAAGGAACTCACTCTGAAGCTGAAGGATGCTTTGTCAGTAAATTAACTTAATTATTGATTGTGGCCCAACCCAGAAATATTCTTGGGACAGCTAAAATCATGATTGCCTCTCTGACTATAAGGGCAGGAGACATAAGTTTGAAAGACAAAAATCTTAGTCAAGTGTTCCAAGGCAAATTAAAATAAATGACACACACAGCTTCTGACAAAGGGAAGGTCTTAAGCTTTCCAGCTGAATTGTGTTTTCCTTTTTATCTCTCTGGTTGTCTTTCGTAGGATTTGAGGTGGGAATCCCAAGAGAAACCTTAAAGTTGGGCTTCAACTTGATTAATTCTTTTCAAAAGATCTGTGACTTGATACGGAATGGCAGTGTGGGGGCCTTGTAGGCTGGACGTTAAGATTCTGGAAAATGGGGACTATTCAGTTCATCAAACGTAGCATGTCTGTGCTGAATCAGTTTCCTAGGGCTGCTGAAACAAGGAACTGCTAGCTAGGTGGCTGAAATGGACAGAACTTTATTATCTCATAGTTGTGGAGGCTAGAAGTTCAGAGTCGTGGTATTGGCAAGGCCATGCTGCCTCTGAAACTCGTAGGGGAGATTCTTTGCTTGTCTTTTCTTAGCTTCTGGTGTTTGTTCAAAGATTTTTGGTGTTCCTTGGCTGTTGGGAGTAGCACTTCAATCTCTGTGACTCTATTTCTGTGTCTCTTCTCTTTTTCTTATAAGGGAAGGAGGCGTATTATATTAGGGGCCCACCCTACTCCAATAGGACCTCATCTTATCTAATTCTATCTGCCACAACCCCATAGCCAAATAAGGTTACTTTCCCAGGTATGGGAGGTTAAGGCTTTGCCTACCTTTTTGGAAGAAGGAATT
Organism: Mustela lutreola; assembly: GCF_030435805.1. NCBI lineage: Eukaryota > Metazoa > Chordata > Mammalia > Carnivora > Mustelidae > Mustela > Mustela lutreola. The sequence goes on along the minus strand of NC_081290.1, from coordinate 203,468,954 downwards.
CAGCCCATAAAAAGTGCTCAGCAACGGGCATATGAATACATGATTCTTGGAACTCCTACCAGTTAGGACTTTGGCTGTGGGCATGACAGATAGCAAAAAGAGAAATATGTACTTTCTTTAGATCTGAATGCGGCGATGAGTGTGGCTGCGTGTGTATAAACATGTTTTATATGTACTTTGATATCACACATGTAACTGTTAAAATTATACTGTTTTTACTGTGTGCTTTCAGAGGACCTAATACATGGATGTAGAAGTAGTAGTATTTGAACTTGCACATATTGTGGATTTTGCCCATAGTCTTACAATGAGATTTTCCCTTATTGAAAGATTCCACTGATACTGAGAAAAATCAGTTTGCAATGGGACTGACCATTTCTCCCGTAACAATCAGTACTCCTGAGGCTGCGAGGGCCTCCAGAAAAGGAAAGTGGTTCTTTTTTAAGGAAATGGGACCATTCTTGCTACAGAAGGGAGAAGACCATATCTCCTTGGCATCTGGCTTAGCAGCTCCCTTGAGGAATTATTTAAAGCCCAAGAAGAATTTTTACTAATTAATTAAAAAAAATTTTTTTTTTCTGCAAAACACACACACAAGCACACTCACACACACATATCACTTCTGTCTCTTGAGCTCCACTTCTGCAAGAGAAAGAACGTAAGGCCCTCACATTATTACAATCTTGACCTTTCATGGACAGGCTTAATGAGACAGAGGAAACAGGTTGAGGGGTGTGTGTGGGGAGCAGCTCTCAGCTCCTCCCGCCTCTGAAGGACTGGAAAGTCGGGTTTGGTGTGTGGTGGGGAAACCTGAACCTCGGGTCCCTCGCCTCCTGCACTTGCTCCCAGGGGTTCACACTTCCTCACTTGGATCACTCATGTCACTTTCTGCATCCCCCTAAATTCCCGAGGCCCATTAGTCTTTCTTGCTTGGTTCTAGACACTTTCTTCCCTTTTAACCCCTCCCCTTTCTTCCTGTTCATATAGTTGCCTGAGAGAAGGTGCCGATTTAGGTCTCTGCTCTGTGACACCAGTTAGAGTTAAAGTAAAAAAAGAGGGTCACATAAGTCAACAAACTTAATTTCCTCCCATGGCAACACCCCCTTCCAGCAGTCCACAGCTGCTTCTTGCTCCATCTAGCTCTCCTTGAAACCCCTGGCAGCTGTCTGAGATTAAATGCAGAGCTCTTGAATAATCCAAACCCAGCGAGAAGCCACTATCTCAGCAGCAGGCTGAGTGTTCTAGACTGTCGTCACATTAAGAGCAAAGGGAAATTTTGATTTAAGGAAGGCCCTTCATTTTCCAACAAGGAGTAGAAGCGATAACATTTCTTCCACCCCCTGGCGACTCACCACTTTATCGAGATTTGGCTTCTCCATGTCCTACTCATTCCTTTGTGCTTGGATAGTCTGTCAAAGGCTTTCACAAAGAGATTTTCTTTAACAAGAAATGCATTGAGGCCATGGAAGGAAACAAACTGATGTATATTTGTGAGTTTGGTAAAATAAGAAATACATGTTCTCCGCATGTGATCCTGCATGTTCAGACCTAGCTCACGTGCCACTCCTGCAAGCCACCCCCCGCCTCCCTGCTCCCTTTCTCTTGACTCACACTCTGCACCACAGAGTCTCTCTGCTTGGCTGAAAAGAAATGATCAAGCCTTTCATGTGACCGTAGGGGCTAAGTCAAAAACACAAATACGATCCAATGACAAGGAGTACTGTTTAAAGATTTTATTTATTTATTTATCTGAAAAAGAGAGAGAGAGAAGCAGGGAAAAGAGGCAGAGGGAGAAGGAAAGAGCCTCTCTCATGCAGACTCTGTACTAAGCACAGAGCCTGACATGGGGCTGGATCCCACAACCCTGAGATCATGAACTCAGTGAAAGTCAAGAGCCAGACACTGACCGGCTGAGTCTCCCAGGCGCTCCTAGGAGTACTGTTTAAAAGTGGTGTTCTGTATATGGAAAATCTACATTCTGATGTATGACTCATAAATACACAGCTTTGTAGATCTGGTTGCAACATATTTTAGTTAGTCAATAATCCTATACAATACTGTCTGATAAGAAATAACGGCAATTTGCATGATGTTCTGGGCTGTTAGATCTTTCCTTGTTACTCTACTAGCAAATTGCTTTATCTTCCACCTTTTTATTTTTTTTTTTCAGTTCAAATGCCCTTATAGCTGCTTTATAGAGCACTTCAACTTGCCATTTATCATTCATCCTAAATAACGCAGCAAGCAGTATAAGAACTAAGAGACAAGAGCCTCTAATAAGAGGTGAAGCAATAGATTGGGACTGTTCATGCAGATAGGGACTAGATAGGAAGCAGCCCTCTCCCCTTGAGAATGGCCGCGAGGCTCAGAGAGCTTGTCCCTAGATGAACATCATAGCGAGGAACACAGATGGGGATGGGGGTGGGTGAGGGTCCAATCGAAACACATTGCATTGTTTCATTAGGTTTGCCTGAACAGCTTAGGTGCTGGGACTGCATTTAGCATACTGCCTGGCACATAATACTGAGTGCTAACTTAATTTTGTAGAATGAATCCGTGCACAAACAAATGAATGAGAAAGTCATTCTGGATTCCATATAGTATATCGGTGCATAATTGACTCAGGTGTAAGGTAAAATTCAGGTGACAATTTTATATTTGTAATAGTTTCCGGAACATTTCCATGGTGTGGTAATACTGTACAGGGCTGAGGATGTTAGTTCTAGCAATCACAGCCCCTAAGGTTCAGTTTCTTCCTCTGAAAAACAGGACCCACAATACTACCTCCTTCAGAAGGTTGTATGTATATGTGGTCGGTGAAGTAATGTACGTCCTTGGCATGGCACCTCCCACACGGGGCAGCTGAGTGGTATCGTGATTATCGCCCAGGCGATGATGATACTCTCTCTTCCTGCTATTTAACCCTACTAAAATTTTTCTCTCTAACATGTGCAAGGTCCAGCTTCCTTCATGTTTTCAGTTTACATTCAGGCAATGCCCATCAGCGTCAAAGCTCCGCGTTTTGAAAACTGAAGAGGCTGCTCCTTATGCGTATATGTGTGTGTGTGTAATATTCCTTAAAACCTTCAACATGGTTCAAGAAGACTGCTATTTATTGGGTGCTCAGACTCTGTACCAGGCTCTGGGAAAGCAAGATACTTTATGTATATTATCCTCTGTAGTCTCTAGAGATATTTTGAAGTACATATTATCATCCTCTTATTTTACAGGTTAGGAAATCTAAATGCAGAAAGCATATAGGACTCACTTAAAGTCTTATGTTAAGAAAATGGCAGGTGCAGGCATTCCTGGTTGCAAAAGCCCTTCTCTTTCTACCATGTTAGATCAAAGCACCCTTTCTTATAGACTCAGAGTGAATGCCAAATGACTGTCTACTTTAAGAGGTAGCTCAGAATGGAATACATGGATGTGAACTGGGTTACAGCAGATTTGATACTCACTCAACCACTTCCTCAAGCTAAAGCTTCTGGTAATCAATCTGGGCCTCCTCGGCTCCCTCTGCAAAGTTGGTAGCACCATGGAGACTGCCAAGCAGACTCGGGATGTCCTTTCCACAACCTCTTACCTATGACTCCAGACTTGGAATGCATCACGGTTCTGACAAGATTAAGATAAATGTGAACCTTCTCAATGGAGGGCATTTTTCTTTCTTTTTCGTGGTTGTCTGAAATTCTGTGAGCCTCTGCGTTGTTAAAATATAAACTGCTAAAACTAGCTGCTTAGTGTTCTCAAACTCTCAACCAGGGAAACTCATTATTGAATTAAAGAAGAAATGCACACATCAGAAAATAAACAGATACCCAGGTAGCTACATTAAATGGAAGCCAAAAAACATATCACTAGTATTTAGTATTTCTCTCCTAACATTCTCCCTATAATAGGTCTTCAGGAATCAGAGAAACAGAGTTTCGGACCCTGGAGGAACCAGAGGTAACACTTGTCTAGGCTTCTCATTTTCCAGATAAGGAAAGAGGTTATTTTCTTTTCCCCAACTGTGCGATATTTTTAAGTTCTCCAGTGGCCTAATTCCTCATCTAGCTAATGCTCATAGTGTGAGGCCACGTGGAGAAAACACTGAGAACATCATCCCTTCCATAATATGCTCAATGTGTCTAAGAGAATAGGTTTGCTTTCCATTTTCTGTCAATCAGTCAATCAGTCTTTCCGACCAAAAGATCTCACCTAAATAAAACCTGAAATTAAACACAAAGATGACAAAGTAACAAGAAGTCTGTTCTTGCCATCTTTGCTGTCATTCTTAGCACCTCTACATTGAAAGGACCACAGACTAAGATGTGAGAATTAGATTCAAATGTCTGCATTCAGGAGCTCCCAAGTCTCATCTTTTACTTAAGCTTTCCTGTATTTTTGAGTTATACCTTGTAGTTAACTAGCTACGAAAATAAAATGTATAAAATCACACCTCTTGGAGGTATTTTCCTTTTGTTCATTCCTTTCATTAACATGAAGAACTTTTCTGCAGGGGTGCTAAGTTTTGCCAGAACCCTTGCACAATGCTAGGATATTCTTCCTCTTACAAAAACGTAATCTGCTTCCCTGGTTAGAGAGATGGTTTGCTGCTCTTTGTGCACATGGATGATACTGTCTGCTTCTGATATGGAATTCAGCCTCCATGTGCTCCCATGTTTAGCCTGTTAATGTGGGTTTTTACTGCTGCCTAAAACAGATAGCAGGTGGGCTTAAATGAAATTCAGTATTCTTTGTTCTTTTTTTTTTTTAACTGTCATTAAGAAAAAACAAACAAACAAACAAACAAAAACACAACACACACACACACACACAAAACTTTTAAAGAGAATCCAGTCCCTAACAATGTGACAAACTGTACTGGCTACTGAGAAATAGAATGTTAGTGTGTCCGTGTGCAAGAAGGCCACGGAGCTCCCAAACCGACTGTGCTATCTCCCTCTGGGGGAAAACACCTGTTGCTCTGAGGTTTTTTGAAAGGCATCTCTCCTCCCTGTTGAGAGTCATATACAGCTACTTTCTGCAGAAAGTTGTTGTTGCTGTTGCCGCTGCTGTTGTTGTTTGTATTTTTTTCTGCCTCCCCACCCCCTCCTTTTTCCCCACCCAGGAATTTCTGTGTGGGATTTCATCAATTCTCATGTTTGATGGTATCACTGAAAATGCCATGTGCATTGAGTGTTATTGTTCAGAGATGTCTTTCTTCCCAGATAAATGAACCGTTACTCCTAGACATAAAGAGTGGCTTCCAAACTGAAGAACTCATAGGTCTTTATTGGTCTGAGACGTGTGTCTCACCTTAGGGCTCTCACTGTCTCTAGGAAAAAGCAGGACATTATTGGTTCCCGGGAGCCACCAGCTTCCCTGGAACACAAGCTGAGAATTGTCATTTACATATTCTACTGTGTAAATGGTGCCCTCTAGATTGTAGAACAAAAACACAATACCAGTTGATTCTTCATTTTGCATTCATTGCAAGCCCGTGGGACCAATGTTTTTTACTCCAAGACCTAAATAGCATGGTGGCAAAATCCGCTTTTTGAGAAATGTATGCACTACTTAGCCAGCTTCACTTCATATCATGTGAAAGGAGAGATTATCAACCCGTATCATACTCCTAGCTCAGAGCTCTATCTCCATTCATACTAAGTTATTATATTTGGAATCTACAAATTCTCTTTTATAGAGATTGTGAATTTAACCTGCTTAATACTAATCATAGTTTTGGAAACAGATTTTAATATATGCAGTACCTAAAAATTGTTAATCTACGGTTTTGCACTTTTTCCTGTCGATCTATAATTAAATCATCTGAAAACACACTGATTTTACATCATTATAATAAAGGTGTATTCTGATATCTCTGATGACTGTGGCTCCCTCACATTCATTATTTAATTGCTAGACATTTTACTATCAGCTCATATGGTGTTATCTAAATTAATTGTGAACTTTAATGTACTCGGATCTAAAGAGGAAATCAGCTGTCTCCTCTGTAAAGAAGCCTCAGAAGGCTGACTAGACCAATCTTCTGTTAACAACCTAATATCCTCTTTTGGTTAGGAACAAAACCTGAATGCTCAGGGAAAGGCCCCTTTCAGCTTCTAAGAGCTTCCACATCATGACATTATTCTATCAGTTGACCGGAAAGAGAAAGTGTCTTATTGAACTGTTTGGTGATTGTATTTCTAAATTAATTTCAAGACAGCAAAATCAGCTTAAGAAGTCCCCTAAAATATGGTATGTTTTGAAGATCCAGAGCTCTGCTCGGGCCCAAAGAGTAGGTCGGAAATTTTGGCTGGGCTAGGAAAGAGAGGCAGGGGGGCACCTAATCAAGGGAAATGCCAGAGCCATTCATCATTGAATCCATCGGTAAACACTGCAGATCATACAAAAGGAAATATATATATTGTGCGGACTAGAGAGGGAGATAAAAGACAGAAAACAGTTACGCTTTATTGTGGATCAGGGCCAGGAGGTATTTGACAACATTTTATTACAACCAATATAATAAATGGTAAAGGTTTCTGTTTGTCCTCTGTTATGATTCAGATACCCAATTAAAAACTTTAGTATGTGCCTCATTTAATCCTTACATTATGTGTGCAAGAAGATTGATTGTCCCATTTTAAAGATCAGAAAACTGAGACTCAGAGTGATCAGAAAACTTTCTTAGGAACCATACAGCTAGAAAGGGGTAGAGACAGGATATGGAATCATTTTTTTATATGCCATTGATGAGAATTATGGAGGCTCAAGACTGTAATATAATACTAATCTATACAACCCTAAAGCAATGCTAAGAGTAGGCTCAGAGAGACTGTAACGTGCTCACCAAATCACACTGCTAGTAAATTGAGGAGCTGGGATAGGAGCCAAGGTCATTTTAATTCCAAAACTTAGGCTCTTTCCAACACACCACATTCCACCACCCACAGAAGTCCTCTCCGTTATACTAAAGAGTCTCTCTAGGGAAACTAACAATTATTTATCAGTGCAAGGTGCAGAATCATAGTTCTCCGTTTAAGACAGACAATGCAGTAGATGTATCTAGAAGGTCTTTATCTGTCCAAAGAGTGACAAGCAAGTCTCTGAGATGAAATTTAAAAGGGGGATCCCCTTTTAGATATCTCACCCACCCTGAAACCTGGGGAAGCTCTCCAGCATGAAAGAATCTATTGGAATCGGATTCTAATCTAAAGCAATAGCATATGCCGTGGCATTAACCATAACGTTCTGGTTTGGAATGTTAAAGCTTGCTAGTTCTGTTCTTACTTTATGCTCAACACTTTCCACTCCATTGCACTGTGTGTGTCTGCCTTACCCACTAAATTGAAAGCTTCCTTAAGGCAAGGAGTGTGTCCCAGTCAGTCATGCAATACATATTGATCGAGATCCTGATATGTGCCGGGCATTGTTCTAAGTCCTGAGGGTAAACAGTTAAGCTGAACAGACACAGGTTCCTGCTTGCTCATTTTAGTGGGAGATTCCAACAGACACTGGGGCGAGAAAAAGCACAGTATATCGTGGGAGCGCATATAACCCAGATTTAGAGGTCAGGGGAAGATCCTTGAGGGAACATCTAAGAGAAGCCCAAAAGATAGGCCAAAATCGGTCATGAAAAGTGAGGGTCGTGGAGGTTGTGAAGGCTCACAGTGGAAGGAACAGTTTTTAAGAGGGAGTGAAACGAGCAAGAGAACGCGGTCTTCAAATAGTTGAAAGCTCAGTTTAGGTGCATGGAGTCAGGGAGAGGGAGAGCAGGGGAACACTGAGAGCCAGTTGCTACCCTCCCCAAGTCCTGTAGGGCTTGCATAAAGAGTCATATATCTGCTTGTATGTTTGTTTTGAAAGGCTTTGGATTGGTTACTTCAACTTGGGATTTGATGTCTGCTTCTCTTGGCTTTTTTTTTCTCTAGTGCTGCTATCAGATTGCTATTTTGATCCTTGGCCAGGTTGCCTCATGTTGCTCTACTCCCTACCCATTTTGTAAATGGAGATCTATTAATACCTTATTCACAGTGAATTTGTTGGGACTAATTATCCGATAGCCTGCAAAGCCTGGTGAGCCGATTGGCTGAGGGATGTGCCACCAAGTCTCATTGCTTCTCAAAAAGCTCTGATTGCTTCCGGCACATTCTCCCCCTTCTGTCTTTGTGGGTCTGCAGCAGCACTTTATCCCAGGGCCTGTTTTCTCAGAGTCCGTTACTCACAAATCATCTGACACCTGGAAGGAGTGCTGGCTGCATCTCTGATATGCAACCTGACTCCTTTAGACGGAGCTTCCCCCACAAACAGAAAAGGGATGCTGTGAGGAGGATACAGCCTCACGTCTGAATTTTTATGCAAGAAAGGAATCAGCTTCACTGCTCCCCACCCTGGTTTCCCTGTCTTGTTTCAAACTAATCAAATCCTGCTTTCTCCTGCTCTCTGGGATATTACATTCTTCAATACTTGTCAGAAACAATTAATGGTGAGGGTATTTTTTTTTCCCCTACTTGTTTTCAGAGGAGAAATTAATAGTAAATATTCAGACCTCTCCCCTGATGTTGCATTTTCTAGAAAGACAGAAAACAGAATGTGGGAACATCAGAGATAGAAAATGCCTATCAGACTGTCAAGACACATTTCACTCAGTGATGAAGGACGGGAAGTGCCAGTGCAAATGGCAGAGAGATCAGATGCTTGAGGAACTGGCCTGAGGAGGACAGAAACCCCCTGTCTTCCATGTCAGGAGCATCCTTCCATCGTCTCTAACCCCTGGCTACAGGATCACCTGTGTTCCTCATCTCTTCCACATCCTGTCATTTGGTTGCCACTGCATCCTCCTAGTGTGTTTTTTTCCCAGTGCATGGATGGCAAAGAACAGACCTGGGCCCAATCCTCAGATCTCATGGGGGTTCTCTATAGGACCCTCCGCAGGTCAAAATCACTCCCATGTACCACGAAGATAGGCATTAAAACTACAAAGGTGGCAAAAGAATTCTAACATCTAATTAACTTAAGAGTCTATTATTTGAAGCAAATATGAGAATCCTACCACCTTAAAGTACTCAGTTTACTGAATTTTTATGCACTGTTTATAATTAATTATGATATATTGATGACAGTTGCAAAGCCGTGCACATATTTATAAAGAGCTACTGCATGCATTTTTTTCCGCTGATTTGCAAAGTCCTATGAATTAGGTAAAGAAGGTATTCCTATCATCCTGATTTCACAGTTGGGAAATCTGAGGCTTACACTTATTTCTGAGTACTGTTCTGTGCTTGCCATCTGTGCCTCAGTTAATGGTTAACTCCAGCGTGTGAGTTGACACAGAGTGCCCAGGAGGCTAGCTCTGCAGCGATTGTTGGGGGTGGGAGTAGCTATTGGTTAGATCAGACACTGACCTGGAGAAGGCCCTCCATTCCAAGGACACACACATCTGTATTGGGTACACAAGGATGGATGGAAGTTCTCAGGTGCTCACTTACAAGACAGAAAAGCCTTCTGAACTCTTCCCTCTTGAGAATTCACTGAGAACGGTTTTGATTGTGTTTGTCAGCTTCATCAAGTCCAGGAGATGAGAACATGCTTTTGTTTGTGAAATGATAGTATCCTGTCCCGCATGTAATAATTTGCAATATGGTGTTTTCATCACTTGGAAGAAGTTATTTTTTTCTCAGCATCAGTGCTTACTTTAGGGATTATTTTCCTTTGGGTATTAATTGGCTTTGGTCTTTACATTTATTCTTATTCCTTTTATTTTCCAACTTCTGGTTTCTCCCAGCTTCTATTCTCAAAAAATCCAGCACTGAATTTTTCTTTCTATTTTTCAGTAGCAAAATATTAATTTTCAATGGAATTTTTTATTGTTGTTGACTTTAGATTCTAGGAGGGAAAACAAGATAAGGCAATGTTTCTTCTTTGTTCTGTTTGAAACACGTTATCAAGAGTCTGGAGGACAGCCGTGTAATGAAATTGTTGCCATGTCCTCCCAAACTGAATCATGTAGAACTTGCAAAATGAGTCCAAATGCACTTTGGAAAGCACCAAGCCTAAAATATAAGTCAGATTTTGGTTTCTGTGTGAGAAATAAAAGGAAATATATGTCTTTATGTATTTCTGGCTTCTGATTTCTCTTCCTGGAAAGATCTTTCTCTTGTGCCTCAAGAAGATCCCAAAGCCCATATTCTGTCATCAAGGCATGTCTTTGGCTCCTTGTCCATTAGTAATGTTAACCCGATAGGTGATTAAACATAGGGCATCCATCCCAGCCCCTCACAAAAATACAAGTCATGATCCAGGACAGCAGTAACTACTGGAGTGTCTTTTGCTTTATATAAATTTTTAAATCCCTGCAAAGGTCTCTGTCAAATAGATGACATTATCTCCTATCATTTCCATTTCAAAGAAGTCCCTTCTCTTTGTGGAGTTACTTACATCACGGGAAGTTCCTGAGCTAAGATCCAACAATATACCCTTCATTTCCATGTATTTTATACGAAATGACTGCTTCCCCCATTGGATTATTGGTTTGGAGTAACTTTAAATTGAGCATTCCCTCTTTTATCCCTAGAAGCCTCAAGGTATCCTCCCCAGTTCTGTCTTGATGCATTTCTCCTAGGCGTCATTGAACTATGGATGGTGTAGGACATCTAGAAGTTTTCTGCTGCTAGACACTCTTTTATGGGGCAAATCCTCTTTCAAGCATGAGATACTCTTCTCAGGGACTTCGTAATTAGAGCTTCTTGTCTGTAATGACACTGTTGCTACTCTGTAGTCAAGATATCTATCCTGATATAATCCTCAGTTGGAAGTATATCAAGGGAGTAGTTGGTAAGAACTAGATGGGAATCCCCAGAATATCACTAAAGATATTCAAAATCTGGCAACTGAGGTTGTGCCTATAGTGTAAGGATTTCCAGATGTATATCCATGTCCATTTAGTGGGTGTGCGATTTTAGGCAGGACAACTTGTCTTATGGAGCCTCAGTTCTTCCCTCGGTAGAACGGATCGGATATCTGATTCCCATACGTGATGAGAGTCAAAGAAGTATCTGCAAAATGGTAAATGTTTGGCCCAGTACCTCCAGCTTTCCTGTTCCTCTTTATTCCATATACTAGAAAAATGCCATGCTCTGCAACCTGAGAATGATTGCTAATGCTTACTGTCATGCCCAAGAACATTTCTGAACATTTAAAATGCATTTTCTCATTTAATGCAGGGAATGCGTTTCTAAGGGAGGATACTATTACTAATTAGATTTTATAGGAAATTGAGGTGAGATGGAGCAATGTCACTGTGTCCCATGTCAAGTAGCTAGTTAGAGCTATAGCCATCCCACAACCAGACAGGGTAAGAGGAAGGGGGCAGATATGTGTGTGATCAGGAATACCAGCATGTTAGAAAGCAAGCAGAAGCGAGGAGGAAAGAGTGAGTCTGGCACTCTGGGGAGCACCTTGCTCTTGTACACGGCATCCCACTACCGCCACTCTGCAGCCAGGAGCAAAGACTTCACATGAAGCCACACTGGTGTATGGTGATTGATGAAGGTGAGGGTGTATGATGATTGATGAAGAGGAGACCCAGAAAAACGTATTCTCTCCTTCTCTTCCTCCCTCCTTCTTTCCATCACTCTCTTCTTCTGTCATCCCTCCCACATGCTGTGCATCTCTAGACAGGAAGACACAACAGTGAAAAAAAACAGTGAGAGCCTGCCCATCCCAGATGTCATCACTGGGGAGGCAGCGATTGTGTCTAGACGCTTCCAAATAGGTAGAGACTGATGTGGCCAATGCTGTAGCCTCCATGACTTTTTGCGGGGATGCTAGCCTGAGCATAGAGTTCATATCCAGAAATGTTTCCAACAAGAAAACAAGACTGAAGAGGTAGGACAGGGTCAGACCTCCCAGACTCTAAAGCCAGGGAGAGCTGCAAGAAGAACCAAACACCTACTGGCCCAGAGGGGCGTTTCAGGAAGGAGAAAAAACATTCTTTTCTCATTCAGAGGGTGACATAGTGGTCACACTTGGATTGCAACTCACCTAGGCCTGGGTCCCACATCCTGAGCCTTTCTGCACATTTAACAAGAGCTCCAGGCTGAGACTCTCCCTAGTGACTTGCTGGATCACTTGCTACGGCGCCCACAGCAGGTTAGCCTGGCAAAAGAACCAAGCTCTTCAGCCAAGTGCGCTGAGCAGCCAGGTCACCTGTGGTTGGGCTTTAGTTGTGTAAGAATAAGAAGCTAGTGTTTCGGGAAGTCCTCTGGACACTGTGCTCCATCTTTTCTATTTCTCCTCTTTCCTTCTTCATCTGTTTTAGAAAAGACCATGTACTGAAACATGGAGGAATAAAGTAAATCTTCCCATTTGTAAATCAGGGGAGCTCAGGAGAGCAGAGTATTCCCAATCTAGGTGTGGTCATGCTAACTGAAATCTGGACGGGAGCCATTGGCTCAGTCCCAAATTTCGATAAGCCTGACTGCTCGCTCAATATCTAAGACACGCCCCCCGCCCCTCCCGCTCCAATTTTGCAACCAGTCCAAGTGGCCCTATCTTCAAAGCCTTTTTAGACAATGGTCCGTCATCACTGTCCATACTGTTAGCGCTCTGGCCCAAGCCCCCTTGGCTCCAATTCCTGCCCTGCCTGGTCCCCAGCTTGGGGCCCATCCGTCCAGCTGCCAGAAGGAGCTCCTTCAGATGGACACCGGGCCATCTCAGTCCTTGCTCCCCCTCTCCAGCTCTCCCATATCAGTCAAGATAAAAGCCCCAAATCTTTAAAACTGCCTCCAGGACTGCCCTTGATCAACATCCCACCAGCTTTCCGGCTTGGCTTCTTTCACCTTTCACCTTCACTTGCGTGGCACCAGCCCCACTGGCTTCCAGCTTTCTGCCATGTGTGTTCTACTCCGGGCCTTTGCAAGTACTGCTTCCCGGGAACTCTCTGCGGCAGATGACCCAGGCTCACCCAGTGATCGCTTGCCGTAAGAGATCCATGCCCCCCTTGCCCTTTCCTTGATTTATCTTTGGGAAACATATTATATATTCCTATCGAGTTCTTTTTTGCTTATTGGCTGGCATCTTCTTAATTAAAATGTAAGCTCCATGAAGGTGGGGAGTTTGATATGTTCACAATTGTCTTTCTGGAACTTATAAAAAATAATAAGTTGATTAAATGTTTAATAAGTGATTAATAGCTAATTCATTGATATTTGTTCAGTGAAAGTTCCCAGGGCATAAAGAATCGATTTGTCCATTTTGTCCCTAACTGCCTTATAGTATGGTTTCCTCTCAACAAACATAAATTTGGCTTAATAATTAACATTCTAATTTTTAAGTGTAATCCTCATTTTTTAAAAAAAATGACTTCCTTTTTTACTTTCCTTATCTTACTTCTGCATCAAAGTTTGAGAAGAATCAGCTTGTTTCTACCAAATGCAGTTGACCCTCAAACAACACATGTTTGAACTGTGTGGGTTCATGTACACAGGGATTTTTTTTTCCCCAAAAATGCAGTACCGAACTATAAATGTATTTTCTCTTCCTTATGATTTTCTTAATAACATTTTCTGCCAATTTACTTTATTGTAAGAATACAGTGTAGAATATATAAGTATACAAAATAGGTGTTAATCATGTTAATTGACTATTTCTGTTATCAGTAAGTCTTCCAGTCAACAGTAGGCTATCAGTACTTAAGTTCTGGAGGGAGTCAAAAGTTTTGACAGGGCGGGGGGGTGGGGAGTGGGGTGGGGACTGGTGTCCCAGCTCCTGTGCCATTCAGGACTCAACTATAGATAGAGACACTTGTGCTTAGATGGAAATGCATGGGTTTTTATTACATTAAGAGCTCTTGTATCTCAGACTTCAAAAACTAGCCTTTCTCAGAATGGCAGGGTACTCAGAATGCAGAGTTCTGGGCTGGCAGCCTGGTGGTGGGGCAAAACATTGACTTTATAGTCTCACTACCCAGGTTTAAATCTAAGTCTGTTTTAATCACACACTCTGTGACCTTGAGGAAGTGGCTCAATCTCTCTGTGCTTCAGTTTCTACTTTTGGAACCTAGAGAAGGTCATGATGACATCAATTATATAATCCCACAAATTTGAATTGAGAATTAAATGAGAGAATACTTGAACAGTATTTGGAACGCGGTCTAACATACAAAAAATGTTTGTTTAAAAAACAGAAACCTAACAGAGTATTTCCTTTTTCTATCTCGGGGACTATGAATAAGTATTTCCCATCAAACTGGGCCTCAACTTCCCTACTTATAAAGTAGAGGGGGATAGGAAAGATTGGATTATTTCTAATCGTGATTTTATCCACTTTAACATTTGAAGTCTAAGGTGAGGTTGTCTGAGAGCCAGGAAGACAGATTTTGTGCTTCTATTTTAATTTAACTTTTACATTACTTCTGCCCAGGCCTTGAGGTTTCCAATGGATTATCCTGATTTCAAATCCAAAGTCTGGCAGGCCCTTCTGTTTCCCCTGCAGTTTTTTTTTTTTTTTTTTCCCTGAAATGCAGAGCGGATGCCTAGTGAGCATTCCCAGAAGTCCCTGAGGAGCTGGGCGAGTGGGTCACAGTGTCTCAGGGCCTGGGGGACCCCTTTGCTGTTGGAGCTCCTGGCATTGCTCGGGTACATCTGGGGACACTGGATCACCAGAACTATGTGTGGGGGTTGGGGTCGCCAAGGGTGAGAGGGTGGCATGCGCGTCAGAAGGACTTGCCAGAAGTCGTTCCAGAAGTCCCCAGTGACCCCACCCAGCATATCTCCAGGGCGGTGATTGGCAATCCTGACCTCCGAATGGTGTGACTGAAAACTATACCCCAAGTGCTGTGCTCACTGGGCTCCATGACATTGTCAGAAAAACCTCCTACAAAAGCCTTCTCATTCAAAGTGTGATAATGAGTGGAGTGCCTGGCTGGCTCAGTCCCTTAGGCATCTGCCTTCTGCTCGGGTCATGGTCCTAGGGTCCTGGGATTGAGTCCCATAGGGCTGTCTGCTCAGCAGGGAGTCTGCTTCTCCCTCTCTGTCCGTGCTCTCTCTTGTGGGCGCACACTCTCCCCAATGAGCTCTCTTTCAAATAAATAAATAAAATCTTAAAAATAAAAAAAACTGACAGTGTATTCATTGTCACCCCCTACCGTGAAGAAAAGGGAGTTGTGCCTCTAACTCATATGCCCCTAGGCAAGAACCTAACTTCCTACTCTGGCTTACCAAAGCCCACTAATTCTCAAAGCCTGGAACAAGATGCCTATCTGTAAGGCTTGCCTTATAGAGCTGGTTTTTCCTAGTCAGATCATTTGTTTGTTCATTTCCTCCATGCCTCATTCAAAGAAATAAAAGGATCTTTGTCATTCTATACTGACGTGTGTGGCCTTTCAAAGCTAGATGTCATTCCAGTGGCAGGGACCGGGGCCAGCAGGCTGTGCCAGGCTCTCCTCATCATTACCCCCGATGCCAATGTCCCATCCTGTGTGAGCTAAGGCACGAGGACCCCAGGGAGAGGCTCCAGAAGACATTGTTGCTAATGGCTGTCATACTACCAGGAGAACAGAGGGAATGTGGGCCAGTGCTGAACCGCCTGAAATTCTCAGCAGCTTACTACCAGAGACTTTTTAAAATCACCCCCAGATACATCCCCAGAGCAAATCCAAAGGCCAGTGAGCTTTCCCAATAATCAGTGGGTTTAATAGTCCTGACCGTGTATTTTCTAAGAGTTACCCCAAAGGTGATTAAATCCACTGATTTCCCTGATAAAAAGAAAAAAAAAAAAAAAGAAAGAAAGAAAAAATGAGGCTGGTAGAAAGGGAGAAGAGCGCCTGGCATACAGCGCCCACTCAGTGAATGTTTGTTGGGCAGATGAGTGGATGAATGGCATAGTCATAAGATCACTATGACGGAAGAGCGGACACCTAGACTGGACCCTGGGTTCTAATCGCAGTTCTGCTTCTGTCTAGCGGGGCATAGCTTCTGGAAAAATCGCTCGCTGCCACAGAATTCCAGTTTCTCGTCTGCCCTCAAGTACGAGAATACCTTAAATCTAACAGTTGTTTGTGTATTCGTCCGTTCCACAAACATTTGTGCGGGGTGTGCTTCTTCTAGACTGGGGCAATAGAAAGGGAGGTCACTCAGGAGGTGAAGGAGCTCCCTGCCTTCGAGGTGGGTAGGTTGTGGTGTCTCCAGGGGAACCGGCTTCCAAAGCAGAAGCCCACATACCACAGGGGCAGAAAGGACTGGAGCACACACGCGCTTGGCACAGGACACAGGTACCAAACAACCAACTGGAATGCATTCCACTGTTCTTACCAGAGAGCTGTTCCTCAGAGACAATGGCCCTGTTGCAAAGCACAGTGAAATGAGAGTCATCCTACTGGCTACCTTTTCTTGGAAAAGTGCCCTTTAATTTACAAACCCTGACCTGTTCCTAAACCACTGGACCCCTACTCAGAACTAACGTTCTCTTGCACATTTTTGAAATTGTATATCATGGAGATAGAAATACAACCTACAGAGACAAAATGTTGAATGCTATTTTTGTACCTGGTTTTGTCCACTTCAGTTATCAAAATCTTTACTTTAATAGTTAAGTAGGACAGTGGTGTTTCAGAGCTGTCACAGATCAGTGTGTGAGGAGCTGATTGTTAAATATTCAGGGATTTTGTAGCCCGGTTTAAATCGTTGGCAACTTCAAATTGGCCCTAGTGGGAGTATTTACCTCACAGAAATCAGCAAACAGTATAAATCAGAGCTTTGTTTCCTTTTCCTTTTCTTTTCTTTTTTTTTTCCTGGAGAGCTGGTTTACCAGCCTACCTCTGGTGTAGGTACTAGTTAACAGAACTTACCCAGTTCACTGCATGGAGAAGAGTAGAAGCAATGCATGATAATACAGAATACCAATCATTCCCAAACTTTAGCCTTCCCAAACTTCACATTTTGCCCTAATTGTACATAACCTATATCAACATACTTACTATTTTCTAATTTAAAGCTATTTTTTAGATTTATTTTTAAAGGATTTTTTCTTATTGTTGTAAGTAAAAACAAAACAAAACAACAGCAACAAAAAAACCCAAAACCCAGTATCTCTGTTCTAATTGTAGTGAATGAATAACATTAAGATAATCTCGTATAAAAATAAAAGGCAATAATCTCATTTGTATACATATACCACCTAAAATCATCCCACACACCACCAGAGGCATAGACAATGAAAAATAAAATTATAAAATGAGTTCTTATTATAGTCTCTAGTGTCTTTTTTCTAAGGAATGGTCATTGCAAAGGTTACAGTACATACATTATGTATATCACATATATGTTATGTACATATAGTTATATATACATTAATACAAGTGCATTAATTATAGATAGGAACTCATTTAATCACTGTAAAAAAATTCTCTGAATAAAGTACTGTCTTACTCCGGTGTTACAAATAAGGAAGCTGAACGTGCAGAGTTTAAATAACTTGCCCAAACTTAGTGGCAAAGCCAGGATGAAGCGCAGGCAACAGAGCTTTTGTGCTTATGCTCTTCATGTAGTGGCTATAATCAGTAACTTCTGTTAAAACTAAAAATAGGTATAATACAAGGATTGCACCAGTAATCCTGAATCTTGGAAGACCTAGAAAGCCATCCCATAAAAATAAAAGCAATATAATTAAGTCACATATTTATGATTTAGGCTATTTTAGTTTTGCTAGCAAAAAGTCATGCATGTCCACTAGTAGGTATGTTACGGAAAGTGAGATTGAAAGGGGGAGAAGTTCTATTCTTTCTCCTGCCAGAGTAAAGAATTACAGGACAGCGAAATGAAAGTAAAGCAGAGCTAAGTTTTATTCAAGTGCACTCCAAGGAAGGAACAGGCCAGTTAAGAGAGACAAGGGCCCTGGAAACCCTGGGCTGTGGGCTTACATCAGTTTTTTTCTTTTGGGTGGGTCCTAGAGTCTCAACGTTTGAGTGACAGGTCTGGATGATATAATAATTAGCCAACTAGGTATGTGGTTTCCCAGGATGTAGTCAAAATACATGCAGTGGGTAGGGAACCACAATATTATTTCTCCTCTAGGCCCATAGGTCAAATAACAAGCGGCCGCTTTCTGCGCAACGTGCAACAACGTGCAACAAACTGAATTCTTCCTCCACTGGGAGGCTGTAACCACAGACCCAAGTCTAGATGGCTGGAACAGGGAGGTCCCGGGCGAGGTCCCCAGTCGCGCTCTCCCTCAGGACATCTGAGATCCTCTGGTCGGCCACACCCAGCCTCCTGCCTAAGAGTAAGTGATAGAATAAACTAAGTTGTACTTATAGCATAGAATTTATTCAGGCTTTGAAAGAATAAATTCAAAGTAGGCCAGACAATGTGGAGGGATTTCCATGGGGTATCACTGAATAAGGAAAGGAAGACACAGACAAAAACTGTACAGAGATCCCAGTTTTATAGGACACACGTGCAAAGTATTCTTTCCCTGTGAGCTGTACGTGGTGCCAGCTTTGGAAGTGTCTGCCCCGTTGGGAGCTGGGCAGCAAGCCGCTGAGTTTGAACGGATCTCACGTCACTTTGCATTTGTACTTGCTCTGTGAATAATCATTGCATTTTTATCTGTTCATTAATCACTCCTTTTTGATTGGCAAGAGTTCTGGTTTTTCTTTTCTTTTTTCTTTCTTTCTTTCTTTTTTTTTTCCCCCATGTACAGCCTCTTCTTTGTAAATCTCTCTCTCTCTCCTTCTTCCCACAAATCTCTTGTTTATCTTTAGACTTTGTTACAAAAGTTTTGGATTTTCATATAGCCCCACGTGTTTATCTTCTTTTTAAAAAGCTTTTGTTTGTTTTCAGTCTCGGGTTAAAAGCAGGGAAAAGGAAAACCAAATAGACACAAATAAAACGTTGGCTGGAGGGAGTCTCTCTTTTGTAACAAGACCAGGAATCTAAAAATCAATCCCCCTTCTGTGCATTACCCTGATACTCCCTGTAAAACACCATTAAATCCCCTTCCCAAGCAGGAGAGATGACATCACTATTTAGACATTTTATGCCCCAGGTGTGTGCTATGAACTTCCATTGCAGTCTATGGAACAGCCTGTGCATCTCCGGACAAACTTCCAAATAAAAGTGTGAGAAAAGAAGGTGGTAGGTTGAGTTACATTAGCATATTGATGGGATAGCACTCCTTGCACTTTATTATCCTAATTAGATGGGTATTAAGTTATATTTAAAGCTTAAATCTTCATTATATCCTATTACTGTTGTGGATTTTAAAAAATCCAACATGGCTTTGAATCAAGGTAGATTCTTAATTTGGCTTCCCTGCCTATTATTTTGTCGGCTTGCCAGATTCTTCTCACTTTTTGAACTCAGTGCTGTATTTAATGGGCTCATCTACCATATAGTTAATTCAATGTTCCTTAGGAAGGTCCTCTGGGGCCTTATGAAGCAATGGGAAGATTACAGGTTCTATGGCTCTCCTCTGCTTTTGCCATCTCCAGTGCACTCCCCTGCAAATTTGTCTCCCTCCAAATATCCCTAGACGCCCAAGCTTGAAGCTATGGATTCATCTGACTCTTCTCCCCTTTACTCCAATCATGTAGGAGCAAATACAGTCTAAGGAGACCTATGTTCCAGTTGGCTCTTCTCCTCTCTTCTTTGGTCAAGCTCTTCAGGTTTAGCCTCAGCTTTCTGGGCCTGGGCCATTATAATAGCATCAGAGTTCAGCCAATTCTCCATTCCAGTCTCCTCCTGCTGCCGGAGCTGGCCCTCTAGAGAACACACATTTTGCCATTTCTCTTTGAAGAACCTTGAGATGCTTGGAGGATAAAATGCAAATTCCTTGGTGTGGTCCCCATATGTTAACCTCATCTGAACCCAACTTACCTAAACAATCTTACCCTCATTGACTGTCCCATAGACAAGTAGAAATACCTGATATGATGAGTGTAGATGGAGGTGTGAAACAGAGCCAATTCACTCCCATGAAGATTTCTTAATGGAGCTGCTCTTGCTTTTTCTTCTGCCGGGAATGTCCTTTCATTTTTCTCTGGGGGATTGAATTGCAGTGGGTATTTAAAGCACGAGTCAGGTGTCACCTCCTCTCTGAAGCTTTCCTAATACCCTAGTGAAAATGAAGCCCCCTCCTTTGGTGCTCCTTGATCATTTCTAATGCCCTCGTGCTAGCTTTTGTGTTGTACCTTGGTGAGTTGAGGTTTTGTTTTCACTCAACCAATTGCACATCTTTGAAGGGGGAGCCAACATCATGCTCATGTCTGCAGAGTTTGCCAATAGCGCAATTGAGTGTAGGTATTCCTCAATACAAGTATATTGAAGGGAGGAGAGAGAAGGATAGAGAGAGGAGAGAAGAAAAGTAAGGAAGGAAATATGTTTAACCTTAAACAAATACCTCCTGGGACTTGATGGCTTCTTGCTTGCTCACTTAGTTTTACTTCTTATTTATCTTCTTATTTATTTAAATTGATAAATTAAATTGATAAAATAAGCCAACTAACTGTGAATCTTCAAGTTTTGCTTACTGTGAGGATTTTTTAAAGTGGCTTGCATTGTATCATAGATAGAGTTCTATATGTAAAAGTAAAAGTAAAAGACTACTTATCATTATTTTCATCATTAATCACATGATCATTTCTATTTTTATGACTTCCAGTTCTGATTCTAATGCATACTAAGAGAAAAGAAGGGCACTTGCACAGAATCTTGGGTTAACATAGTCTGTGATTATTTTGCTGTACCTCCTCAGGAAATTGATCCCTAACTCTTCTCCTCAATCCCCTACTCAGCAAACAGGGAAAGAAGAAAAGGCAATGAAGCTGGCACTTTTGACAGGGCACACAGTGGAATAGGCAGAAGCCAGACAGGAGGTTTTGTGCAACAAAGCCCAGTAGCTAATACTAATGAGATTCCTAGAGAAGATAGCCAGAATTAAAAATATTTAGGGCAATGCTGAGAACCGCCTGGACTAAGAGAGTTAATCAGAAATGGGACCTCCAGAGGTTTGCCCATCTCCCAGCTAAGCATTCCAACACCTGATCAGGTGACTTCAGTTGCTGATGGGTGACAGCTTAATTTACAAGAAGGCCGAGCAACAGCAAATCTGAAAATAAACCAAATATACACTTTATAAGGAAAAGGAAATGTGATTCTTAACTCCATTGCATAGTTTCCCCGAAGCTTTACCAACCTTATAATTAGATGATAGCTAAACTGGATGAAACGTTCATACTAAATATTATGAGAAATTTATTGGAGATTGTGCTATATATCCTATTTATATTTCTGGTCTAACTTGTCTCTCTTATATTAGTAGAGAATATGTATGCATGTATGTGTATAAGTACTTTAGAATTTCCATTAGGAATTATTTCTGATGTCTTAAAAAAAAAAAAAAAAGATTAACCTTGCTGGTACCTAGTATAATTTATTTTAAAAATGAAATTCCTACCACTGCAAAGGTTTTAATCGGTAGGCTTTTTTGATATCCCTCCAGAAATCTCCCTGCCTGAGGCTGCAGTTTTCCTGAAAGACTCCCTCTGTGCAGATTCTAGTGGAAGCTCGCCCGCACAACAGCTGTGAAATCAGACCAGTACTTCCCAATAGAATCACTCCCAGACAAAAGATGGGACTCACAACTACCTGAGCATTTTGCATAGTCTGAAATAACTTGACTTTTTAATAGCATGAGCCTTTGCACACATTTCCTGCCTGCCTTCCCTGGGCAACCAAGAGGCATTTTGCTATTCTAGGAAGACAGATGAGCATCAGCCTCCACATTAAGGATAGCTCAAAGGACCAAGAACTTAGCTCCTCCTAAAGCCTAGTGCATTTCAGTTCTCTGAGATACGATTTTAGCAAACTGTTTGATATTGACTTTTCTGAGAAACTGTGATTCTAGCAATCCTACTTCCTCCTTTACACCAACCTAAGAAAACTCTTCTGGGGTTTCCAAAAACAAAAAGTAGGATCTGGTTCACATGGGCACTTGAAGGGTAGAAGGTGAAGGCATGAAGTTGGGAGTTCCTCACATTTATCTATCACTTTCTGTCTCACAGAGGGGGTACCTTGTTCCTTTAGCCTCATCAGGACTGCCCTGGTGTTTCCTAACAGATTCAGAGAGGGTTCTTCTAAGAAGTGTCAGGACAGAGCTGGTGACAAGACTTCCACATCATCTAACATTGATAGTGCACAGTTCCCTCTATTTTTGTACCTATAGACACTTGTCTACTTGGGATGTTAAGCCTTCTGTTCTATCCCCAGTTCTGCCTTATAATCCTCTTTTTGTTTGTCCTGTAAAATGGTTCATGTTCAAACCCAGCATGTCTTAAATGATCTCTACAAAGAGTCTTCCACTGTAGCCCACTCTCCAGAAACATGTTTTATTGAACATCCTTGAAGTATCTTTGGTGAGGAATTTCCTTTTCCAATAATCTCTTAGGAATAAACATGAGAGCATGTAATTTCCTAAATCAGCCTGATTGGGTCACTAGAGTGTCCAGGGGTTCTTTACTCAAAGGACAAAGGCTTTTCTTATTTCCAGTAGAGCTCCAGTAGTATGGTGCAGGAAGCCTGTCCTACTCCTGCTCAGTACGGTATGTTTTAGCAGCTGCAGCAGAGATGAGAAGTGGGAAGAGAGTAATTGTAGGACCGGCAATCGTGTTGAATTCTAGAGGTCCATTGCTAATGATCGTCATAGTAATTAAATTAAAGAAGAGCTGTCAAGGACAGTTCTTTCTTTGCTCTTTAAAAAAATGCTTTCTTTCCTTTCAGGTGTCTTATTTATGAGCTTGAAAAAAATGTTAACTAAGGAAATGTCTTTTGATTTGGTCCTTAGTAAATACTGTATTCTTTCAGTCTAATGGAGATAAGACTAGGGTGATTTTTTTGCTTACTCTTCATTTACTGTCACCATGAACTATGTTAAAAATTGCATTTTCCAAAAGAGTTTTTGTTTGATTTCCTTGTTCTTTTCTTCCTTCTTTCTTCCTTCTCTCCCCTCTACTTCCTTTCCTTTCCTTTCTTCTTTTCTACTTTTACTGCCTGAAAACTTATTTTACCCAAACCCTGGATTGATAGTTTGGGTGAAATAGAATTATAGGTCATTGTTCAAAAAATAATGTAAACCTTTTCCTTTCTAAAGTTAACAGTTTATCGACTAATGAATGACTTAAGTGTAGAAGAGGATACAAATTATAAATGTTAAGCTTAAAGAAAAATTTAAAAGACGGACATACCTTTATTATTACTTAAGAGGGAGTTGAGGTTACATGAATGTGTTTATTACATTTTGAGCACCTATTATGTATAGAAAGAACTTGTGCTGTACAAAGATACTCTTTAGGCTGTTTTGTGACTTGGTTGATTCCTTCATTGCCTCTGACTAGAGAGTTGGGTCTCTGGGGGTTATTAAATGGTATCTCCCAAGCCCAGGGTTGGTAATCTGAACTGTGTTGCTTCTTCTTGGCTAAGTCCTGACCTAGCTTCTCCCCATAGTCCATTTTCTCTTCATCACACTTCTGACAAGTCTTGTTCAGACTGTTGGACTGCCTTCTGGTATTGTTACGTGGAAAAATTAATAAGCACAGTCGTAAAGTGCTTTGACATTCTAAAGTGCTATAGAACTGCTTAATGATGATAGAATTACCATAGAGCTGTCTGGTTCCAATCACATCTTCAGAGGGAGTCTAGATTGAATTGACAGCTTTGGTAGGTGAAGTTTAAAATATATGAACTGTCAAAAAGATCAGAAATGGGTGGTGACATTGTCAGGTTTCCCTCCTTTGCCTTTGTCTGGGTTGCCTCAACCCTATTGTAAAACACCTCTTCTAGAGCAGGGAATGCATCAGAAAGTCTGTTCAGGAGTCAAATGGGGATGGGTTAATAGCTCTTCCTGATGTGGTTTTGCTTGCATAGACTCCAGGTGGTTTTGAGATGATTTTATGTGCCCAAACAACTCTACAGTGTTAGGTAGTGAAATTCTGCCATTTTCCCAAAACACATTCACATCCAGGGAGATGACACATAGAGCAATATAGCACCTTTATTCTATAATTTCTCTTGAATTCTAAAGACCTTCACCTTCACTCCCCTTCGGTAGTCCCCCTCAGTAGTCCACTCTACTGGCTGCTGCCTGGGATTGGAAACTTCTTGAAATAAACTTCATTCTCTGATGTCATTCCTTCTTCTTCTTCTTTTTTTTTTTTAAGATTTTATTTATTTATTTGACACAAGTAGGCAGAGAGAGACAGAGACACAGACTCCCCACTGAGCAGAGAGCCCGATGCGGGACTCAATCCCAGGACCCTGAGATCATGACCTGAGCAGAAGACTTAACCCACATAACCCACTGAGCCACCCAGGAGCCCCAGTGTCATTCCTTCTTATATGGCCCTTGATCTTCTATCATATCTACAACTCTTTTCTCGCATCTAAAAGTCCTCTGATTATTCCCTTTTGTCCAAGTCTGTCAGTTTCCTCTTGGTTCCACCTAACCTCTTTATCCATCTTAGAACACACTTCCTACCTCCTTTTCCATTTGCCACAAGTGCCTCAAACAACCTCACTGCTGAGCCCCCACCTCATCCCATCTTCTTTATATCCAGGATCCCAAACACTGCTACAGGGAAATTATTTAGCTATGTAGACTGGTATCCTGACAAAGTTATGGCTGGAGGCTAAGCTGTGCTCTTGGCATTTCTTGGTACTTCTCTACCTTGACTATTTTGAATATACCGCTCTCTTTCAGCTTCCTACACATTTTTTTTTCCGCACTTGGAACAGACGATCTTGCCCCAAGTTCACCTGATAAGTAATCATGTATCCCTTCTCTCAAATTTTGTACCTGTCTCCCATTTATAAACTTATCTGCATCCTTATCCCTCCTGCTTTCTTCCTTTCCATCTCAGCCAAAGAGGGGGCACTCGTCCTGTTTACAGGTAAGCCTTACTCCATGTGAACCCCACTAATCAGTGAACCCATATGCTCTATTTTATTTTCAGAATCATCTATTTAGTCATTATCTTAAAAACAAAACAAAACAGTACACTGAAGTCTCTCCCATTATTGCAAAAATCTTCCTCAACTATACTCTTCTTGCTCTTTCACTGGTTGAAAGTGAAACCTACATTCCTTTCTGTTTCCTCACTTCCTGGAAACTCCTCAAACCAAGGAGTTTAACTTCATTATGTCCTTGTCTGCTCCCATTCCTTTCACCAAAGCCAGAATGGTCTTCCGATCCCCAAGCTCATACTCACCTGATTTTAGTCTGTCTGGCATTGATACTATCAACTATTCCTTCTCTTTTCTCTTCAAAACTCCATCTCCTGTGAGACTCCTTTGATGCTATTTGCAAAAGATTGTTCATTTCTGTAATTATTTGATAAATATTCATCCCCGGAATTGTAGTATATACTCTGTAGAGGGAAAAATCATGTCTTTCTTGATGCACACTTTAAACCTACTGCCTAGCATACATATTAGATTTACATATTAGCATACAATTAGATTTTAATTGATTGGATGGAAAATGGAATGCCATTCTTTCTCCTAGTTTCCCTTACTTTCCTGGGCTCTCCTTTTTTATTTTTTTCCTAGCATACTCTACTTGTTGGTAGTTCTCAGGGTATCACTCAACCTCTCCTGTCTCATTCCTGATGTCCTGCTTAGACAACCTATTCTGTGGCCATGGCTTCAAGTGCTCACTCCCTCCTGAGCTTTTAGCTTTATATAGCTGCCTTCCTATTGGATGTTTCCTTTGAATTTCCATAGATACATTAACTTCATCCCCACCAAATTTGATATCTACATCTCCCTCTATTTTCATTCCAGTCTTATATTATAGTCCAGATCATGGCTGCTGACATAATGTGCGATGCCACAGCCCAAGAGGGCTGGCAATCTCTTTAGATTACTACCTGTTCTTGTCCTTCATGTCACTACTGCCACTGTTACTACTACTACCATCACACTTGGCAATTCTACCTACTTAACAGATTTCTAATTTGTCCTTTCCTCACCATCCCCAGTGCTGTATTTATTTTCATTGTTAAAGTTTCTTGGTTGGAAATTGTTTCCTAGCTGGCCTCCAAACTTGGTATTGTCCATCAAGTTTCTATAATGCTATCAAATGTCTTTTTTCCTATAATAAAATTATAATTCCATAATTCCTTGCTTTGAAAGATTGAAAAAAAAAATAAAAATCTTCTGAGTTCTTGCTATGAAAGATACAAAACACTTGACAGAATTCAAGTCCAGCATAAATTTCCCTCCACCTGAATCTATGCCCTGTCCTCATCCTGCCGGGATGGCTGCAGGCCTTCATGCATTTTCATACTTCCCTTCTTTGCCTGAAGTATACTCACTACTGCCTGGAAATTTTTTTTTGCTTCATAATTTGCTTCATGCACCTCATCACCTCAGGAAAGACTTTTCTGAAGGAGCATGTATTAAGAGCTCTCCTTTGTACTTCCATAGATTCCTTCCTCCCTTCTAGTTTAGTGATAATCACATTATTCTCTACATAACCTATATTTACTTCTTTGCCCTTCTATTAGACTGTGAAGAATTTGAAGGCAGAGACCACCTCTGACGTGGTACCCCCTAAGCCTAACATATGTAGCGTCCATCATACACTAAGAGTTGAATAAATCTACATTAAATGAGTTAGGAACTCTTCATACTTATGACTTTAGTGTGAAATAATTGGGCCATTTTATGATCAAGCCTCTTAATTTGGAGGGCAAAACTGCAGTTGTTTGGGACAAAAGAAAGAAAGCATAGGCTACCATTGTTAAGCTGTGGGAAGGATGTGTTGGAAATTCTATTACACTGGCATCAAGAAGGTTTCAACCCAGAAACTCCAGGACTCTTCTTCTTTCCCAGGACCTATAAGCTGCACTGGGGGCTCATGTGGTCTTCTTCGATATTAATGGCCAAAGTATAATTTCCAGATAACTTCCCTTACTATTCAGGCTTTGGTAGGCTTCAACCTGCCTTCTCCAACAGCTAGCTGGTGTGTGTTTAGAGAATTGAAACCCATTTTAATACTGCTTTAAGAAAATCGGCTGTGCCTAAAAGTACCTAAGAACTACCCCTAAAAATTTTTGAACTATCCAAGAGTTTGCACATATCTACGTTTAATCTTTCTCAGTCATGCAGACAGTTGAGAACTGATTATGATTCAAGTGACACATTGTTCTGCACAGCCCCATACTCCAGAGAACTAGATGAGGGGTGTTAACTAAAGATCTGACCACAACGTATCAGAAAGCCACTTCTTATATAATGGTAAACTTCCTTTAACATCAACTAAGTAAAATGATGAAGAAAATGCACATATGGGGAAGTTCCTCACATCCTCACGAGTTACTGCAGGAACACAGAGTGCCCAAGCAGTGGGACCCTGATTGCCCGTTGCCTGACAGGCTGCAGGGTCTCGGGGAAGCACTTACCTCTCTGACAACATCGCAGTCTATATTTAACTGTTCTAGGCCTCTTGCATTCAGGGACACACTCGCTCTTTGTCAGTTAACACATTGGTCATGATCATGTTATGTTGGTGGTTAAATACAAATAGCCAACATTACTGAGTGCTTGGCAAATACACAGAGCATTGCATACATGATTTTATTCCATCTAACCTCAGCCTTTTCAGGCATGTCCATGCATTGTTATTTATGCTTTTTCAAATGGAGAAATTGAGATATAAAAGATTAAGTAACCTTAAGTTAAGGGTACTCCACTGCTAAATGGCAAGCTGGAACTCCAAGCCTAGCAGCCTGATTCCCAAGTATGTCTTTACCCTCAGATGCTGTGTGCATCCTACCTGTGTCCTCTGAATTCCTATTGCCAGCATCTGGATGTCTTCACCTAAATATGAAGACCACCCTTTCACTGCTGGAGCCCACTCTCTCACCAGGAGGCAGCTCAGAAGGGCTGGGAGGTAATGTGCCCCCACCTGCCTCCCAGAGCAGCCGTCCCCCGAGAATGGTAGCTGTTGGTGTGTGCATGTCCCTATGGCTCTGCCCTGCCTTCAGTGGGATAACTGAACTGGGTTTTACACTGGCCCTCAAATTCCCCATATGGGCTGAAGCCCAAAGGGCTGACAGTAGTTGCCTTCCTTTCCTTGTCTCAAGGTCCTGCTCCCCGACAGGTGTTTTCCTTTACCTCCCAAATAAACAATCTGTCCTTGCAACCTTATCTCAGCATCTGCTTCTAGAAGAATCCAAACCAAAGCAGATGACTTGCTGTGTTAACCATTCCCAGGTCCCCTGCGAGGACTTTCAGTGCCCTAAATAGAGCAAAGCAGAGACTGACCAGGGACTTTGAAGCCTGTGGGAGTGTCTGGCTTCTCTGTCTATCAAGAGCCCTGGCTCTGCCTTTCTCTGCCTCTCAACATTATCTGCTTTTCTCCCTTTCTCAAAGCAGATGTCTGGTCCCTCTATAGGGCCTCCTCACCTTGCTGTGAACGCATTTGCAATAACCCACTGCACCTCACTCCACTGCACCTGGAAGGATGAATGGTTCTCACCTCTTGTCCCCTGGATCCGGTTAGTGGGTGGCTGGTTATTGCAACAAATGTAAGTGTAGAAAGTGGCAAATCAGCTCTGCTGTGCTCAGGACAGCTCTCCTGGAAGCCCAGCCCACACATTTCCAGGAACAGCTCACTCTCTCTATCCCCACAGCAGAAACCCTACTCAGTTCACCTCATTTTAGCATAATGACTGAGCACCTCTGGGTTTCAGGTCCAGTACTAGTCACTCTTTCAGGCTTGTACCACGTGTTAGAAAACAGTTACATTTAATAATACATTGTTTGCCCTGAGCCCCGGACTCCTGAAACTTTTTAGTTGATTCTAGAATTTCACAAGAATCTCCCTGCTCCAAGCAATCCCCTAGAGCAAGCAAACACAAGATGCTCTTCTCACTCCCCTGGAAACAGTGTCCAGGGACAAATAAAGACCAAGACAGAAGAAAGTGGAGGTGATAGAGTGAAACTTGATTGTGATTATACAGTGGGATTTTGTTGGATTTTTTGTTTTACTTAAAAAAAAAAAAAAAAAAGTATCCTTACTTCTTTTGAACCTGGAACTTAGGAAAAGCCCAAATATCTATGGTCACTTTAAGCTTGAGCAAAAGAGATGAAAACAAACAAAAAAATAGAGCAATCACAAATGTGAGAATGACATTTCCTCTCCAAAATTGATAGATCAGCTTCTCAGCTATGCTCAACTGGTATTTACTGTATATAGAAAGCAATTATGTACAACGTGTAGTAAGAACACTCTTACAAGCAGACTGTGTTCCCTCCAAAAGTCATATTGAAGACCTAAGCTATAATGCCTCAGAATGTGACTGAATTTAGATATAGGACTTGTAAGGAGGTGGGTAAGTTAAAACAAGATTTTAGATAGGCCTCATCTAACCTAACTGATGTTCTTGTAAGAAGAGGGAGAAACATGAGGGACACACACACAGGAAAGACTGTGTGATGCCACAGGGAGAAGGCGGCCGTCCTCAAGCCAATGAGAGAGGCCTTAGAAGAAAACAAAACTTTGTTTGGACTTCTAGCTTCCAGAACGGTAAGGAAATGAATCTCTGTGGTTTAAGTCACTCAGTCTATGGTATTTTATTATGGCAGGCCCCAGCAAAATAATAAAAATCCTCGACTGTGAATCAGGGCACCTGCATTAGAATCACTGCTGTGTCATCGAATTCACTCTTTGATCTTTAGAATATCGCTTTATCTCTCACAAGCTCAGCTTCTCTATCTGATAATGTAATCATCTTATTCTCTAAAGCTTGGTTAAATGACATATTTACAAAATGTGTGTGAAGGTACCCACCCAGCACATGGAGTTTCCACACGGGTGCTTACTACATATTTGGTGATTTATTTCCTGGGTGTCGGAGGAGGAGACAGGATCCAAATTTTTTTTTACAACTTAGCTGCCATGTAAGTCACAAACATTTATGAGGGCTAACTAAAATATATGGCTTATGTGTGAACGTGCTGATAAATAGATCTTAAAAGATTACAAGAAGGGATGCTGGTGTATGATGTTCTCTGGGTACCAACGGAAGACTTTCTGAAGATGAACCCTGACCTAGACCCCATATGATAGGTAGGATTGGAGAAGAGTGTGGAAATGTGTGCTAAGCTGGTGGCAGGCAGCAAGGAGTTGTGCAGGGCAGAGTGTGTCCTGTGTTGGTGTCCCATAGAAGATGAAGGTTTGCTCCTGAAGGCCAGGGGGGAATGCCAGGCTCTTCTTCTCTTTGGACACTGGGAAAAGACAGTCTTACATTGGGAAGAAAGTTGTTCTTATGTTCTCTATGACTTCCTTTGACTCCAAGATTCCCTAATATGTCTGAAAATTTAGTGAGGATTAGTTTGATATATTGATAGACTTTACCATTGGGTAATTGGAAGCAAATAAAGACTTTTTGTATTATGATATGATCTGTGATGATAAAATGTGCTCTAGCAATTCATCTGACAATGCTCTGAAAACATCTGCCAAGAGGACTGGTCAGCAACACAGCAGAATGTAGAGCTAGGTCTTGCCTCTGGCTCTACCATTTACTAGCTGTGTGACCTTAGGAATATGATTTCATTCATTTATTTCCTTTTTTTTTTTTAAATTATGTTATGTTAGTCACCATACAGTACACCATTAGTTTTTGATGCAGTGTTCCAAGATTCATTGTTTAAGCATCACACCCAGCGCTCCATGCAATACGCGCCCTCCCTAATACCCACCACCAGGCTCACCCAACTCCCTCAAAACCCTCAGTTTGTTTCCTCAGAGTCCACAGTCTCTTATGGTTCATCTCCCCCTCTGATTTTCCCCAATTCACTTTTCCTTTCCTTCTCCTAATGTCCTCCATGTTATTCCTTATGCTCCACAAGAAAGTGAAACCATATAATTGACTCTCTCTGCCTGACTTATTTCACTCAGCATAATCTCCTCCAGTCCTGTACATGTTGATACAGTATTGATAGCTGAGTAATATTTCATTATATATATGGACCACATCTTCTTTCTCCAACCATCTGTTGGAGAACTGCTCTTTCCACAGTTTGGCTATTGTGGATATTGCTGCTATGAACATTTCAGTGCATATGGCCCTTCTTTTCACTATGTCTGTATCTTTCAGGTAAATACCCGGTAGTACAATTGCCAGGCCATTTATTTTCATGCATGCATATGACTCCTTGGGGAATAATTGAGTATATGTTTTCCATCTTTTAGGCACACTGCTGAACAATGAGGAAGTGCTATTGATTACATCTAACCAACATTTAATGTTAGTGACAGAGAAAGTATTGAAGAATATATAGGTTAAAGGAAGCATAAAACTAGTCTTTAGGGTTCAAGCAAGTGATACCAAGGCTTCCCAGGAAAAGGACGTCAGATGGGTCCTGATTTTTCTCCTTAAAAACAAAAAGTAGGGAGGGTATTTTGCCTGTGTACTTCATCAGTTTCCCAAGACCAAATAAGATAAATGTATGGGAAAGGTTTAGAAGTTTTAAATGCAAAATAAATATAGGATATTATCCCTTAAAGAAAGAATTGGCAGATCTTTGTGGCTGATTGCATAGAAAGAAATGGTAAAGACATAAGGAAAGGCAGGCTATGGTTTTCAACCTGGAAAAATGAAAGGCTTAGGATATTTTCAAATTCTTTAAAACTAAGTTTAATGGTTTAAGAAGAAACACTGTTGGCTGAGAAGGGAGCGGCCACGAGAGTGATGTTGACTTTTGAAGTGATCTATGAATATATGATATATGCAGCGGAGACAGGTAGGGCTCAGCTAGATGAAAAAGGGATTATCAATATAAAGGAGAGGTCTGGGAGTAAGGTCAGTGTTAAGATAAAAAAATGCAAAAGAGCTTTCCTTATCTGGATTTTAAAAAAGAATTCTAGGGCCCTGGAATTGTGTATCTCCAACATGAAGGCAGGTGGGCTGGATGCTGGTTACCCTGGTCTGTAATGGGTACTTTTGGCTGCAGAATGAAGCCCTGAGGGGGCTGGGGGAAAGGACAGAGAGGCCATTAACACTGATGCCTGGGTTAGTGGTCCAACAGATAAGGATTTGTAATCTACTAGCTGAAGAATTGTGGGTGAGAAGAAAGCAATTGATTGAGCCTTAGGGAAAGCCCACACGTGGAGGGCAGGAATTAAAAACAGTTGAGGAACGATGAATAAAACATTATGGATGGATTTCCTTAGTGTGAGACAGGGTGCACACACGTCTGGTTTTCTGCCCTGCTCAAAGGGTGAGGGTATTCAGTCTATTCTGGGCAAGACTCATTTACAGGAAGAAAGAAAGCATGGAAGACGGAGCATTTATAGGGAAAGGCACGGCTTCTTGCGAGGGCTGTGCGGCGCTCACATCTAATGTTTTTGTTGGAGCCAATTCCAATTATTTAATGTTTGAATCTAATCATTTCCTTGATTTAGCAAATCAAAGATTTTTTTCCCCCTTTCAAGGGCAAAATACCTTCATTTTATTTTCTTCTCCATAATTAAGTAATTTCTTAATTAGTAATGTTCAACTTATCCAATCTGAAATGACACATTTTATTCCTTTTTATAAAAGCTTTGCGAACTCCAGCCCAGCGGAGTGCTTGTCACTCCTGTGCTCTTTTGTGTCCCTGCGCTCTGTCTCCCCCCTTCGCTCACTTTCTCCCTCCGTGAGAGATTAGGCATCTCCAGCAGTTCTTCCTGAGCAGTGGGGAATCCAGCTGTGTCATCTCACACTGTCTGACTTCCTGGTGGCTTTAATTAGCATAAAGGAATTTCTCCTCAGAGGGGATGTCACACTGTGGCTTTGCGCCTGGTGGGCAACCCTACTTTTTGGTCTTTCACACTTGGCAGGCAGGGGGTGGGGCGTCTACTGGAGAGGCCCTGAGTGGCCTTGGCTCTGGCATTCCTCAAGGCCTTGAAGTACTTCACACCTGAGGCTGGGCTGAAGCCAGGATGCAGGGAGTGGAGCACAGAGTCTGCCCCCTTTCTATTTCAGCAGGCTTTCTCCCTCTGCTTGATTAAGCACAGCGTCAGATGTCACTTCCCTCATGTCAGCCCGCTGTAGACTGCAGGAAATGGTAGGGGTCCAAGCAAAGGCTGGTCTGGATTGGACCGAACACCGTATTTAAGTCAGGCTGTCTCACGGGCCACCAAGGCTAACCATTTGTGACAGACACCTCCACCAACAGCTCGGTCAATCAGCGAGCACTTCCTGAGTGCTCGGTGCGTGCTCTGCTCTGTGAAAACATCGCAGGGAAAGCAGAGAGAGCACCGAGGAAGAAATTGGTTAGTTTTCAGAGTCCTTTTCTGTGTATGTGTAAATTGAGCCCTCTGACGTGACTTTACCTGAGACCCGGCTGGGTGCAAGGAAGGATCTCTCCAGCGGATGGCTGCTGCTCTTCCCTGACCCAGACCGCGTGCCACTCTCTCCCGTGCCACTTTCCCTGTCCCGGCCTCTGTCAGGCCTGGTAGCAAGGAAGATAATGATCCAGCACCCCAATGAGGCACAATTAATGTTAAAGTAATAGAACAATAATGCCTGCCTGTGATGGGGACTTTGAAATCTCCAGATGAAAGGCCCATAGAAATACAGAAGTACTGGCTATTATTAGCATTTATGTAGCGCATTTCATCTTCAAAGCACTTTGCAAATATTAACTAATGAACACAAAATACTGTCTTTTCTCTCCCCTCGAGGACAGCAAGGGGGAGCCTCTGATGAGTTTCCACTTAAATGGAAACACTGCTTTGTGGTGTGGAGGCAGAGGATACTCCTTTCAGTAGGCATCTTCAGGCTGTTTAGGGAGGGCTGCTCTGACCATCCACGGAAAGGAGCTGCGAGCTTGCCCTTTCCCCATGGGTGGCCAGGGAACTGGAGCCTGGACCACTGCTGCCCAGTAGAAGTATAATATGAGATATATGTGTGATTCCAATTTTTCTAAAGTAAATAGGTGAAATTGGTCTTAGTAAGTTATTTAACACGATATACCCACGATATTATAATTTTAACAACATGAATTTACTAATGATAGCTTACTTTTTTTTTTTTTTTTTTTTGGTACTATCTTTGCAATCAGAGTGTATTTTACACTGAGAGCACATCTCAGGGTGCACTAGCCGTCATTCTCATGCCCAGTTGCCACATGTGGACAGTGGCTACTGTATAGGACAGCACAGATCTAGACTGTCTTTGAGAAGAAAAGTCCAGAATGCCCTGGCGGTGTCATCCAGGGCTATAAGTCACACAGCAGAGTGGGACCCTGGTCAAGTATGGGCCATAATCAGACAAGCTCCAAATGCCCTCCTGATTCAGAAACCAACTAGCTGTGTGATATTGGACTTATTATTTAACCCATTTGGACTTCCTCATGTATAACTTTGGAGTGCTTCTACGTCCATTGTCACAGTTTTTATGAGGATTAAATGAGATTATTTTTGTAAACCACTTAGAGAAGTGACTAGCATATGATAATAATGCAATGAACAGTAACTATTGTCTTCTGAACAGAGGAAGCTCCTATTTCAAGTCCCCGACTCTACCCCATTCTCCACTAGTATCAAATGCATCCCAGTTCTGACTCTGCATTTGGCTGGGCTTTGCAAAGGGGTAGACAGATGCATTCTCCCAGCCTCAACCCATGTGTGATCTGTGTTCTCACATGGATATACACTCACAGCTTTGTGCGGCCAGGACAAGGAGCCCTTGTAGGGTCACATGATTTGAAGAGAGGAAAGATAAAGGGGGCCAGGATCTGAAGGTTATTTCTTTCTTTCTTTCTTTCTTTTTTTTTTTTTAAAGATTTTATCTATTTATTTGACAGACAGAGATCACAAGTAGGCAGAGAGGCAGGCAGAGAGAGAGAGAAGAGGAAGCAGGCTCCCTGCAGAGCAGAGAGCCCGATGTAGGGCTCCATCTCAGGACCCTGAGATCATGACCTGAGCCGAAGGCAGAGGCTCTAACCCACTGAGCCACCCAGGTGCCCCCTGAAGTTTATTTCTGCAAGTGTCTTGGTGCCTCCAAAGCCTTTCTACTGTCTCTCCTTTAACAAGAAACACTAGCTCCTCCGTAACTCTTGCCCACCTTTAGCCTGACCGCCCTGCTCACGTGATATGCATTTCAAACACATCAGAAAGTCTTGCTTCTCCTTGCCTTTGTCCACCACATTCCTTCCATCTAGAGCAGTTCTTCCACCTTGACTCACAGATCTTGTGCTAACTTCAATCCTGGCACTTGGAACCTGTCATTGCACTTACGTGTTCATGGTACAGCCGGCGTGCACGGCTTCTCCATAAATGGTCACCAGATCTTTGCTAAGTCAGAGAAGGGTGCTAGTGGTATGGGACACAGCTGCCAGGGGCACCTGGGCCAGCCCCCAACACTCACGCATATCGTGGGTGCTCTGCGCTGTCTCCACTTGAAGCTCAGGGCTGCCCAATGTTATTTACACCAACAATTCCTTCAATTTAGGTCATTTTAAAATAAGAAGCAGCAACGGAAATATAAGTCGTCCTGTTTCTAAACGTGTCGCTTCAAGAGACATCTTTTCAGCAAGAAGTTTTCATACTCTAAAGCATTTCCAAAAGCTTCTCAACTTGGGAAGTGGCTCTCCTACCAGCAGCCCTTGATACTCTAATACGGAATAGACCTTATTGCAGGTCTCCCATTCACCAAGAAGGAGATGGGTGCTCAGATACTTCTGGTCTGAGCTGCTAACTGAACGTAGAACCCCCCGCTGATCAGTCCATAAACCCAGTGGCCATAGCATGCCACTGAGGGAGGAGTTCGTCCCAGGTCCCCCATGGGGGTTGTTATTTGTTTAGGGTCACCAGCAGTGGTTTTGTAGGAGCTGTTGAGCCAGGATTCAGTTTCCTAATAGGATGACCTCTGCCGGCATAGACAAGCAGCTGCGCGCCCTGTGTTCTGACTTTCCTGCTTCCCAACACAGCTTGGGTGCGGTGCTGACAGCTCACTCTGCCCTCCTGTCTGCGCTGAGGTTTGATTTCTTCTTGTGCTTTTTCCTTCCCCTCCCTTTTCGTCTTTTTCCTTTTTTGCATTTTATTTCCCTGCCTTTGTTCTGGTCTCCCTCCCCACCACTCCATGTAAATGTTGGGTACTAGGGTTACATAAATAATCAACTACCTCTTAGGAGAGGGAAAGGGAATAACAGGAATTCATTTTCGTGAGATCAGCTGGCCCAAGCTCAGGTATTACTGAGGTTTCTTTGCCTCCAGGAATTTCCTCTGGGGGCGTCTTTGGAGCAGAACACAAAAGCACAAAACACAACTGACCAATTGTGCAGAACTGTTTGTAGGGAAAGATAGTGCAGTTGGGTGGGGAAGGGAATTCTTTGTGACACCTGAGGTGGCCAGCTAAAGCCACAGAGCCCCTGAAGCATGAAATTTGATTACTCTTATCTTGGTGCACAGCTCCTGATAACTGCTATCAGTTGTTCAATTATCCAGCAAACTTCTACAGGTCTACAACAGCAGGTAATATGGAATTAGGGTGGAAAGCTCCACCTTTCCCACGTGGTACCTCTGAAATGGCAGCAGACCATCCACACCATGGAAATGGGCTAGCCAGGGATGACTTGGTGCTTCAATTGTACTCCCAAGTGTTTCTATCAAACGATTGCTTTATTCTGCTTTTACTATTTTGTTGATTCCCTCCTCGGATCAGATATTTTAAGAGTGGCTTGAAGAGATTCCAAGGTGATTAAGGAGCTTGGAAAATGAAAACTTAAAAAAAAAAAAAAAAGGCTAAAGAACTAAGCATTATTTAATGTGGAAGAGGGAGGCTGAGGGTGATTTTCTATCTTCAAATGTGCAGACAGGCCCGCAAGTTGGCTGCTTAGAACTGGATCCTGAAGCCGAAATAAGAGGAGTAGAGCGGTCACAGAGTGCAGCGGACAAGTGCTGGGCTAGACAGTTGGGAGAAGCAGTCCCAGCCCTGTCCCTTCTATTAGAAGTTGTCTGTGTGGCATTGGATATGTCCCTTAGCTTTCGGGGCTTCCCACTCGATGGCCTGCTTCATTTCCTGTGTTTTTCATGATTCTATGAGTCATTAGGTTAAAATAGTGGTTAGATTGAAAAATGGCAAGTTTTTGCTGGCTGATAGAGTACTGCCTAGAAACAGAAGAACCTGCTAAGTAATCTTTTCGAGGGATTTTTATGGCAATTTTCAAAGATTTTTGTTAGTTATTTTAAAAATGGAACCTGGGGTATATTTGCAGAAATTGAGAAACTGGACTCTTTCAAAGAAGAGCTGGGTCTGAGAACAACCGTCAACTTCCACTAAGACAGGCAAAAACCCAACAATTCTGATCTCTGTTGTCAAAACAGTATTCCTGGGGTCTTGTAGACAGGGATGGTCTAGCTGGGAATTTTGTCCCTCTCCAGGTTAACGCTGGTAGCAGTTCAGCGGTGCAATCATTTAAATTATCCGGCCCTTGGGAGGACCTGGAGAGCAGGAGACCAGCTGCCCTGGTTGCTCTGAGATTTGTTTAATGTGACTGGGCCAGTGATCTGGGCAGGGAACACCCCCTGGGCAATCTGGGTTTTATCTGCAGGGGAGGAAAAACTTCTTTTCCCCTCTCAGGTTCTATAACTAGGACCTATGACTTGAGCTGACAAGATACAGTTCACTAGGAGAAAAACATACAAATTTTATGATGCTAATATTTTTGTGTGACACTGGGGGCTTCAGAGAAAGAAGCTGTTAGACACTGGGGGCTTAAAGACCACTTCGACCAAGAGTGATACATTGTGGACACATGACAAGACTAAGTAAAGAAGGGTTTGGGAGGGGAATTGTAAATCTTCTGAGAGTGACTAGAAAAGACACCAGGGAAACTAATGAAAGAAATCAGAGTTATTTTCGCCTGGTCTGTTTGTACAGATCCATTTTGGTGCTGACTCCCAGTCTCTGGTGATAAGAATATTCTTCTCTTCCTGGTACAGGGACATTTTCTACTGGGAAATTTCATGTCCTGCTTTTAGGTAGAAGAGGGGAGGGCCAAGAGCTCTCTGTGCACCTGCTGTTTCTCAAGTGCCTTCAGCCCAAAATAATCAATATGACAAAGAGGTATATTTTGGGGTAGCATGTTCTGAACCCCTTCACATGCTTCCTACAAAGGACGGTGTGGCAGCTGGGGAATGCAGCTGCGTCTTTACCCCCTGTGACCCTTCTCTCTGGTCCAAAAGGAAGTTCAGCACCTTTTTGGGCCCATAATTTCTCTGTATATATTTCCACAAAAGTTGCTGTTAATCTTTATAAAAGAAGCTCATCTGCTACACAGTCCAGTGTGGGACAGCCCTTGATTACCTGCAAGATCGGGCTAAGAGGAGCCCCAAAGAGTGGCCCCAGCGCCCAGGTGCCATGACCGTGGAAGCAGGTGTTGTTTGGCAAAAGTCAACAACACTCCTGACACAATCCCAACTACAAAGACAGTCTATCCTAATTAACTGCAAATGCCTTGCTCATAAACCTGTCAGCGCCGGGCTCTAATGTCTGTACTTTTAATGATGCATTTGATTAGAAGGTAATTTTATTCACTTGGTGGCAGTCAGACCTGTTTGGTTGAGGGTGTCTTTCCCCTGCTCTTACTCCACCTTCCCTCTCCTGTTCAAAAAATTTATAAAATTGTGATGTTTGAAACTATCTGATAAGTAAATAAATAACTCTACAAAGCAGTGTCACAATATCTCCTCAACACCAGCCTGTGTGTGTGTGTGTGTGTGTGTGTGTGTGTTTGCTGTGTTTCCCCATTACGTAATGGGGAAAAGTGAAGTGTGATTTTTCTAATTTCCTATAGGGACCTATCCCAGGAACCTCTTCTTTTCCAGCCTAGTATTCTCTTCACTTCAAGTTCAAATAATTGACATGACTTCATAGTGCATCACATTTTACAAATTGATTCCATGTTCTTTTATTTCATTTACCTCTTCCAATAAACCCATGAGATATTTGTGCCTCTGAAGAAGAAAAAGCAAGTCAGAGATAATATCATCTATCTCAGGGACCCAGTCAGGAAATCAGGAATTCAAAGACGATCCCAGTGTAAATCCCAGGCTTTCTCTGCCATACCATAGGCTTCTTTCTGAAGAAGGGCTTTCTCTTTTTTCATTGAAAATGAAACCTGAGGCTGACCCGCACAGGTAATTGTTGCTAGAGGACACCGAGAGCAAGCGTGGCTGGGCACAATCAAGATTCTGGACCTCCTGGATCCCATTTCTTGCTGTGGAAACCTAAGGTCATGTTGAAGATGAGTAAAGGTCCAGACCTCAGGGTAAATCCAGGAGCCCACGTGAACTGTGCTTTGCTTCTCTCCCACATCTCGTCCTTCCTGTACTTCCTGATGGTGCTGGTACTTGAGTCCACTCCCCTCTCCCCACTTCTCTGGTCCTTGCATGTGTTCTACATGTATCAGCTCACTTAATCTACATGTAATGGAGGCACAGTATGACTCCCCTGAAGGAATCTGCTCGCAAGGTCATCTCACCCAAGGCTTCAGAGCAGGGAAGCAAAGGGGCTGTTAGTGGGACTTCATTGCCTGAGGACTTAAGTGAATCAGCATATTTTTAGCAGGTATCTGACGTGCTTTACACTGAGTTAGGTGCTATGAGTGGCTCCATAGGAGAAATAATACACAATTTTTAATTTGGGATCCCAGAAGGAGAGCACTTCTCTAAATTATCATTTAATGTCTGTATGTCAAGGCAGCATACATTTTCACCTAGGATTCTCTAAACACGGAGGCCTGAGTGTGATGCTCTCTGCTAACTCTCATCCCTTCTTCAGTAATTAAAGGTCGTAAAGGTTAAGTGGCTTTGATTCCTGTGTTGATTGGTGGATGGTGGCAGTGCAGGGATTTGAGCCCAGGTTTTGGTCCCAGGGGCCAACCCTCACCCCACTTTATTGCACCTCCAGTCTGCATGGATCAAGGGGCAAAAGGGGAGAAGAGCCTCCTCTACCTATATCCTTGGAGATTTAATTTTTATTCTCAAATGTTTCAAGCCTAGCTGCTCTTTAGGTGGTTGATTATACTTCTATGAAATCTCCATTTGAAGGAAAATTGTATCATGTGTTAGAACAGCGAAGAGGAGAACTCATGACCTTGCATTGCTTTGTGTTATGTCGCCTTCCCTGATACTCTCTTGTGGAGCTAGCAGGGAGTTTGACACATTGAGTCAGACAGCCCCTTATTATTAAATCTGTTTGCAAATGTGTGGAAAGTGCCCTGCACACCCACCCTCGTTATGAGTGGTGGCAGGTCGTGGATATGAATCACAGGCTCCTAGAAGCACTTGCCTTCTTCCTTTCCTTAAATCAGATTGTCAACATTTCAGAAACAGTAATGGTAATAATGCTGGGCTGTCCAAGCCACTGAGCAGCAGCAGCATGCAGCATGGGGGCACACCCCTTGGAAGAGGGGGACAGCTAGGTAAAAAAGTTCTGCCCTTCAGTGAAACCGTCTACAACTCACCCCAGATGTGCTAAGATAGGGTGACTGTGTGCATACCATCTACTTTTAGGATGCCCTTGATTGTGTGGAATTAATTAACTCAGTCATGATTGCCAAACATTCTAGAAATGCAAAGTGCTGGATAGGGGTTTGTTAAAAGTAATAATCTTATAAACTAAGCAGGTTTGAGGTGATGGGTGCCCAGGGAAAGCACCCTTGGGAAAGCCTTTTGCTCCAGCTCTGGTTCAAAGTCTGTGCTTTGTTCCTTAGATCAGCATCCCTCCTTCTGAGACTACAGTGAGGTCAAGAGAGGGAGAGGAGGGGAAAGGAAGGAGGTAGGGCAGTTGACTACTCTCCATTGTCTACTTCTCAGATGGGGATGCTACTTGGCATTCACCCAACTGCCATGTCTCCATGCCGCCACTACACCAGGAGGGGGATTTTCTTCTCCACTTGATTTGGAAAATTAGGGTTTCTACACTTCTGCTAAAATCCATGCAATTCTTCCTTCATTCAGAAAATCTCCGCAAGCAGCTGACTGTGGACTGAGCCATCGTTAAGGCCCTAAAATGTGGTGGACAGAACTGCACGTCAGATGCATTGGGAGACATTTTTCTAATCCTAGGAATTGATCATTTTCCCCCAATCTGGATAAAAATTGCAGCGGGGCATTTAATGGAATATCTAATATAATCAAAGCACTGCCTTAGGCACTCAAGTGAGAATACCTGCATGAGGTATTCATATTCACACTTACATACTGTGAAACTGACCAGGCAATAAATACACCTTAACCACACTGCGTAAAGGGCTTAAGGGATTTATTAAAAAGGATTG
This sequence comes from Mustela lutreola, assembly GCF_030435805.1. NCBI lineage: Eukaryota > Metazoa > Chordata > Mammalia > Carnivora > Mustelidae > Mustela > Mustela lutreola. Next base: position 203,427,630 of record NC_081290.1, on the reverse strand, counting down.
AGGGTTGTAGATGGGTTGGTCTGGGAAGGCTTCATGGAAGAGGTGTGGTGCTGTAAACTTCTATTCTGCATCTCCTGTGCGTGGGTTTAGAACAGCCCTCTGATAATGAAATACATTTTAAGATTTTTTTTTTTTAAGATTTTTTTTTTTAAATTTATTTGTCAGAGAGAGAGAGAGAGAGCACGAACACAGACAGACAGAATGGCAGGTAGAGGCAGAGGGAGAAGCAGACTCCCTGCCAAGCAAGGAGCCTGATATGGGACTCGATCCCAGGACGCTGGGATCATGACCTGAGCTGAAGGCAGCTGCTTAACCAACTGAGCCACCCAGGCGTCCCATGAAATACATTTTAATTGAGTGCTGAGCACCTTGTCCTTGCCCCAGGCCACCTGGTGACAGCAACTTTAACAAAAGCAAAGCAATTAAATAGACCCAGTTGGCTTCTTGGCTTGTCCTTTGCTGTCCCTTTAATGCCCTGGACCTGCTTCTCAACTGGCCCGCTCCAAACCCAGCCCCTAGATGAAGCCTCCTCTTAGCTTTCTGGATTTTTTCTTGTAAGGAGAAATCTGGAGACGAGGTGCAAAAACTTACTGAGAATTATGGGGTGCCATTGGGACACTCTGGTTTTAAATTGAGACCTCAGCCCATAAAAAGTCTGCTGCAAATGCAGAGGTTTGGCTTCAGAAATTAAGGGCTGTCACTTTAAACTGACTGGGTCTGCTCTCCTGGCCCCAGCCTAAGGCAGAGTAGAAGGGATATTTTAAAGTGACAGGTTTAAACAGCCTCCATGTGTGCGGTGCAATCATTTTTCACACGAAGCCTCCTGGGCTCGTGCTGAGGGGCCCTGCAGGATCCAATCTCCCTCTATAAATTCGTGGGAAGCCCCATGCTGCCTGGCAGCAAGAGCGTGGGGGAGGGGCTGCCTAAGTCAGGGTAAGGGAGCAAGCAGCAAGACAGGAGGCCTGAAGGAAGGGAAGCTCCACAGGGCACTGTAGTCTCTGGCCTTCTTGCACACCTCAGAGAGCAGGACTGAGCACCAGGGGGCAGCTCAGGGCTGGCCCAACAGAGGTACGGGGTGGACTTCAGAATGAATTTCAAAATCGTGTCAGAGAGTCTATTTTCATGAGGTATAGTGGAACGAGAACTGGAATTTGAAGCAGAAAGCTTAGAATCTAGCCCTGTTTTGTTAAGCACTTGTGCTGTGTTTACCTTCATCAAGTTCTACCTTTCCAAACCTCATCTTCTGGATCCCTCTGGAGGGCTGTTTCACCTGGACACTGGGGGTTAGGGAGTGGGGCGACACCTGCCATGCTCTCCTCAACCGGACAGTGGACCTAAAAGTATTCTGTAAAGTGCAGCCCTGGACGAGTGAATGGCCTTTATTGCACCTCCACAGCAGTGCCCATGGAACTGGATGTCAGCAGTGCCCATGGAACTGGCATATGTGCCTAATTTGCTGTTCTCACTGCACAGCAGTGAATGCCAGTCTCTCCTTAGCACTTCCTCAGAGGCATTACTAGAATTAATGAATGGGATTCCTCCCACCCCAAGGGCAAAGGTCTCCTAATAAGCTTGAGAGCCTCAGCTAAGAAGTGCCATAACCCCAGCCCCAGCTCTCTAGGCAGAGTCCCCAGGGTCCTGGACTTGGCCATTGCCCTCTGGGCAGGAATGGACACTGAGCATGTTGTCCTCTAGGTCAGAGTCTGACCCATCATCCCTTTGCTCGTGGCCACAAGCCCCAACTCCCGACCCCAAGAAGCCTTAAATGGAGAGAGTAAGTCCAGTTCTGGTTTGCCGGATCCCGACGTAGCTGTGCCTGCTTCTCCTGTAGTGAAAAGAAAGCTGTCTGGGAGAGGCAGGTGGCTCCTGGCCACTGTCTGGCTCTGCTCCACAGATGCCCTCCATGCTGGTGGGCTGTAGAATTTCCAGACAAAGCCACAGGGAACCTAATCTAACAGGTGGAGAAAGGAAGAACTGCCTTTTTTATTTCCCTTGCTTTAAAATCCTGTGATTTTTCTGAGCAATTCTTAGCTTGCTGGCTGAGCTTCACCGCCACCGATATATTTAAACTTTCGGTATTAAAGATCTCAGAAGCCTCTCCCAGGAAATTACCTCCCCAGTTCAAGTAAGCCAGGTGCCCTCTTGAGACGCGTGGGATTCGTGTCCCCAGCAAAAACCTCTCTCTTTTCAAACTGGAAGATGGCAGTGCAAGGGCCTATTACTGGAAATAGATGCATTTATGAATTTCAACATCCTATTAGCGGTGATGATCTGACAAAATCACGAGAATGGAGATATTTGGGTGTACAGCTGACAGATGATTTATGGGCTCAGATATCACAAGGATGTAGAGTGTGTCTGTAAAGGAGTCCTTCAGGAGATGGTGCGGGTGCAGCCTGGGCACAGGGGGTGCAGGGTTCCCAGCGTTATGACACGGGGCTGCCTTGGAGTTCACGGGGCCCCTTCAGGACATTCGTAACTGCGATGCTCAGGCAATGACAACGGAGGGGTGTGCAAGTGCGGGAAGGGAGGGGCAGCGTGTGGGGGCAGCACTCGTCACTCTCGCTTACATGCCAGTCTCCTTGAAGCAGGTTTGAGCTGACACAGGCAGATCAGCCAAGGTAAATTTCTTTTCCTCAAATGTAATAATTTAACTGGAATTGATAAAATGAAATATATTTTGGAATCACTATCTAGCCCGGTGAGATTGGATCATGACAAGAATATATGGAGTTATGAATGTCTAAATGTGGCCGCCAAGGGACTCTTTCTCCCGATGTCCATTGGACAGGGGCCCTGCTATTATTAATTGTCCGATTTGCACTCCCTGACTGTGTTGACTGTTTATCCAACCCATTCTCCCTCCCTTTTCCCCCAGAGCAGAGAGTTACCCGGATCTTTATTGGCTTTTATGCCCTCTCAAGCTCCATCCATAAAAGAAAAATTGAATTGGTCCCATTAGCTTGATTTTAGTAGCCATGGAGAAAGGTAATGGATTCCAGGCCTGCTTGCCATTTAATTTAGATGTTAAAATCTCGCATATGATTGACCTAGATACATCACTGCTGCTGCCTTAGAGATTTGGAAGTGCATGGGAGGGGGTACCGGCAGCCCTTGTAGGTCATCAGTGACCCCATTTGTGAAATATCTAGCTAATTAAACAAAGATGGTCACCAAATTGAATCCCTTCAGGGATAAAGGAAAGAGAATTGGTCATAGCTGGTTCTCTTCATCTCCACCAGCACCATTTGAAGTCGATAAAAAGAAGTGTGCTTTGTCCTGGTGGGAATAGAGCAAACCATCCCTCTCCCGCAACCAACTCACACACAGATTGCAGGGTATTAGAACCATGGGCCACGGCTCCATGAGGACAAGAACCGTGCCTGGCGGGTTTCCTGCCATACCCACGGGGTGTCTCCCTGTGCCTGATTGGGGTGGGAGTGGGAGCGGGCTGGAGGGAGCAGTGGTGTGGAGGTTTACGACCCATTTGTTGAAGGAATCATAGGGTTTAGGTAATTTGGGCTACATCCAACCTACCTGTACCTCAGCTTAATCGCTTACAGGTAGAGGGCGCTCTATAGCCAACCTGGAAGTTTTAAAAACCCAGCTTTACCACTTAAGTGCTGTGCAACCTGCTACAAGTCACTCAGCCTCTCTGTACAGTTTCCTCATCTATAAAATGTCGTTCCTAATGATACATACCACATAGGACTTTTTGTGGATTAAAATACTGTTGCATGAAAAGCTCTTTGAAGAATAGTGTCTTTTATAAACATGTTACTGTCAACTGCTATTATTAATAAATGGTCCTTCCAAATTGCTTTTCATTCACCGGTCTTTATGCCAAATTAAGATGGGAAACTCCAACCTATCAGAATTTCCAATCTATTTTGCTATAACTTAAGGCCCTTTTCCTTAAAATGACCTCACAGAGATAATGCAAATCCTCTATCAAAGATACATGGGTGACCGAGGAAAAGTCCCTGTTCTCTGTGGGGCTCAATTTTGCTTTGTTTTGTGTAATGTGGAGGCCAAGTTAGATGGTCTCCACAGGACTCTTTCAGCTGTACTGGCGTGATTATAGGCCATGGGATCAGCAGCTACACTTAAATTATGTACCTGGGTGCTGTTGTAAGTGCTTTTCTTGTATTAACTCACTTAATTCATATAGTAATCCCACTGAGGAGTTTCAGTTTATATCTTCATCCCAAAGATGAGGGAGCTAAGGCAGAGAGAGGTCAGGGAGTTTGCCATAGTTGCTCAGAAAGTGAGTAGGGGAGCCAATATTTAGATCAAGGAGAGAGTTGTGAGGGTATGAAATAGAATCAGTGCCTCTATGTTTTTCTGTTAGCATGGTTTTGTGAATCTTCCTGAACTCAGGGAGAATCTAGAAATCAGAATATCTCCACTCTGTTGGCTTTACACAGTTACCTGACCTTGGCATCAAAGAATATTTTCTATCCATAAATAGCAAAGCACATCATTGTCAAATAAATGAGAGAATATTTGCTACTGTGAAAATGCCCCAACAAGCTGAGTTATTACTACTGTGTCATGATTATAACAAGAATAATGTGCATTTATGGAACACTTTATGTCCCCCAAGTACTTCATGGTCGTCCTAATTAGGCAGCCTGTTGACACATTCCCAGGAGATGTCTGCAAACGTTTATTTCAATGCTTCAGTGCCAGGAAACTTAGACGTAACTCTCAGCATAGGATGGAGGGTCAGAGAAGAGGAATGGGAAAGCCAGCAAGGCTGAGCCCCAAAGTGTGACTGACTAAGGATTAAGCTTAATATGTTAGAAATGCAATACTGGATCCAATTCTCTTTGGACTATGTAAATCAAAAGTTAATTACTGGGAGGACCCCATTTGTATTTTTATTGCTCTATTTACATTTTATGAAACCATCTGGTATCATTAATATGCTCAAAGTCAGTTTAGCTTTATTTGTAATTTTATAGCAAAAGAAAAAGCTCATTCTTCCTCAAGTGGGAGAAACCACAGGCCTGAGAGAGGAGGGTGGCCAGTAGGGTGGCCAGGAGAGTGGACTTGACTGGAACAGTGACCAGTGAAGTGGCTCCTTGGCCTCTCTTTGAGGGGATCTTGGCAGGTATTGGGGGTCCTGGAAGCTTTTCGACTGGCTTGGTCACTTGGAGGGAGTGAGATGCTGTGAGCTGAAGGATACTCTGTATCTCTGGGATGTGGATAACTTGTTAAGAGTTGCACAATGACAGGTTGAAGAACAGTAGAACAAGCCCACCAGCTGCCCTTTCCGGGCACCGAGCTATAGTGAGCCGGTCCAAAATATCACTGTCTCCAACCAGGCCCATCTGCGGGGCATCCCAGGGGCCACACACATGGATGGAGCCTACAAGCCCTCTTGTTCTTTTTCTCTTGTTCAGCTTCCCTAGGACACAGCTGAGTGGCCCCCTTGGAGGTGGTTAGAGAGATGAGAAACCACCTCCGGCCACTCTTGGCACGGGGACTCACGGCAAAATGCTGCCTTCCAATCTCGACCCAGAGTGAGCAGCTGCTGGAGGATTACAAAGCACTGGACCTTCTCGTTGTCATTTTAAATGTTATCTCAGCTGGGCAGTTCTTGCAAATGAGCTCTTCACCCTCCCTTCCTCTCTAATTCCCACCTCCCCCAACCACCACCCTACACTCCTCGCAAATATGCTCCAGCCAAAACCACGGCCTACAAGTGGTGCACATTAACTAAATTGCAGCTTACTGGCTACGTTGGTGATATTCCCAGATTGAGCTCCTCTGGCTTAACACTTGGATGCTAATGACAGGAGCTGGTGGGTCAGATGTGGCAGAGGGATAGCCTTCAAAATCGAAATGGCAAGAGTTAGCATCACGGAGCTTCAGTTTTAAACTAGTTCATGGGTCCGTAAGTAAGATACGGTGGGGATGCATTTTTTTTTTTTTTAAAACAGTGGAAACATCTTTCTTTCTGCTACAGAAAAACTTGTACTTCATAACTGTCTGCAATCGTACCCTGCAGGTTTCAGAAACACAAAACAAAACCTTTTATTGATTCAGCCGAAAAATAACCATAGTTTCTTTCTCTAAGTGATCCCCCGGTGCAGTTTCTTCCCTGTGACCCTTGTCTCCATAGTTTTCCTGACTCTGCCTCCTCCTCCCATCCAGTTTTTTCTCTGCTACAAAATATGAATGGGGAGGGGAGAGGATCAGAGGCTTTGAATAGGGAAAGAGAAATGAGAAAAACAGAACAAAAACACTGTACGTGCTTGATCATTTCTACCAGATAGTACAATGGCTTGGGACCCAGAAGGAATGTTTTGTCCTTCCTTCCCTACTCCCAGCTGGAGGCCATTTCCACATCTGAAACCACAGCCCTGAACAAGGACAATGGTTAAGGCACGGAACTCGCTCAGTGGGCACCCCAGAGTCAAGGCCTGATCTCTGCTCCATGAGGAGCGGTGCAGAGACCTTCTCTCCCCGCCCAGGGAGGCACCATTGCTCCATCCTGAACTGGTCAGGGCCCGGCCGCCCAGCTCTTGGCGGGATGCTGCCCTTTGCTCTGATGCTTGTTTAAGATTTGGCATTCTCCAAGCAAAACCCCAATATCCGACATATGTGAATCTGGGACATGGGGAGGGCTGATCAGGTGCTGTTATAATTCCAAGTGCTTCCCAACCTGCCCTTTTGTCTCCTCCTGTCACTCTGCAGCCCCCATTTAATTCATGATGGGGCCCACCGTTCCTCAGGCCACCCCCCCCTTTTTGCCCCCTTATGCTTCCACGCATGTCCATTTTAATCCTCCCCTCCTTCCTTTAGCATCTGGTTTATTTTGTATATAAAGTGCTGATGCAAATGTCCAAAATAAATTATGCTGAATAATAGATGAAGACAGCTACATAATTTATAATGCTAGAGGCCAGAGAGAGCTGCTTGGGCTGTGCTCAGCCCATCCTCAGCTGCTTACCACAGTCTACTGGGTGTTTACACCTTTAACGCTGGGAAGCAACAGAGCCCTGTGTCTGTGGCTCAGATGGTCTTCCTTGAGGTGTGTGTATGCCCTAGTGTGGACCCAGACTCCTCTGCCCAAACAGTAACTGGGCACTCATAGAAAGAGTGGGTGCCATACCCGCCCATCAGCCCAGACACTCAAGTCGGCTTTTCAAGCAGCCCGGGCCTCCCATCTGGCAAGCCCCACTGTGTGCTCTACCTCCCTCCCTGCACCTATGCCCCCACCCCCACATGCTGTTCCTCAGTTTCTCATAGCCCTGGCTTCTGCACTGTTTCAGTTTTTTGTGTACCCTTCCACTCACCCTTCCATGGCAACTGGGTCATTCACGGGCCTCTAAATTTCCCCAGGCATCATCTTCCCTGGCAGGGCACCTCAGCCCTGATCACTCACAGTCCCAGGAGCACCTCGAGTGTGAGGGCCCACTGGGCGTGGACTGGCTACACACCATACACCTGGGGACTCCCAAGTCTTGCTCATTTGCCCTGACCTTGGGAAGCTGCAGGTTGGGAGGAAGTACATAGTGCCAGAGTTACAAATGGGAAGAGAGAGTGTCCTTCAACCTTGCAAACCCAGAGAGCCAGCTCTGCCCATAGAAGACATCTTCAGAAGAGAACATCAGTCATTTTTCCCAGTCCTTGTTGTCATGTGATAATTGAGGACTGTGGAATGACACAGATCACAGTACAACAAGAAATCTGAGTTGTGTAATTATCAGAGAAAATTCACATAGGTCAAAACTCATGAACCATAGTGTAAAAACAATATTCAGTGATAATACGTCATTCTCTTGTGTAGCTGAATTCCCATCATGCAGATGATGACACCTCCCCCATATGTGCATCTCTCTCCCTCCCTCGTAACTTTACATGGTCTCTGACCCAGGTTCTGGGGCCCAGGGATGTGGGCACTGTGCTAAGAGATTCTGAGTTTCCCGAATGCCCACTGTGGGCGGGGAACTGTGCTGGCACAAGAAGAAGTGTTATCTAATTCACACCTTAAACAACTTGGGGAGCTGCTGTTCACTCCGTGTTCCCAAGAAGAAAACCAGGTTTTGAACCAAGCAATGGTGCTCAGATCACACAGCAGGCAGGTGAGGGGTATGGGGACTTAGGACGCCTTAGAAAGGGTCAGGGAGCAGGAGACCAAGATGTCTTCCAGGATCCAGCTTTTCCTCATAGGTGCCAGCCTACATCACATGGTGGGACCTTTTCCATCCTGCGCTGCTAAGGGAGCAGTAAATGGAACATTACCAACCACAGGCTTGAAAACGGCGACCTGTCAGATCCTTGCTGGGTCATATACACAAGTGACTTGGACAGCAGCTGCATTCAAGATGGCCTTCTGAGTATTAGAAAATAGTTTGGGGGTTCTAAAAAAGGAAAGTGAGTTCAGGCCATGACGATAATTGTGGAAAGATTTCAGATTCTCATTTCCTACAGAAAGATGGAAGGGCCATATAACTGTGAGATTAGTTCCATCCGTTTCACTTCCATGACTCACCCGTGAGGCCTCGGGGATCTTGCAACTGCTAAGGAGAGAATCCAGACAGAAACAGCTTTGTACACACACCCCAACAGGGGCCAGGACCTCTGGATCTGGGGGCCTATTATGCATTTAGAGGCTCCTCTTGCTCCCTTGAAGTTGTGGCTTACACATGGAGGACAGGATCTGTGAGTGGGACTTTGCTTTCTGAGACTTTGGGAGAGAAGTTAGTGGTAGCAGAGGTAGAATATCTGAATGATTTTAAGACCTGACATAAGAACAGCCTCAGGCAGACAGAAAACATCCAGCATTTGCTATCATTAAGTAGGCTAAGTGACTTGCATGCCTTGAAGACCTATATGTTTGCTATGTGTCTGGAAGGCACAGAGAACGGCCAAGGGGAGTTTCCCTTCCTCTGGCCTCTGACTCCCAGGGACTCCAGGAGCCTGGAGTCCCTGTCCTGGATGTTCTCTGACAGTTTGTAAATCCCAGGAAAGCAACAGTGGGGATCACCCAGGCAAAGCTGAAGAAACTTCTTCAGAAGAAGATCTGGAGCCCTGGCTTTTCTGTGACCTTCACGCCTATTTGATTTCTTCATGCACTTCCCAGGTTAATGCCTCCAACAAAGCTCCTTGATGACTAATTCTCATGTGATTCACATGCAAGAATTAGACACCCCGTGTACGGCTCCTCTCCCAGACTAGATAAAGAAGCCACTTGCCCCTCTTGTCTGGCATGTTTTTCATCTGTTGAACAAGTGCTCCCGCTGGGACTTGGTGGCCTAGGGCATACCTGTCCTATCTCCCGCTGCAGAAGCCAGGAAAAACCTCACCTGCTAAACTCCAGGGTTCAACTTCATAGTTTGGAAGAGTCTCAGGATTGATGGAACGGATGGATATTATAATATCTGGTCAAGCCTGCCAAGAGTACAGGGTAACATTGAATAGAAATGATGTTACTGTAACCACTTTGTAGTCAGGATCTGATCCGCATGAACAGTTAGCAGGATTTCTCAACTCTGGCATTATTTTATTTTATTTTTTTAAAGGTTTTTTTTTTTTTCTTCTTCTTTTTTTGACAAACAGAGATCACAAGTAGGCAGAGAGGCAGGCAGAGAGAGAGGAGGAAACAGGCTCCCTACTGAGCAGAGAGCCCAGTGCGGGGCTCCATCCCAGGACTCCAGGATCATGACCTGAGCTGAAGGGAGAGGCTTTAACCCACTGAGTCACCCAGGCGCCCCTCAACTCTGACATTATTGACAGTTTGAGCTGTGTAGTCTCTGTGGTGAGGACTGTCCTGTGCCTATGATATTTAACAGCAGCCCTGATGTCTACTCAGTAGATGCCAGTATCACTACCTGCCCATTTGTTACAGTCCCAAACTGTCTCCAGACATTGTCAAATGTCCTCTAGTAAGCCAAGTTATCGATAACCACTGAGGTAAATAATGTCAGCCTTCTTCATTAGAGCTACACAAAGTGAGGTCCTGGGACAGGTAGCAGCGGTGTCATCTGGGGGTTTCTAAGAAATGCACATTTTCACCTCATACCCAGACATCGTGAAGCAGAAGTTCTGGCTCTGGGATTCAGGAGTTTACCTTTTAACAAGCCTTCCAGGTAATTTTTATCCATGTAAAAATTTGAGAATCAGAGCTACAAGATAGCCATTTGTCAACCATGGCTATTGGAATGGTTTTAATTAAAACCATTTTAACTTAAATTAAAAAAATAGTTTTTCAGTTACTCTGGCCACATTTCAAATGCTCAGTAGCCACCTGTAACTGGTGGCTACTGATACTGGATAAGGTGGTTACAGAACATTTTCATCACTGCACAAAGTGCTATTGGAGTGCACTGTTCTCCACCATAATGAAGTTGCTGCCAAAATGTGGTTGCCTCTAAGAACCCTCAGACTGTCACTTTTGTTATCAGCCAAGTCTTATGGAATAGGCACTGGCTACCTTCTGGTATTGTGTAGCTAGTTATAGAAGCAAACTGAGAGAAGCCACATTTCTTCCACTCTTAGATTTGCATGTAAGTTAGATATAACAGCATCTGCCTCCCCCAGGGCCTATATATGGTAACAGTCAAGGCAACTGGCCAGAGAAACATAAAGTTTGGGATAAACTACATAATACAGAGCAGACCTAAATCTTACTTTGAGACAACACATTAGGGTAGGGAAATAAAAACAATTATAAATCCAACTACTATCCCATGAATAATAAAGGACACAGGTGTGTGGTGTCAGGTTCTTTGCTGGGGCACTGGGCTTCCTGGTGGGGTGATGGGGACTAGCTCATTCTAGTGCCTGTACCACTGGCATGTGTACAACAGATGAACTTGGGTGAGCGCCAATCCCCCAAATTTCTGAGAAGCTCTTATGGGGCTCTTACTCTAGCAAACCCATAAATAGAACTTACCATGTTCCAGAGGAAGACACAATAGTTCTCATGGCACCAAGCTTCCAGGCAGTGCCTGGACTACGGCAATAGCATACCTGCCACCACTTCTCCTTGCCATTCCTGCTGCAGACAACACAAGTCAATCCTAGATGCAGACAGTACCAGCCAATTTACATTTAGATGTACAGGGGTACACCAGTTCACAATATCTGTCTTGTAAGTCAGACTCTCTTATCTGCCTCAGTTTCTTTCTGGAAAACCCAAATGCAACTAGCCTATACAACAGAATGACCTACTTCATTTCTCCTGTGTTTCTTGGCTTCTAGAAGGTGATCACTTAATTTTTATGTCCTCATTCCTTCTCTATGGACCAACCCTTTCTTTCAGCACAAACTGTAATTTGCTGTCCCACACGAAGCTGCCAGGCCCCCCGGAACTGCACAGGCATAAGTCTCTGGCTGAGGTCCTCTTGGGTTGGTTGATTCCAATTTGGATTATACCAAGCCTGGAGTTCTCTATGAGTTATTCTTAACTACAAATGAAATAGAATAAGCCTATAAAAAATGCACAGGACATTCCCACCACAGTCTGCCACAGTTTCAGCAAGACCTTCTCTGCCGGAACCCAGTCTTGAGTGAAATCTGCTCAGTGAGGAAAAGCTCTTAAACCTCTGCCAGACAGCCCAGTAGGCTCAGTGTTATTTGTCTCCAGCCTCCCTCATCTCCCCTGAGACAGGCTGGGAAAGGGCTTCACTGAACAAGAAAATGTAAAAGGCACTGACCCCCTCGGCCTGGCTGCAGCTGCTGGCCGGCTGGCGCACCTGCCACCCAGGCTGATGGTTCTTCCCACTGCCTGTCTGGCTCGCTCATTCCTCTGGTCACTGTCTTGAGTGCTGTGATCCTGTGAACGTGTCCTCTTCTTGGACTCCACTCTGGCCTCCCCATTGTACTTAAGTTAGAAGTACTTTAAAGCATAGGAACAGGCAGTGAGCTTCTGGTATGCTCATTTTCCAGAGGCCTAGGAGTCCAAGAGCTGAACAAGACAACAGGCTTCCATTCTACCCATGGAAAGGAGTTTGACTGATGAGCAATTAAAAGAAGGAGGGTTCATCCCTGGTGATCTGTTTGTGGGGGAATGCAGGGGAATAGCAAAGGAGCTGCAGCAGCAGACCATGGTGCTAGGGAATTCCAGCCAAGAGAGATTGTGAAGGTTGACTGGAAACCAGAAGGACAGGCATGTTTGGCCGAAATGGTCATGGATCTGAAAGTGAGGGACTGTCCCCATTCTCTGAAAAGAAAGAACCAAGTTCCTACAAAAAGGATACATGAGTATAGTCAGTTGACTTGGGTAAAAATCTTACTCTTCAACACAAGTTATGGATTATACCAGGCCAAGCCATGTGTTCTGATTAGCTCTATTTCTGAGACATACACACATAATATTGGTTTATGGCTGTATACATATCTATACAATTATTTATTTGTACTATATATTGATACATAGACTATATCTGATATTTGTATATAGATTGCCTATATACACACTCATCTATAACAGCTCATATATTTATTTGTATATATACATACAAATATAAATATATACATAAAAATACACATATATATTTATATCTACACCACAATACATATACATATTTTATATATATATACACGTGTATGTGTATATATACACATACACACACACAAACACACACACAGAGCAAAAAAAAAGATCTGGCTACAAAATGTGTATGTATAGACATATTGGTTCAGATTAATGAACCTATGTGCAAATAATGACCTGATAATCAAAAAGGCATAGTCTTTTTCAGATAGTTTCAATTTTGAGTCCCAGTTCTGTCACTTAGGGAAGGTGTTCCCTTGGGTGGATTATTTAATTGAGCCTTAATTTCCTGTTCTGAAAGTAGGCGTAATGGCACATATAAATTTCATACAGATGTTATAAGGAATAATATAATGAATATAAAACATGCGGAGCAGGCGATGAATGGTCGATATAGCTATGCTCCCACCTTTCGCACTACTACATCTACTTGAAGAATGACTCTCTTATTCTCTTGGGTGGGTAATGAAAATAGGGCAGAGTTGGTGGCATTTCTGTTTGAGGTGTTCCAAACAAATTCATCCATTATGTACCATCCAGAGGGTTCCTAAGGGATATCTTCTTCTTCTCCTCCTTTTTTAATCAAGTTGCTTCTATTGCAAGAATGACTCATTTCTATTTTATAACTGGGTGATATATTGGAGAATCCCTGTTGGGGTTTATAATACACAAGGGTGCAGGTGAGAGCGTGTAAATCCAGTTTCAGGGAGGTAAATGTCAACTCCATACGAGGGAGAACTTTCTCAGAAAGTCGCTTCTGAAGGGAGTGAGGTTCGTGTCATATAGGATGCTTTGGCAGAGGCAGAGCAATCATATGTAGGAATTTAAATATCAGATGAGGGTTGTGCTACATGTTTTTTGAGAGCCCCTTTGGAAAAGAAATCCACATATTCCCTGGCCTTTTAGACAGTGCCTTCTGAATGTGGTGTGCTGTGATTTCTGTATTACCTGCACACCTACACCCACCCCACCTCCCTCCCGGTGGCCTCTATTCATCAGTTACAAGGCCCTGAAGGAATCCAATAGCGAGGAGGTGAGATTACATTCTGAGGAAATGGGTAAACTGAAATGGGGCTGGGATTGAACTCAACCGGGCAGCCAGCTTCATTTAGCGGCTAGTGCAGTCTTATTAGGAAAATGCAGCGATCCAGAACAGCAGCTCTTGCCTGGTCTCCTGTGGCAGGAGCGGGCGGTGGCCGGCACCCTGCAGGAGGAAGACGTGACCCCTTGCGCTTTGCTTTGAGCTGCCTCCCTGCCAGGACAGCTCATCTGGCTTCAGCTCCCTTCAGAGATCAAAGTGGACATCCCTAAGCCAGTCAGCCCCTGACTACCAGGTCTGTTCTCTGGGTGCTTCCTTCCAGGAGAATCTCTTCCATTGCCTCACTAAGTGTTCCCCCAGGGCATTCCTGATACATGTTTCTCTTCACCGGTCTGAGAGTATAAAACACGTTGCAGTGGGCCCTGGGCATAGAACATAGAACACACTGAATATAGATATCAGAACAGTCATGAAGGGAAATTAGAAAATGATGTATGAAGTACATTTGAAATATCCATGAAGACAGTATCTGTCCCTGTAAGGACTGACAGCAAATGAGTAAGGATATGCGGGAGCAGCTCGACAGCAGCTGTGCGGGTCCGTCTTGCTGAAAAGAACGACTGGGGTTCATAAGATTTCTACCCCAGCTATCAGTAACCTCACAAGCCCCGAGAGAGATGGATGTTTCTGCATTTTTTTAATGTCTTTCGTCTCATGCTGTCTCTCCGTCTCTGCCTAAATCTCTGCCCCTCTCTCGGTCTCTTGATTTCTCTGTCTCTGTCTCTCTCTCTCTCTCTCTCTCTCTCTCTCTCACACACACACACATACACACACACACACACACACGCTCAAAATATCACCTTTTCCTGAACTCCTTTGAGCTTTACAGGACCATGAGCCTGGGAGAAGAACTTTTGGTTCCCTGGTTTATAGCTGCTTAAAGCTTCCCTGTCTGTAAAAAGGTAGAAATACTTAAAGATATAACTAGGTATTTTTGTGTCTATGGCACATTCCAAGATATATGCTCATGCCATTCTAAAGGCAGCTTTGGCAATTTTCAGATGAAAAATGTCACAGAAGTTTGAGATTCTGTAATTATCTATTTATATGCTACGGATGCCCAATGAGGAGTCCAGAGATTGCCTCATTTGCTGGCTATATAGCCGTTCATAAGTAAGTGTAATGTGACACACACCCTATATTGGTTCATAGGGATAGGAAAATTAGTTATGTCACATCTGAAAACCACTTTACATTCATAGGTCATAAACCAAGAGGAAAAATAACCAAAAGTTTCAGTATTCAATTTGTTTACTCTGAGCAAAATGCAACCTCTTAAGCTGATGAGCGGAGGGTGCAAGAGATGGAAAAGGCTTTTAGGAGCTCACTTTAAAAGCTCAAAAGGTGTCTGGGACATTAAATAGCTGTTAAAAGCTCTAGTTGGATAATTTAGGTGTAAATGAGTATGAACTATATGGATTAAATTTGCCTTAAAATGCCAGTCTGAAAAATTAAAGAAAGACTATTTGAGACAAACACAGTTTGCCTTTTTTCAAAACCCGAACGTTTTGAAAAAATAATTTCAGAGTCTCAATGAGAGCTTAAATGTAGTCAGATTTAACTGTCCCTAATGATCTCCCCATTAAAAGCTACAATTCAGTAATAATTATACCCACATTAAAATAAGTGCATGTGTTTATACACACACCACATAAAGTGTATGAATTCAGTCTAAGCTTTTAAAACCTTTTCTATCATAAATATAATATATATATATATATATATATATATATATATATATAGACAGACACAGACACACACACACACACACACATGCATACATAGAAAAGTTCAGCCTGTGAATCTGAGGACGTGGATTAGAAACACCTTTAAAATTTAATATACTTGTTTATTTCATCCATTTGGGTACTGTCTTTTATTTTTATTATTATTAAAATTGGAAAATTATACATTTTTTGTATATTTTACCCCAAAATTATTAACTGAAGTCCCTCATTTGTGAAACTAATATATGAAGAATTTCTTTGCTTTCTTCTGAGAATAGTCACTTTTGAAATAATGTTACACTAAAATACAAATTTTCAACTTTAATTATAACCTATAGAGCTGTCTTTCTACATTGTGATCCTTATACAATAAAGTTATACACAAAAAACACATTTTAATTATTCATTTTCATTATTATCATTATTGCTCTATTAAGACCATACTTCTGTTTGATTCTAATGTGCTTTTCTTATAATTCAAACATTATGTGCAACATTTGACAAAAAAATTCTATTTTATATATTCCACTCTCTATTATACTATTTCTTGGTTTTTATTTTACTTTTTATTTTTTTTAATTTTATTATGTTATGTTAGTCACCATACAGTACTTCATTAGTTTTTGATGTAGTGTTCCATGATTCATTCTTTGCATATAACACCCACTGCTCCACATAATACGTATCCTCCTTAATACCCATATTGCCTTGAACATGTTGCCTTTTCTCTCTTCTTAACTCATCAGGGTGTTGTGGGTTCAAAGAGAAAGGGACCCAAGCTTGAGAGATGAGAAAATAGGGGCACAGAAATGTCCATGACCTTGTCCTAGGTTACAGTGGCAGCCAATGGAGGTATTAGACTACAGAATGACTTACTATTCTTTCAATTTGCAGGGTTCCATTGCAGTATACAACTAAAATTTAAGGTGACTAGCTCCAGACCATTGACATGATTTTTGGAGTTTTTGAAGTGCCATCAGAGTAACGGTTTGATGTAAGGTTGAAAAGAACAATACAGATACGTACCTAAAATTTGAGTATTTGGAAATTCACACTACCGATGCTATGTCATGAGATCATTCAATCTCTCTCTCTCTCTCTTTTTTTTTTTTTAAAGATTTTTTTTATTTATTTGACAGACAGAGATCACAGAGAAACAGGCAGAGAGAGAGGAAGAAGCAGGCTCCCTACTAAGCAGAGAGCCCGATGCGGGGCTCGGTCCCAGGACCCTGAGATCATGACCTGAGCCGAAGGCAGAGGCTTTAACCCACTGAGCCACCCAGGCACCCCAAGATCACTCAATCTCTTAACAGTTATGAGCCCAGGTTCTGTCCTGAAGGGTCCGACACATGTTAGGGCATCCCTGAATTTCACACCAATGGCTTATGTGGCCTACATCAATTACCATGGCAGTACCAATTGAAGTCTGACGTTAAACCATAATTTCTGTGAAATCATGGGTTTAATTTAAAAATTACTACTTTAAAAATATTCAGAAATAAGTCAAGTGGAGAAAGACAACTATCATATGATCTCCCTGATATGAGGAAGTGGTGATGCAACATGGGGGCTTAAGTGGGTACGAGAAGAATCAATGAAACAAGATGGAATTGGGAGGGAGACAAACCATAAGTGACTCTTAATCTCACAAAACAAACTGAGGGTTGCTGGGGGGAGGGAGGTTGGGAGAAGGGGGTGGGATTATGGACATTGGGGAGGGTATGTGCTTTGGTGAGTGCTGTGAAGTGTGTAAACCTGGCGATTCACAGACCTGTATCCCTGGGGATAAAAATATATGTTTATAAAAAATTAAAAATTAAAAAATATATTCAGTATATGATTTTGTTTAAATTTCCAACCATAAACCATCTAAAACCACTGTGTATGGTATGCACTCCCTAATTTCTATGACATTGGTCTAGCTTATTCATCTGATAGAATATCTTTATTAAATCCAGTTAAACTCAACAGACATTGGCCTGCTGTGTGCCAGATCTCAGTAGCCCTTGAGATTCAAGGGTAAAAAATACCCATTTCCAGTATTTGAGTTGCTCATTGGCTCCTCATATTCCCGTAGTAACCTGTATCTTGTGCATCACTTAGCTTTTGCTGCATGACAAATATTTATTGTTTCTCAAGTGATCCGTGGTTGGACTGAGGGCTTGTTCTAGTCTGGGCTACAGATCTCAGGCTGATCTCTGAGATCTGTTGGAGGCTCAGCTGGGCTGGATGGTCTCACATGTAACCTTTACCTCGATGTCAGCTGGAGAAACGGGGAGGCTTGGCTCTACATCTCTCTTCATCCCACCGGGTCTTATCCCCATGGTGGTAGTCACAGGTGTCCCAAAGGCAGCAAGAAAAGTCCCATGGTCCAATGCTATGGGAATGTCTATTAAGGCAAGTTTGCTGATGTTTCATTGGCTTAAGCAAATCCCATGGTCAAACTGCGCTTTGGGGAATGAAGAAATAGACTACACCTTTTGATAAGAGTGGCAGCAAAGTCACATTACAGTGTTGCTTGCATGCAAGGATGTGAGGAATTTGTGGCCACATCACATTACCACATAATATATCTTTTAACATAGCAGAGTAGAAATCGGTATGTGGAACTAAAAAAGGAATCAGATTTGATGTATTAAGGAAGACTTTGCCGAGTTGATGACCTGTGCATAAGATTTTGGAGGACAAATGGAAGCTCTTTGACTTTAAGAAATCTGACTGGAAGAACTAGAGCCAGGAAAGACAGATACAGAGAATCAAGGAGTCAGAGTGCACAGAGAACAGAGGTAAACAGACTCCATTGCCCTTGCTAAAGGATAAGGCTGGGCTATAATCATGATCCTGAAATTATACATAAAGTACCATATTGTTTTTAATACTCTTGATTTTATTATTATGAGGTTTTTTTTTTTTTAATTTTAGATTTTCTCTCAACTCAAGTGAAAATTAAATATCTTTTTGGAAAAGGAACTTTGTCTTTTTATTCTCCAAGGTGTTTTGTGTGCAAGCCATACTTTGCAAATTAACCATAAAAATTAAGCTTGCTTTTCTTTTGAGAGGTATGCTTTAGAAGATGCACACAATTAAGCCAAGACCTGGATGCTCTCTAGACTGTAGATTCTGAGAACCTATTTCTTCCCAAGCTCCTCTTTATCATCTATTTATTAAAATGTTAAAATGCTTTCTTAGCCACAATCTGACTCATCCTAAATTGTAACTGGATATTTCACTTTATTATTTAGAACTCTGTTTCTAAAAAAACAAAAGTTAAGCAAGATTCCTTAATTTAGTCATTCATACAAACACTATTCTAGGCACCTGAGTAAAACAAGCAAAGGCCATAGAGTCATGGAACTTCTAGACTAGCAGGAGACAGAGAATACAACACTTTTAGCAGGGAAGTAAATCATAGAGATTATTAGATGACAAGTGTTTTGGAAAAACTAAATAAATAGAACAGAACAAGGAGAGTCAAGAGTGCAGTGGAGTGGCAAAGATAAGCAGCAATTTTAATAGAGTGCTCAGGGTAGGCTTCCTGGAGAAAGAGAAAAATGGACAAAGACTTGAAGGTAAGGGGTTAGCTAAGTGTGGGAAAAGCTTTCCAGGAAATGGAGGCAGGAGGTGCAAATGTCTTGTTACAGAAATGCACCTGACATATTTGATGAAGAACAAAACCTGTCAGTGTGGCTGAGATGAAGGAGCAATGAAGGAGAGTTGTAGGACGTGAGATCAAAGACTGACTGGAAAAGATTATTACCCAGCCTTACAGACTGTTGGAAGAACTTTATACAGATACCAGATTTGTTTTATTGTTGTCCTTGCTTATTTGGTTAGTTGGATGAGTGGTTGTCATCTTAGTGTGATTGGCATTATTTTGCATGTTTTCATGTTCAGGTTCAAATACATGAAAAATCCTGACTCCCCGTCTTACTACGTTAGTACACGCTACACCATTGAAATGCTCTGCTCACAGTGAAATATATATTGTCCAGGTGAGAGTGGGCATGGCCAGAATGATGCCATTGGAGTTCATGGCTTTGTTTGAGTACATAGATTACTTCATAGTGTTTGTGATCACAAGTCCCAGACTCAATATCCGGGTAACTGGCTTCCATTCTCTATTTTTTTTACTCCATAGCTAGGTGAGTTTGGGTCAAGTGCTTATACACTTAAAGCCTTAGGTTCATCTACTTTGTAGGGTTCTTGTTAGACTTAAAAGAAATACTGTGTGAAGAGCATGACGTGATGATGATGATGGTGGTGGTGGTGATGATTCAATCCACATACTCTGTTTTGCCACAAAACTGGATGGTTTTCTGTCCAGGGAATGTCCTCTGTCATAAGATACACAGTTGTAGCTATCAGGAAGGCTTCTGATTCTCTTAGCATCTTCCTGGGAAATTCCTTCCATTCTGTTGATGCCAAATAAGAGCATGGTCACAAACTCCTTGAAAGAGTTCAAAGTTTTCACAGCCTCCAACAACACATATACTCACATCACCTCTGGCTTATATGCAGATTGTGTGTGGAAAAAAAATCTCTAGAGGCTCAAGGCGGTTTATTGATAATGTCTCATTATAGTGTGGCAAATACATTTATCACAGATGCAAAGGTTTGAAGTCCCATTGTTCCAGATGAGTGACCGAGAAGACTCAGGGCTTCCAGGGTTCAAGCACTAAAGAAATCAAAAGGACACTTTGCTTGGAGAGTGATTTTGGGGGCACTGGGTTCTGTGGTCTTACTTAGAAGCCCTCAAAATGATAAATAACAATGTACTTGCTCCCTGGGCTCCAGAAAACCACGATCAGAAGATAGAATTTAAAGGAATCTTCACCAAATTTTCCAAACTTACAGAAATATTTGAGTCCTCATGAGCCGCTCATCAACCAGGTGATTAGAAAGCTGAGGTTGCAGTGGGCAAGGCTCCTTTTGGAATTATGCTATCTCTATTCATAGGTGGTTGTAGTTCAAAGAGAGATATCCCTGTGTATCTTCTTTCATATTACTAAATTCTCTCCTCTTATGATAGTAATGATTGAAAGTCTGGGATGGAGACATGTTATCAAAGGGCACCAACAGGTTTAAGAGACCCAGGTTATTCTTACTGTGTATTTGTTCAGTATCTAGTACCTCAGGTAATTCTTGACAGTCTCATAAAAATAGTGTGTTCAGTAAAGCAAATTAAAAGAAGTTAGGTGAACTGCCCCAAATCATACATCTATTAGGAAGTAGAAGTGGCATTGGAAGTCTCCTCTTTCTGAGTTAAGGTTCATGTTGATTTTCACTAGAAAACAGCTTGATTCCATCCCACATTTCCTCTAAAGAAAAGTAAGTTGTAATACACATAGGAACCCCAACTCCTCTAACACTATACCTCAGTCACTTCCACGATGGTGGAACTAGGGATGAAGAAGGCAACAACAGAGGATATGTCCATTTGCGTTTAGTTTCATGGCTTTGCTAGTCAAAAGGAAAAGATGTTCTGTCAAAATAGCACACAATGCATATGGGTCTTCTTAATGTAAAGCTCAAAGGAAGTTCTTCAGAGAGAACCCCGGCCAGCAGAAGGAATCTTACCCATGGAACTCTGTTGTGTCAGGAATGGCAGAGCTGCAAAATCCCACAGTGAGGCAAACTGGGAAAGAGGGAGAGAGAAAGGAGGGGCTGTCAGGAGAAAGAGATACAGGGGAGCAGAGCCAGGGAAAGCCACATCATTTTCTTTATTATGCTGTCCATTTGCCTTCATTTTCCTGATGCTCTGTCCATCAACTGCTAACACCTAATTCTCTAAAAAATAAATACAACTTGAACAAATTAAGTGAAAGGCTTTGGAGAGCCCAATTACTCTGTGTCCCCCAGTTGCTTGGAAATGGACTTCATTTCCCTGTAATGAACAAAAATAGTGAGTGACAGCCTGGCCAAATGAGGCACGTCCCAGCTCTGGCTTCATCTGTCAGGCACAGGCAGAGAGAAAGACTTTACGGATTGTGTTGCAGCACACACAAATGTGTGTGTGTACACACACACACACATGCATACTTAAAACTAAATTGAAAGGCACCTGCTCCTGGGAGAACTGCTATTTTTTTCCTCCCAATTCATCACTGCTATTGCTACTTCTTGAAAATCTAGTAAGTTTCTCGGAAAAGTCATGTTTATTATGGAAGTCATTTATTAATAATAAATACAGGTGAACTCAGAAACAGAAATATTTTGTTTCTGCATACCTAGTGTGAAAGCATTAATGGGTAACTTACTTCTTCTACCTTATAGTCTGGGCTCATTTTTTTTTATTACTTCTCTAGATATTTTTGGTTCTTTCATTCATTCATTCATTCATTCAACAGATACTTTATGGAAGTCTGCTCTCTGCCACGACTCTAATAGGTACAGGGTGGTTGCCAAGCTGATTAAGTGATATTTCTCTATAAGAACTTCTTCTTTTTTTTTTTTAAGATTTTATTTATTTATTTGACAGAGAGAGAGATCACAAATAGGCAGAGAGGCAGGTGGGGGGTTGGGGAGCAGGCCCCCTGCTGAGCAGAAAGCCTGATACTGGGCTCCATCCCAGGACCCTGAGACAATAACCTGAGCCGAAGGCAGAGGCTTAACTCACTGAGCCACCCAGGTGCCCCTCTATAAGAACTTCTTAACTGGTGAAGGAGACAGACACATCAAAAACAAGTATCTAAACTATAATGTGTTATATATTATGCTAGAACATTCCCTTTGAGAAATAATATAATGTCTTTGAAATTCAGATTAGTAGTACTTGCCCCTATATATTTATTATGATGGATGTGCTATTTGTCAGAATACACATAGTTGCATTTTTATTTTCAACTCTAACTTTAGCATTAGGACAGCTGACAAGTGTGCCTTTTCCTATGTATGATATGAACCTTCCATTCTTAAACTTCTTAATATTGAAAAAAATGTCATTTCTTTATCATCTACTCAACAAATAATTATTGGGGATCTCTTCCATTCCAGGTATAACACTACATTGGGGGATTCTAGAGGTAAACATGACTCATGCAGTTCCTACACTTATGTGGTTTTAATCTATCAAGGGAAATAGATATTAAATAATTGCACCATAATTATTTAATTACAGCTGTAATTAAATGATATGATGGAAAAGGACAGAATGTTTTAAGAACGTATAATGAGGAATGTATAATGAGGACATAGTTTGGGGGAAGAGAGGGAGGGTTCAAGAGAAGCATTCTTTGATGAAGTCCGAAAAGTTCATTTTTGCTTTTGTTTCCTTTGCCTTTGGAGACATATCTTGAAAGAAGTTGCTGTGGCTGATGTTGAAGAGATTATTGCTTATTTCTCCTCTAGGATTTTGATAGATTCCTGCCTCACGTTGAGGTCTTTTATCCATTTCAAGTTTATCTTTGTGTATGGTATAAGGGAATGGTAGAGTTTCATTCTTCTACATATAGCTGTACAATTTTCCCAGCACCATTTATTGAAAAGACTATCTTTTTTTCTCTGTATATTTATTCCTGCTTTGTCAAAGATTATTTGACCAGAGAGTTGAGGGTTCGTATCTGGGCTCTATAAGCTGTTCCACTGGTTTATGTGTCTGTTTTTGTGCCAGTACCATGCTGTCTTGGTGATCGTACCTTTGTGGTAAAGCTTGAAATCAGGCAATGTGATGCCCCCAGTTTTGTTTTTGTTTTTCAACATTTCCTTAGCAATTCAGGATTTCTTCTGCCTCCATACAAATTTTGGGATTGTTTGTTCCAGCTCTTTGAAAAATTCCAGTGGAATTTTGATCGGGATGGCATTGAAAGTATAGATTGATCTAGGCAGTATAGACATTTTAACAATGTTTATTCTTCCAATCCATGAAAATGGAATGCTTTGTGTCTTCTCCAGTTTCTTTCATGAGTGTTCTGTAGTTCCTTGAGTACAGATCTTTTACCTCTTTGTTTAGGTTTATTCCCAAGTATCTTATGGTCCTTGGTGCTATAGTAAATGGAATCGATTCTTTAATTTCCCTTTTTATATTTTCATTGTTAGTGTATAAGAAAGCAACTGATTTCTGTACATTGATTTTGTATCCTGCCACATTACTGAATTGCTGTATGAGTTCTAGTAGTTTGGGGTGGAGTCTTTTGGGTTTTCTATATAAAGTATCATATCATCTGTGAAGAGAGAAAATTTGACTTCTTTGCCAATTTGAATACCTTTTATTTCTTTCTGTTGTCTGATTGCTGTTGCTAGGACTTCTAGTACTATGTTGAACAACAGTGGCAAGAATGGACATCCTTGCCCCGTTCCTGATCTCAAAGGGAAGGCTGTCAGCTTTTCCCCATTGAGGATGATATTTGCTGTGGGTTTTTCATACACAGATTTTATGAAGTTGAGGAATGTTCCCTCCATCCCTGTACTTTGAAACTTTTTAATTAGGAACAGATGCTGTATCTGATCAAAAGCTTCTGCACAGCAAAGGAAACAATCAACAAAACAAAGAAATAACCCACAGAATGGGAGAAGATATTCACAAATGACACTGCAGACAAAGGGCTGATATCCAAGATCTATAAAGAACTCCTCAAAATCAACCCATGCAAAACAGATAATCATGTCAAAAAATGGGCAGAAGACATGAACAGACACTTCTCCAAAGAAGACATACAAATAGCTAACAGACACATGAAAAAATGTTCATCATCATTAGCCATAAGGGAGATTCATATCTAAGCCACATTGAGATATTCCTTGCACCAGTCAGAACGGGCAAAATTCACAAGACAGTAAACAACAAGTGTTGGAGAGGATGTGGAGAAAGGGGAACCCTCTTACACTGTTGGTGGGAATGCAAGTTAGTGCAGCCACTTTGGAAACCAGTGTGGATATTCCTTAAGAAATTACAATAGAGCTACCCTATAAGCCTGAAATTGCACTACTGGGTATTTACCCCAAAGATACAGATGCAGTGAAAAGAAGGGCCATCTGTACCCCAGAGTTCATAGCAGCAATGGCCACAGTTGCTAAACTGTGGAAAGAACCAAGATGCCCTTCAATGGACGAATGAATAAAGAAGATATCGTCCATATATACAATGGAGTATTATGCTTCCATCAGAAAGGATGAATACCCAACTTTTGTATCAACATGGATGGGACCGGAAGAGATTATACTGATGAATGAAATAAGTCAAGCAGAGAGATTCAATTTTCATATGGTTTCACTTACTTGTGGAGCATAAGGAATAACACGGAGGACACTGGGAGATGGAGAGGAGAAGTGAGTTGGGGAAAATCAGAGGGAGAGATGAACCATGAGAGACTGTGGACTCTGAGAAACAAACTGAGGGTTTTGGAGGAGAGGGGGTAGGGAGTTGGGTGAGCGTGGTGGTGAGTGTTATGGAGGGCATGAATTATATGGAGCACTGGGTGTGATGCATAAACAATGAATTTGGAACACTGAAAAAAATAAGATTAAATTAAATTTTATAAAAGCATTCTTTATAAATGAAATCTATAATATAAGTTGGTCATGTAGAGAGGACATAAAACATCTTTTCAGGCCAATTTCTTTTATTGTTGTTCCCATATAAGTATGTCTTTTTCCAAGAGTGGGTTGCTTTTGTTCTGAGACATCAGTGGGGGGTGTGAAGTAAGGCTATCTTGGGAGCAGTTAGAATAGGGAGCCATGAAGTGGCAGGACTTATAGGGAATGGGAATCCCCATACCTTGAACTATAACCTACTCTAGCCCTTGATATATTCCTTTGGTCCTGGAGAAGTTCGTTGATTTAGATAAAATGTTTTTCAGTCTAATAGCATCCATTATTCAACATGGGCATTCTTCTGGGATAGCCGGAACTTGCAGAGCCAGAACAGCACAGAAAGGGTAATTAGTAGGTGAGATGTGTGTCAAATGTATATCAAAGACCACCTTTTCCTACTCCATGTTCATTAGTATAGATATATGAGTAACCAGTCCTGGTGTCGTATTTATGATGCCCTATCGACATACTTCATTTAATTTTATCATCCCAAACTACTCATGCAAAAATTGAATCATTAAGAGAGGTTTAATGAGTTACTCTGTGCCACATTCTGTGCCCAGGGTTTACTCCAGAGATTCAAAGTTCTTACCTACTGTTCTTTCTACTATGGCCCAGTTGCCCTCTCATAAGTTCATAAATCGCAGAAGTCAAACCAATGAATCAGTGAAGTAGGAATTAGTAAAAGTTTATTATGCACACACCAAAACGACAGTTTGCAGACTGAGATCACTCAAAGCAAAACACGTAATGAAGACCAGGGTTATATTGTTATAAAGCAGCATATACAGTGAGAAGGCAGTGACTATTCTTCACAGTGATTCATTACAATATTAAACTTTTTTTTTTTTAAATGATAGGGAATTGGTTAGTGGTTATGTCATATCAACCTGGGGAACCAGCTTAGGTTGTGCTTACAATTTCCAAAAGCATAAGATAGAACTGACCCAGGTCAGGTTAAGTCAAAAAATAAACTAAACTAAGTCTTGTTTGTATGACTAAACTGGTTTTATCTGCTCAGGGAGTTTCAAGGCTGGTCTGTTGTTTCTGATTTTAATAAGTTCTCCACAGTGATTCTGACTACAGCAAAACACATACAGTACAGACTTATTCCCTGGATCAATTCACCCACTCATATATTTATACTTGATAATACAACACAACAATGCAAAACAATACAACACTACACGGCATAAGGCAATGCAACACTACACAATGCAACAAAACACAATACAACACAATACAACTATACAGTACAATAAGTGTTGCTGAGTACTTCCTATGTGCCCAGCAATGTGCCAAGCACTTGGGATACAATGGGGGAGCAGAATAGACAGGATTCTTGCCCCAGTAGAGTTTATATTCAAGTCAAGAAGATCAATAACTCTCTAATATAGGGTGATAGGTGCCCCCTGTGTAGAGAAAGTATAAGATGCCATGGTAACTCAGAGTGGAGATATAGTTCACCTTGTCCAAGTGGTTAAATGCAGTTTTAAGTGTTAATTACATGGCTTAGAGGTGCTAAGCAGATGGGGAAAGGGAAGGAAATATTTTCCAAAGTAAAAGGACACCCTGAATGAGGATCCCATGCTAGCTAGAACAGAGCATATTGCAGGGTTCGATATGGCTGCAGTAAAGCAAGATGTAAGGACATCATAAGGGTTGTCTGGTGTCCTCATATTAAAAGATAATCATAGTGACAGTAATGCATCTAGAACCTGGACCTGAGAATTACATCTGACAGTCTGCCTTCTTCCTCTGTTGAGATTGTTTTCTGAGAGTCTACATGCTTCACCACAGACTTATGGTGCCTGGGCATCTAACAGTCAATGTCGACCTCAGCAGTAGGGTTTTTTTGAATGAATATATTATTTAAAATAGAATTTGAAGAAATTGCAGAAGCTCTTTAGTTCTACTAATCCTACCCCAACTCCTGCCAATGAAAAAACTGAGATCCAGTGATAGATGTCAAATGCCCAAGGTCACAGAGCTGCAGGCACAGCTAATGTTATAATTAAGATCATGCAGTCCAAAACCTTTACATTGAATTATCATTACTCATAGTTAGAAGTGTCTGAAAACTCTGACAGTCAGTTGTTAATATTCTGAATTTAAAGCCTGTTAATTCGTTCAACTGAGTTTGTTGTTGTTTAAATGACTTTCCTCAGGAAGATCAGATGAATGCATTCCTTGGTCTGAGTTTCACTCAACAACCCCACACTCCGAGTCTTAACCTTTCAGTTCTAAGATTCTGTCAAAGGGTCACTGCAGCTCTGAGTATATAAGTGGGAGCAAAGCAGGAAAAAATCTGTGCTCTATCCATTCACAAATTTGTTGACCAGAGGATCTTTTGAATTAGTGCACTTCTTGTTTCCATTTTGGTCCCAGGGATAACAGTTGGCAAACAAGCATACCTTGTGATACAGGAACAGAAGGTACATAAGGTAAGACAATGTAATCTTTGGTCTGCCCTAGTAATCTCTCAGAGCCATACTGGACAGTTGCTTATTGGGCTAGCCTATAAATGGCCTTTCAAACCCACTAGTCTTTATGTACTTAATGGCTTAGAATTGCAAATGTTTCCAGGAGCACAGGATGTGACAGAAGGAGTGTGATAGAGAACAGTAATTCGCTTTGTTCCTTTCCTCTCTAACACATTCTTTGTACTCTTACTGAGGAATCATGGAACCCAGCAGTTTTACAGCTGAAAGAGCCTTTGATTATCTAGTTTTTATATTTTATAGCTCAGGAAACTGAGGACCCCAGAAGTTACACAATTTCCTGAAACTTCCCTAGCTAGTGGTAGTATGGAATTGAATGTATCAATGTCTCTAAGAAAGCAGCACACACAGACATAAATATGGGAAGTTTCATTCACTGTCTAATTCCTCTGTTTTTTAATAGCAATGGCTCCCATTCATTGAGTATTTGTGCTGTGTTGGGCCCTATGTGAGGCATTTTTTGGTCTATTGTCTCTTTTAAGCCTTAAAGTAATCTTATAAGGTATAGCTAGCATCATCATCATCCTTGGTTTACAGAGCAAGAGTTAAAAAATTATTAAATGCTCACTGTGGGCACTAGACACTGTTCAAAATTCTTTATGTGCATCAGTTCTTGTGGCACTCATAACAGTACCACTAGAAATACCTATCTCACAGATAGGAAACTGAGGCAACACAAAAGTGTGTAAAGTGTCCAAGATCATAAAACTAGCAAGTATTTGGATGCAGGATTTGTACTGGAGCCCTCATTAAGTCTCGCTCTGCATCAATCCATCTTCAGGAGGCAGGATGTGAATTCACATCTGTCAGAATTCAGAACCTTTGCTCTTTCTCACTGTGCTTGATTCTTTCTAAGTTTAAAAAAAAAATAAAACTTACATCAAATGGCATCTTCTTGAGATTCCTAGTGATAAGGGGTAATACAAATAGTAACCATTTATTATAAAGTAAATAAAGGTCAGTATCAACTGAGGAACTCTGATCTTCACGCTTCTGAGAAATAACAGCTAAAGGGAATCAAACATTCTCTCCGGTCCCTGACCTGATACATTCCTGCCCTCTGGAAAACTAAAATTGCTTTTCTTCATTAAGAAGTGCCTATGTCCTGAAGAATCAGGTAACTATGTCATTGTATTCCCAAGCCTCTCAACATCACCCCCCAAACAAATAAACGTAAGATGAAACTTAGTATTTGCTTGGATCTGTTTTGTGTTTGTGTGTGTTTTTCAGATGTTCTGTGAAGGTCTTGCTGTGGGGTGTGGATCAGGTCACAGGGGAATGATAAAGTATCAGCCCATTGGCAGTCTTTACATCTTCCTTAGTGTTCAGCTATCATAATATCCTTCTATATAAAGATTTTATGTGCACCACATGATGAATGTCATATAATCCATTCCTTTTTCATGTTTCGAGTAACAGAAAATGGAGAGTAAGGATAGGTTTAAGAGGTCAGGGAGAAACCAACTTGTCATGAATATCAAAATAGAAACGTCAAATTTGGGTTTACAGATAGTTTTTGTGGTAAGTGAAATGACCAGCTCATTGTTTTTCTTCTCATTTGGCATTTAGGTAATAACCTTGCCTTAATTCTGTCCCATCCTTTTATTTTCAGAATGTATATTTCACATACTTTAAATACTTCCTAACTGATGATGATCTGTTAAGATGAAAGAAGTCCTGAGGCACCTGGGTGGCACAGTCAGTTAAGCATTAAACTCTTGGTTTTGGCTCAGGTCATGGTCTGAGGGTTGTGAGATAAAGCCCCACTTCAGGGTCTATGCTCAGCATGAAGTCTGCTTAGGATTCTCTCTCCTTCTCCCTTTCCCCCTCCCAATCATGCTCTTCCTCTCCCTAAAACAAACAAACAAACAAACAAAAAACCCAAATAGGGGTGCCTGGGTGTCTCCGTCATTAAGCGTCTGCCTTCGGCTCAGGTCATGATCCCAGAGCCCTGGGATCAAGCCCTGCATCAGGCTCCCATCTCATCAGGAAGCCTGGTTCTCCCTCTCCTACTCCCCCTACTTTTTGTACCCTCTCTATCAAATAAATAAATAAATAAATAAATAAATATTTTTTTAATAGACTTTTTTTTTAAAGGATGAAAGAAGTAGCTTTTCTACTGCATCTTTTTAAATTATCTTGCAATGAAGAGAAAATTATGTTATTTAAAAACACTTATAATAATCTGACAGAAAAGTGCAGTGCAGCCTTATTAACTTGGCCTCCACAAATTCAGAATTTTATAATAATTCATAGATGGAACTGGTCAGAGGTTGGAGATTGTTTACCTTTCCTGTTAATTCATTTCCTAATTCCACATCTTTATATTAATAATTCACAGCTACATATTGGCTATATTTTGAAACAGAAAAATCATTCATGGAAAAGTCTCTGGACTGGGCATGGATATCCCTCTTCCCATCTAGCCTTCCAGGTCCCTCATGGCTCTCACTTAGAAGGCAATAGTACTGCAAGGTATTATTATCCTACTCTCCAGATGAGGAAACTGAAGTTCCGAAAGACTGAGTACCTTGCTCAGAAGGAGTATAACAGAAAGCTTTAGATTTGAAACTAGATTTGGGTTTGAATTCCAACTCTACCACTTTGTCCCCCCTAGCTTTGATGTCTTGACCAAGTTACTTATTATCTTTCTTTGTGCCTCTTCTCTGTATTTATAAAACGGTGACGTGATAGTCCCTCATATGTAATAGTAGAACCTCATGATATTCATGTGGCAAAACAGAGATAAATTCTGGTCACCCATTCAGCACGGGTACATAGGAAGAACTAGACAACGGTAGCTATTTTTAATTATTGTTCAAGTATTGTTCATACTGCTGGTAAAAGAGGACTAGGGTGGAAATCCAGGAGGGAAGTTCCAAAGCCTGAATCCTTTCCTTTATACACATTTATACACACTTACCCTAGTGATTAAGATTTTCTGGTGGAATGACTCTGTATGCAGTAACATTGGGTCCTAGCAAGACCCTTGGGAGCTGTGACAGAACACCTGAGCTTCTCACATGGATTACAGTGCTCCAATTCAAAGGACTAAGCAGGTGGTTACTTGAAGAAGTTTCTCTGTAAGGAGCATTGCCTTGAAATCATCAAAAACAAGAGGATGAAGCTTTTGGACCATTGAACCTCATCCCAGGCACTCAGGCAAAACATGGGATGACAGAAGTCCATAGACCTGCTGTGGCTACATGATCTACATGCTTCTTTTTATGTTAGGAAGGGATGTATGAAGGGATATATTATAAAGATGGTGAAGTATTTCTGATAGTACTCTCATTTAATATTCATGAGAGATTATTATTATTTTTTTAAAGGTTTTATTTACCCATTTGACAGACAGAGATCATAAGTAGACAGAGAGGCAGGCAGAGAGAGGAGGAAGCAGGCTCCCTGCTGAGCAGAGAGCCTGATGAGGGGCTCGATCCCAGGACCCTGAGATCATGACCTGAGCTGAAGGCAGAGACTTTAACCCACTGAGCCACCCAGGTGCCCTGAGAGATTGTTATTATTTATGGAGAGACCATAGTATCCACTAACTCCATTCCTTATTGTATATGTAAAAACAGGACTCCAGGAGTAGAAATATTTGCCTAAGGTTATACAGCTAATTGGTAGTAGAAAGAGAATGGAGGAGGTGGGGATGGCCAAAATTCTGGTCCCATTTCATCTACTAAATGAAGGAAAGATGGCTTCTTTCAGATACTAACATGGCTGACCTTGTCACTGCACTCAAATCTCTGGGCAAATGTTACCTCCTTAGAAAACCCTGCCTTGATTATCCTATCTGAATTAGTGCCAAAAATTTCCTTATTTCTTTGTATTCCTTTATTATGTAATAGTGTTACTAGTAGCTGACAGTAGATTATATAGTTTATTATGTGCCTATTCCACTGGAGCATAAGATCCATTAAGAAAACCACTTTGTTTTGAAAATAGTTGTATCCCCAACACATGGAACAATATTAGTAGCATAGTAATTAATAAACATTCAAAATTTTTTTCTTGAATGACTGAATGACATGAAATATTAATCCATGAATGTAATAGGTAAATACTGGGAGGTAAGTTTGGGGATGCAATGGGAAGGAGGCAAAGACTTCCATCTTTGTCCCCTGGGAATGGCTCTAGAAAGTTCTGGGTGTTCCTGAGCTGCAGACATAGCACAGAAATAAAGTCTTCGAAGTTATTCATCTCCTGCTACTATACAACCTCAATTTTCTGGAAATCTAGAAAATCTCATTTTTTTCCTTGTTTTCTTTATTTACTTTCTTTCCTATTTCCTTCTTGTTCTGTGCTTTTGATTTTAGAACTGCACATTTTCTGAATAATGTATCTTCTAGATTATCAACATCCTGCTTACATGCTACATCCCTACTTAACTGCAATAAACTGGAGTGAGAGATGGCTACCTTATTTATCTAAAAAAAAAAAAAAAGTTTTAGAGAAAATATTCATCAAAATGTTTGACCACTTTAATTGTAGGTGGGACCTGGTCACTTATGAGATGTCAAGCATTGTGCTAAATCCTAGGAATCCACAGTAGATTAAATTGCATTAGATATACTTCCATGCTCTAGAATTATATTCAATGGTAAGAAACAAACAAAAAAACAAAAACAAAAACATCTTACTTTCTATGTATACTGAGATAGGAGATACTCAGGACATATTCTTGAGTGGAAAAAATAAATTGCAATTTGGTAACATACATTAAGAAATTATTTTTAGAATATCACAATGTATCTATTTCCATATCTGTATGTCTATGCCCCTGTCCACATCTCATCTACATCTATAGATTAGATATATTCCCAGAGGTTTTTGAGTGATAATTATCTACAGAAAAAAATACCTTTAAAACAGCACAACAATTTGATACTAGTAGCCACCTATAAAAGAATGGGATTGATGATAGTAAGAGGTTTGCTTTAGGTACTTTGGTATTTTTCCAATCTTTTTATGTAACGGGAATAACATTTATAGTTTTAAAACAAGAAGTAACAACAGCAAAAATGGTTGTGAAATCAGTGTCTATAAAATTGCTCCCTTAGAACCCACCCCGAAATAGGCCATGGTCTTCTTCTTAAGGGAGACAAACACATGTAAATAATTGTAAGCCAGGACACAAACCACTGGACATCTGAGATGCTTTAGATCTTATAAGATTATAAAGGAGGGAGGGGCTTTTCTGGCAGCAGTCATAAGTGGTTTCTCAGATGATTCTTGAACTGGTTCTTAAAGCCCAAATAGGATTTCTGCAGGCACATAGAACTTTTCACACAGAAGACCGCATGGGTACAGGCTAGGGGTTTGAAAATGGAATTTGAGCAATACAGAGTGATTCATTATAGGTGGAGGGCAGGGTGTGGCTTGGCAGTAGCTTAAAAAAAGTCACATAGTAGGCCAGGTCCAGACTGTTAAGGGCTTCTTTTTTCAGAGAGCTCCCTGAAGTCGGTGCAAAGACTGATTCACTTTATTCTTGAATTTCAGAAATATTGTTTGAATACCCACTAGACATTAGG
Organism: Mustela lutreola; assembly: GCF_030435805.1. Lineage (NCBI taxonomy): Eukaryota > Metazoa > Chordata > Mammalia > Carnivora > Mustelidae > Mustela > Mustela lutreola. Next base: position 203,394,724 of record NC_081290.1, on the reverse strand, counting down.
TTGTAACAAAGTGTGAGAAGTTAATGATAAAAAGAAATATAGAGACCTTGCCTTTTTGGAGACTTCATTCTAGTAGTCTTAGAATTTTTTTTTCTTTCATCTCAAGAAAAAGACAAAGTAAGAAACTATAATATGATTTGTAGGTAGTTAGTATTAAGAATTGATGAAATGAAGTGTTGCTCAAGGACCAGTGGTTCAAATCTACAGTTAAAAACAGCTTGGACATTCCATACTTTGGAGAATACTTCAGAAGGGTGAAAATATATAGATACAGCCAGTGTTTCTTGAAATCAACATCAAAGTGGAACAAAAATAGAAAACTCAGAAATAAACCCCATTTATATGGTCAATAATCTTCGACAAACTGGGAGAGAATATCCAATGGGAAAAAGAGTCTCTTCAAAAAATGATATTGGGAAAACTTGACAGCAACATGCAGAAGAATGGAACTGGACCATTTTCTTATATCATAAACAAACATAAATTCAAAATGGATTAAAGACCTAAATATGAAAACAGAAACTATAAAAATCCCATGGGGGAACACAGATAGTAACTTCTTTGACATAAGTCATAGCTACTTCTTCCCAGATGTGCCTTCTGAGGCAAAAGAAATAAAAGCAAAAATGAACTATGGGGGCTATATCAAAACAAAAAGCTTCTCCATAACAAAGGAAATGATTAAAAAAGAAAGAAAGAAAGCTAAAAGACAACCTACTGAATGGGAGAAGATATTTGCAAATGACATATCTGATAGAGAGTTGGTATCCAAAATATAAAAAGAATTTATACAATTCAAAATCCCCCCAACCTCCCCAAATAATCTAATTAAAAATGGGCAGAAGGCATGAACAGACATTTCTCAAAAGAAATCACCCAGGAGCCAACGGACATATGAAAAGATGTTCAATGTTATTTGTCATCAGTAAAATGCAGACCCAAACTATGATGAAATATCACCTCATACCTATCAGAATGGCTAAAATCAACAACACAAGAAACAACAGATGTTGACAGGGATGTGGAGAAAAAGAAATACTCTTACGCTGTTGTGGAAAATAGTACAGTTTCCTCAGTGTTAACAATCACACCACTGAGTATATGCCCAATGAATACAAAAACACTAATTCAAAGGGATACATGCACCCTGATATTTACAGTGGCATAATAGCCAAATTATGAAAGCGGCCCAAATATCCTTGATAGATGAATGGATAAAGAAGATGTGATATATTTATACAATGGAATGTTATTTAGCCATTTAAAAAAGAATGCAATCTTATTAATTACAGCAATATGGGTGGAGCTGGGGACTATAATGTTAAGCAAAATTATTTAGTCAGAGAAAGATAAATACCATACGATTTCACTCATATGTGGAACTCAAGAAACAAAACACTGAGAAAAGGGGGAAAAAGAGAGAGAGATAAACCAAGAAACAGACTCTTAACTATAGAGAACAAACTGATAGTTACCAGAGGGGAGGTAGGTGGGGGAATGGATGAAATAGGCGATGAGGATGTAGACGTGCACCTGCCATGATAAGCACCTGGTTATGTATGAAAGTGTTGAATCACTATACTGTACACCTGCAACTAACAACACTACATGCTAACTATACTGGAATAAAAACATTGAAATAACTGCAGCATTTATTCTTCTCTCAGTTGTCTTGAGAGTAGAGAGGTAATTTGTTTAGCTTATCTGTCTAGCTAGTTATTCCCCTCTCCGTGTTATCATATTTCCATTTCCATCACTAGGCGACTAGAGAGTCATGGTTCAGTGTTGGCACACTAAACTGTGCACCTTATTTTTTTTTTAAAGGATTCTCTTAAAACTTAAAAAAAAAAAAAAAACCCTGAAAAGGAAAAATTGATTACTTGTAAAAGTACTTGTGAAACAGTAGTAAAAGCTAAAATAATTTCTAAAGAACTATAATATTTTCCCCTAGAGCTAATTTTAAGCAAGAAACTGTTCTAGGATCCTCTAAAGAACTTGATTTTAAATAATCCTGCTCACCCTCTCCCCAAATTCTTGCACAAGTCAGGCTATTCTCATTCTTTTCTTGAAAGTTTTCAGCTCCTCAGGACTTAAGCAAGGCCAAAACTATGTATGAACTAGAGCTTTCTGTTCTTTCCAATTAGCCAGTTTAAGATTTTTCTTCTGCTTTTTTATGTTCATTTTTTTCCTCTAGAAAGAAACCATATTGTTCTCTTATCCATCATGTTGTTTGTATTTTGCATATGGGGGAGTATGTTCTTTGTTTAAGTGCTCTGTGTGATGTACCTTCCCATATAAACTATTCTAAGATACAAAAAGATTTATTTCAGAGATTCACATACTGTTATTACTAGAATAAAACTTAGAGCTAGCTCATCCTTTGATTGCCCCCAACCCAATGTGCATGTCTTCTACAGCCCTCCCATTGAGTGCCAAAAGAGCTTCTGTTTGAACATCCCTGAGGACATCTCTGCAGCTTACAACTCCGGCTACTCTACATAGCAATGACTTTTAGATGGGGCCTCTTCCCATTGCAATTTCATGGTCTCCCAGTAAATTTACTCCACTAATATTTGTTGATCCCTGGGGTCAAATGGGATAAATGTAATCCACTTCTTCACAGCAAACTCTCTACCTATTCACAGGGACCTACATTCTCTCCTTTGACATTGCCCTTGCTCATCTCCATCCAGACCCTGATGGTGAGGCCCTTATCGGTTCCGCAGGCCATGTTCTTGGTTTGTACAGACATCTAATGTATTGTCACCAGATACAGTCTGATCAATGGAGCAAGAGTCTTATTTCTTTGGTTTTTAATCCTTTACTTGTTTAATATACCTACTGTGTAAACTGTATGAAATCTATGATAAAACTTACATTTTAAATAGTCATTTCATTATTTTACTTTTCAGCACAGGGCTTTAAGAATACTATAAAACCCCTGAGAATCTTTCACATATTGCTGTTAAAACACACCTTCCCACTGAATTTTTTTTTTAAGTTATCATACAAGAACTACAAAAACCAAAATGGAATAGGGTTTTACACCCGGTCTCATCCTCATCCATATACAAATCATTAAGTGGGACAAAAATCTTTTGAGCTCGTTTTGGAAGGATTCATGAGTGAGTTTTTGTTTGTTCCAGGAAAGTTGAAAGATGACAACTTTCTTCATTTTTTCTACCAGTATAAGAAATGTGGCCACCTTATGTTGGGAATGAGTAACTTAAAAATAGGTCATCTGGACCGATGACCGTTTTTGAGGTGGTCCTGGTGGTTAAACAGTGGAGCCTCCTGGAAGCAATAATTTTAGCGTCTGACACTCCTTTTCTTTTCTGGCTATGCCAAGGCCTGAACTCCCCAGAAAAGATACCGTTTTCTCCCTTACTCACCAGCTCTTTGACTAAAAGCTTGTTGGGAGATGTTCCATTCAGATCATGCCTGCCCCATTTAAGCAAGGGATCAGTAAAGTCGATCACACACAGGCACTTGTGAAAGAGCTGATAGCTCAGACTCTCTGCAACCCACTCTTGCTGGATCAATACCCACTGCAGCAGTGTGGCTCTTGACTTGGAATTCATTGACATAAATACAGTTTGTCTGCCTTCCAGAGAGAAGAGTTCCATGATCAGCCTAAAGACTGGCTCACTCCTGCGATTAGTCATTCCCACCTAATTGCAGTGAATGTTTGATTATCTCAGCATTTCCAGACCTTACTCACTTGAGGGAAGCAGTGAGGTTTGGAAACGAATCTGCACTAGTATGCTTAATATTATGGTAGTTTTGCTATTGTCACATGCTTTAGGCATGTGTCCCTGAGCTAGATTTGGTGCAGAACTTTGAAATGACATGGCTTCTGCATTTAATGAGGGAACATACTAAGGTTTAATGATCTTTTACCAAAAGGCTGATCCTTTGGTAGGTAAAGGGTAATATATTACTACAGAAGTGAAGTTATACTTTACATCTCTTGAGCCCTTTAAGATTTCATAGATTCCAAGGATCCATTATTTCCTGATGGTATCACTTAGGATGCTAAAAGGGAAAGAAGCATATAGTGGTGGAAAATCTTTCTGTTAAAATGCGATGTTGTTTGCAGTAAGCATGAACTACTGCAGAGATGATGGATTCCATATTCTAGGGTGGGGAAAATGTAACTCAATTTAATTTAGGACAGCATATTTCTAGTAGCATACTGATTTGGATCAAGATGACACACTCAAGGCAAGTCATTCCCAGTTGACTGTCTTTCTTAGCTGTGTAGTCCCTGCACCCTGCTCTTATCGGAAATGGTGAGATGCCCTCTCTTTGAGTAATGTCAAATTGTACACAGAATCATGCTTACTTCCAGTAAGCCTTTGGGGTCACTACAGTTACAGGAATAAGTCTTTAGGCCTCAGACATGTAAATAAATAGCTCGTTAGTGTTTCATATGTTCATCAATTTACAGGGGTCCCACCCCAGGGCAATTGGGCCATTGAACATGTGTCTTGACTCACAAACTGGTTTTTCTTTTATTTGTTCTAGCCCTGGTAGAGTCCCAATCGTTCTCACTCTCCTCACTCGCATTGCCCTTTCTCCCATTACTCCATTCTGGCCTTTGCATAGAATGGAAGAAATATATTTGATTGTCAATAAATCTCTCAGCAAGCAGTGCTATGAAGGGGCAAAGTATTTTTACTTAAAAGTCTGGTTCCAGGCAATGGAGACATTTCAGAATTGGTGCTTAGATTACTAAACTATCCCCTCTGGTATCAAGAAGAAGTCTGTCTGGTTAAAAAAAAAAAAAAAGTCAGAAAATAACCTTCACCAAGGAGATTAGATTTGGCCTTGTCATCTTTGCAAAGATTAATATGCACAAGCATTTCCCAAGATTCTATGGAATAATTTTTGGATGTAGGAAGGAAACCCAGTCATTGTTGTCCCCATGGAGAAGAGATAAGGAGTCAGAGTGAGCAGCTGCATGAATGGATGCATTAAGCTGATATTAAAATCACCAAGGTGGTTAAGAAATCCACTAATAACACCTTGCAAGGCTCAGGGGCAGAATCGACTTAGGGAGTTCAGGAAATTCCACACCTGGCTTGGTGCATTAAACCTCAAAGTCATTATGAAGAATTAGTTAAGCCCCCTTGTTCTTTATACATTTATTTTCCTTGATCCTATTTAGTTCTTTCTTCAATTTGCTAAGACACAGGTGTACACTGATCTCAGCAGCCCATGAATATTTGAAAACTAAACTTTCTTGTCCCAAATCACTGCCTTAAATTTGTATTGTCTGATCACTTAAGCTCAAGGAAACCTTTGGGAGTGTTTCAATTTAGATAGAGAAAAGGTAGAAATATTCTTGTCTATAATTACTCTCCTCCTCAGGGTCATTGCTGATTTAGCATGACAACAGAGTTCATTCATGTCACAAATATTTGTTTATTGAGTATATACTATGTTTTTAATACTTGGTTTGATGCTGGGGTGCCTGGGTGGCTCAGTTGGTCAAGTGTCCAGCTTTTGGTTTCAGCTCAGGTCATGATCTCAGGTTATGAGATCAAGCCTTAAGTTGAGCCCCCCCATCAAGCCCCACATCTGGCTTGATGTTTAGGGCAGAGTCTGCTTGAGATTCTTCCCCTCTCCCTCCCACTCTGTGCACCGCCCCGCCCCCCCTCCCCCCTCCCCCCACTTTCCCTCTCTCAAATAAATAAATACTTGGTTTGGTGCTGAAAATCACGATCATGAAGAACACAGTAACCTCTGTTTTTATAGAGTTCAAAATCTAATGAGAAGACAAAGACACATAAGCAGGGGATTTTAATATGTAATAATAAATGTGATCCTTTGGAAGATAAAAACCATTTTCATGATAACTTTTAATCCTGTATTTCTCCTTCCCACACTAATTTAATTCTGTACAGATAGCATGATGTGACTGATGACAGAACATAATCATTGATTCTTGTCAATCGCGCTTGATTGGGTAGCATAATGAATGCTGGAAATACAATCCAAAAGAACTTCAGTGTATTCAATAAATGCTTACCAAAGTCAACAAGGACAAGCTGGAATATTATAGAAAGGCACAGATTATACATGTCATAGATACCAACATTTTTTCTCATGGGTTCTCAATCTCCCTTAACAATGGACTGCCAATGAGCTTTATTGAAGGCCTACTGTGTACCACACATAATACGTGAAGAGACTTCTACGTATTAGAGAAATGGTTGTCAATGTTAGGATGCAGCTAAATAAAGACATGGACATGGTTTTACTAAAAGTCATAGTTCATAAAATTTCAAGATATTGATATTTTCCCAATGGGTGTCTTCTCCATTATAGCAATAGAATTCAGTAAGTATATATTAAACAACTACTACAGGCAAAAGTCATGTACTTTGATACCCTACAACCTAGGAAAAGATTGCATATACATTTAATTTTATACAATGAAGAATGAAAGAAATGTTATAAAAATGCTATAATTATGATTCCATTGGAATACAAGGGAATCAGGGATCAACACACACACACAGAATCATGAAAGGCTACGTGAAGGAGTTCACATCTGAGCTCCACTTTACAGAAGAATCTGAACAAGTAGTGAAATGAATTCCCTGTGGGAATCAGCCAAAATAAAACCAAAGACATAATAAGCACATCAAATGGGAGGGTCATTATTGGTATGCTAGTAGAAGAAGGTTCTCAAGAGAGACTATGGTGGGATATGGAGCTGAGAAAAGCTAAGGTGAGGACAGGCCATCAGCACAGATTTTGAATTTCATTCTTTTAATACCTAATCATTGAAGGATCTTGAGAATGGTGATTTCTGTGTTTTATGAACCTCCTTGTGAAGGCAAAAGGAAGGATGATGTGGAAGAGCCTGGGTCTAGGGGGTAGTTATGAGGTTATTATAGCTCATTATAACCTTGTCATTCTGAGAAGATGTGATCCGAAGTACAGCTAGTGTGGTCATTGTCGATGGCTGAAACAACAGACATGAGCTTCACCTTTGAAAAAGTAGAGTCTGGCTAAGCCGAGAGAGGCACATGGATCTATACTATCTTTTCTTCTCACTGCAGCCAGGCAGTCTACCTCCTTAAGAACCAAACAAAAGTACATTTGTATCTGGGACAGATTTTGTTCCTGAATCCAGTAATTCAAAAGTGCTTGTGAAATCTTCCTTTTTCTAAAAATGATAACTTGCATTATTCTGGATGTTGTTTTCTTTTCTTTTCTTCTTGTATTATTATGGTCCATATAAAATGTTGATTATCATTATTATTATTGTAATTCTTAAAATTACATTTTCTTTGAATCATAAATCAATGGATTATCTTCCCTCAAGGCACTTCTTCTATTTAAAGAGCCAGATCGATTTTTACAGGATGTGCCAACAATAAATCTTTGGGCCTTATTTTTTCCTCCTGAAGACTTTTGGATCAGGATTATTATTATAATTATTTATTATTTATTGAGTGCTGTCAGTGAGCTCAGCAGTATACAAATATAAATGGATAAACATCATCATTAAATTTGTTTCCAAAAGGAGCAGGTGTTTATCATGAAAAAAAAAGTATTTGAATTACCAAAATAATGTCCATTAGAGGTTTTCATTTCCTGGAAAATATTGTCTTTGTGGTCATTCAATTCCTGTGGTATTTCAAGTGGAATAAATGGGGGCAATTTCTTATTTCTGGCTCACTTCCAAGTTGGGAATTACCTCCTGCTTTTTGAAAGTTATCCTTAATTTAATTGGATTAGTTTTAAGTTGATACTTTCTAAGATTTTCTCTTCATTAGTGACTTAAAAAGCGCAACTCAGTTTTCAAGGGAGATGCTTTCACTCACCCCTTGGCTTTCTCCCCTTGGACAGCTAAAAGAAAGCTGGCACACCCAGGAGTTGCCTTCTTTTATGCCATTTATGATTGTTAATAAGAGGAAGGATTATAGCCTGGGCAATACAGGTCCAGAATTCTTCTGATTCCACCAACTGTGAGTTGGAAAGAGACAAGTTCTATCATGAAAAACCTGGGAGAAAGCTGTGATAGCCCCCTTTCTCTTGCCACCCCTTCAAGGACCACAATCAACAAAACCATTCCCCATCATTTTTCTGGGTCAGATTTATTCAATATCTATGTATCCATTGAGCCATTTTCCCTCAAACTCCCATATGATCTGTGTTAGCAGAAAAGAAACACAAGGCCAGAAAAATTAGCCATTTATCTTTTACTTTTATTTTATTCATTTGTTTTTAACTATTTCCATACATCATATGAACAAAACTATAAAAGAAAAAAAGAAAAGTAGAATCAACTAATGGGTTGATTTAAGGTTGCCAAACAATAATAGCAAACACAGCTGACATTTGTTTTGAGTTTAGCATTTTGCAAGGTACTGCCCCTTATTACCTCAACTTTATATTCACAACAATCTTGGAAGATGTAATATTCAGCATCTCAAATCCATGAAAGAGGAAACTGAGACTCAGAGAAGTTCAGTGTCTTACCCACAGTTAAACAGCTACTACGTTGCAGAAATTGAAGAGCTGTCTCTTTTTATTAGTTATGATCAAATATGACCAAGTAAGGACCAACAAACAGGTGACCAGGAGTAGAAACAAAGGACATAAGGAGCAATGGACATTGGGAAGGGTATGTGTTATAATGAGTACTGGATATTATATAAGACTGATGCATCACAGACCTGTATCCCTGAAACAAATAATATATTAGATGTTAATTTTAAAAAAGAAAGAAAGAAAAAAAGAAAGAAAATATGAGGAATGTAGTTAATCTTCAGAGAGTGCTTGTTAAGGGCAAGGATGATGGAACTGCTAAATAAATGACTTTTAAACGTCTTTCTAGATCTGTGAGTAAGCAGTTGCTCTGATAATCTCATATGACTTAGATCTGTTTATCTTCCCAGAACTAGATAAAAACCATCTCCTGTATATATTATGACTTACACTGGGAAATGGATCTATTTGTAGATAGGGTTGTCAATCTGCAAATGAGCTTCTCTCCCTGTCAAATTTTGGGAAAAACATTCAGAATCATCAAGACATTAGTATTACTGGCTCGGGCTTTGGAAAAGCAACAACTCTGACCAAGAAGGAAATAATTCTGCCTTTTCATTTGCTTTTCTAAATGAACAAAGCCAAACCTTCAAAATTGAATGCTTCACAGGGGCCTTATGCACATTGCATCCCTTTAACTGACATTTAATGAGCAAGTACTATGTGCAATGGTGTTTCATTGTTCTTTTTTACTGTACCTACCTCAAATAAATATGACTTCAAATTTGCCTCAGGATTAAATAGTGGACAATGCAGGTGTTTCTCTATAGCTCTAAGGTTTTCTACCAATGACTGTATATAAGTGATACCCATGGATATGTCAATGGAAATCTGTGAGAATTTAGGAGATGAGAAGAGTTACACAGAGATATGTTCATTCTTGGGTAGAAAACAATTTATTTTGTTCTAATGATTTCCAGTGTTGTGAAATATACATTTAACTTTCTAAACTGGCATCAAAAGTCATTAGCAAGAAAGCAACAGGGAAAAACAATTATAGCTCCCTAATAAAAAGACCAATAACCCAGCTTTAAAATGACCAAAGAATCTGAATAGATATTTCTCCAAAGCAGATATATAAATGGCAAATAAGCATATGAAAGATGTTCAGCATCAGTAATCACTAAGGGAATATAGATTTTATTTATTTATTTGACAGAGAGAGATCACAAGTAGGCAGAGAGGCAGGCAGAGAGAGAGAGGGGAGGAAGCAGGCTCCCTGCTGAGCAGAGAGCCCGATGCGGGACTCGATCCCAGGACCCTGAGATCATGACCTGAGCCGAAGGCAGCGGCTTAACCCACTGAGCCACCCAGGCGCCCACTAAGGGAATATAAACCCAAACCATAATGAGATATCACTTTACACCCACTAGAGTGGCTATCATAAAAAAGGAGAGATAATAACAGAATGTTGAAGAGGAAATGGAGACATTGGAACCCTTATATAAATATAAAATAATGCAGCTGCTTTAAAAAAAAAAGTTCCTCAAAAATTCAACTATAATTACCTTATGAACCAGCAGTTTCACCCCTATTCATATACTCAAAAGTAAAAAAAAAAAAACACATGTCCACACACACACCTAAACATCAGTATTTATAGCAACATTATTCATAATGACTAAGAAGTGAAAACTGCCCAAATGTACAATTGATAAATGGATACATGGGTAAGTGGATGAATGAATAGGTAAAATGTGGTATACCCATATAAGGGAATATTATTCAACAATAAAAAGAAATGAAGTATTGATACATGTCACAATATGGATGAGCCTTGAAAATGAAAGCCAAATGAAAGAAGCTAGTTACAAAAGACAACATATTGTGCAATTTTATTTATATGAAATTTCCAGAATAGGCATATCTGTAAGAAGGAAAGTAGATTAGTGATTACCTAGGGCCAGGGAATGGGTTGGGGAGATTAGGGGTAAACTAAAAGATACAGTTTCTTCTTTGGGGTGACTAAAATGTTCCAATTGATTCTGGTAAAGGTTATGTAACTTTGTGAATATACTAAAATTCATTGGATTATACATGTGAAATGGATGAATATATTATATGAAGTGTACAAAACAACCAGGAAGCAACTGGAATTCATGGACAGTGGTTATTCCAAGATATCACCAAGACATTTATGATGAACATTGATTCCCTTCTTTCCTTCTCTTTCTTTAATCCCTTGGAATGACTCTGGAAAAGGCAACAATTATGTTTGTACATGCTGCCTTGCAAGATGGAAGCAAGCTTGTATACAGCTTTTTCATCTCTTGTATCCATGGGGAAATTTTAGATGTTGGGGACTGATAATAACTTAGAGCAAATTCCCAGCTGGTCACAGCATGTTTGGACTCTGGTTTTCAGGATTGGAATTCATCAGGAACTTTTGTGTTTGCGGTTGTCTGTAGGATTATATCTTTATTGATCCTGCCTGTTTGTGACCAATAGGAACTATGTGAAAATGATAAAGCCCTTTGGAAAGAAAATTCAGAATCTCGTGAAAACATAACCAGGTCCCACTCTAGGGAGGCTGAAGCATCAGTGTGGAGTCTGTTCAATACAAGACAGCAACCATTTCTTATTTTCCCTGTCCAATTAAAAGAATGTTCAATTGTCTTAGCTATAAGCAACCCCTCGGGATAAATATAGCTTTCTCCCAATTGCTTAGACAACTGATTATTTTGGGAATCAACCATGAATTGATTGCAGCCATACCTGATGAATATCCTCTAATTTATATTAAAATGTTGGTAGTATACCATACAATAAGATGGCAAAAGGAAATAATGGGTAGGAAAGGGGATGAGGCGTGGGACCCTGAGACCCTGTGTAGCCTCATAATAGCCCAGACACCTGATAGGCTGGGATATTCTGTTTGTAACCCAGAAGAGAAAGGGACCACATGGCTTCTCAATATTTCAGTATTTCTAACAAAGGATACTGCATTTATTTATCAGGTAAAATTTAGCTGGTACAATGTATACAATACTTCCTAATTAAGTCACTTTTTAGTAAGTGTTAAAATATAGGAGATGAATATTGAAGGAAACATTAAATGCCAGAAATTTCCAGTATGAATATATTCTAGAGCTTTCTGTCTTGATCTTCAGTTTTGTCATCTATTAAAAAAGTGAGTATTTAGGCCAGATGAGTCTTTAAAACCAATTACAAACCTAATAATCAGAATTTATGTGAGCCCATGAAAAACCATAGTGTTTTCTGTTTCTTTCTTTCTTTTTTTAAAAAAGATTTTATTTATTTATTTGACAGAGAGAGAGATCACAAGTAGGCAGAGGCAGGCAGAGAGAGGGGGAAGCAGGCTCCCCACCGAGCAGAGAGCCCGATGTGGGGCTCGATCCCAGGATCTCAAGATCATGACCCGAGCCGAAGGCAGCAGTTCAACCCACTGAGCCACCCAGGCGCCCCATGTTTTCTGTTTCTTTATCCAGGTTTTGATTTATTCATTATGTAGCAATACATAACGAGCATCTATTATATGTTGACCATAATGCCTAGAGCTGGGACCACAGAAGTGGTCCTCATGAAGTGGGAGAAGTTAAGCAAGCAACTACATAATTTACAGAATCTAATGATTACGCCAAAGGAAATAAACAGGTGATGTGACCGAGAGGAACAGAAGTGCAGGCAAAGCTTTGTTTTAGGATGGACATATAAGAGAATTTTTCCTGGAAAGCTGATATCTGACCCAGGGCTGAAGAAAGGGAACAAGTCAGTCATTCAGAGCGCTGAGGGACACAATGGTGAAGGGCAGCAAGTTCATAGGCCCTGAGAGAAGCAGAAAGAAGACATGGGATAAGAGTGTGGTCGCCAAGACAGAGATAGTGAAGGGGAGCTGATGTACATTTGAGAATAATCACTAGCTGTTTTATGAAAGATGAATTTGAGAGGTAAAACCGGAAACAGAGAAGCCAGCCAGAAGGCTATTGTATAAGTCAAGGTGACAGGAGGTGGCAGCTTGGACAATAGTAATGGCAGAAGAATTGGGGAGCAGGAGGCAAAATGTAAAAACATATTGGAAGGAAAACAAATAAAAACATGGTGATGGATGGGAGGTTGGGGTGAGGGAATGGAAGGAAAAAGGGATGAGCGTGTGGGAGGCTGGCTGGTACCATGGACCAGATGAGAAAGAGCTGAGAAAAGCATATCTGAAGGTTGGGGACAGGTGGAAGACAAAGGCCAACAGATCTGTTTTGGATGTACAAGTTTGTGCAGGGATATCCTCAGAAATAGAAGCTGAGATAGCATATGCATAGTTCCACATGCAAGTCCAATGTTAAAATGGTTTTCTACTTGTCGAAGTACATAAATCCAGTCTGGGCAAGGAGTAAGAGATGGAAAGGTAATGTATTCAGGGTTCATACACTATGTCACATCTAAATGCAGCAGAACCTTACTAATAGGGATAATTTAAAGACCTTCCATCTATAATTTTGGGGAAAGTAAAGTACCTATAGTTAAAAATAGAAAGCAGAAGGCAAAATTCTCATCACTTTCCAATTATTAAATTTCTTTCTTAGAGTCTGGACGCTCAGCCTTCTATATTTTATTTTTTAAAAATTTTATTTACTTGTTCGTCAGAGAGAGAGAATAAGAGACTGAGCACAAGCAGGGGGAATGGCAGGTAGAGGGTAAATGGACTCCCTGCTGAGCAAGGAGCCTGATGAGGAACTCCATCCCATGACCCTGGGATCATGAACCCACAGCAGACACTTAACTGACTGAGTCACCCAGGAATTCCAACCTTCTGTATTTTTAAAAAAATTTTTATTAACATATAATGTATTATTAGCCCCAGGGGTACAGGTCTGTGAATCGCTGGGTTTATATACTTCACAGCACTCACCATAGCACATACCTCCCCCAATGTCCATAACCCTACCACCCTCTTCCTACCTCCCTCCCCCCAGCAACCCTCAAGTTTGTTTTGTGAGATTAAGAGTCTCTTATGATTTGTCTCCCACCCAACCCCATCTTGTTTCATTTATTCCTTTCCTATCCCCCAAATCTCCCCACGTTGCCTCTCAGCTTCCTCATACCAGGGAGATCATATGATAATTGTCTTTCTCTGACTGACTTATTTCACTAGGCATAATACCCTCTAGGTCCATCCATGTCATCACAAATGGCAAGATTTCATTTCTTTTGATGGCTGCATAGTATTCCATTGTATATATATACCACCTCTTCTTTATCCATTCATCTGTTGATAGATATCTAGATTTTTTTCATAGTTTGGCTATTGTGGACATTGCTGCTATAAACATTCAGGTGCCCATACCCCTTAGGATCACTACATTTGTATCTTTAGGGTAAATACAAAGTAGTGCAATTGCTGGGTCGTATGGTAGCTCTATTTTCAACTTTTTGAGGAACCTCCATGCTGTTTTCCAGAGTGGTTGCACCAGATTGCATTTCAGCCAACAGTGTAGGAGAGTTCCCCTTTCTCTGCATCCTCACCAGCATCTGTCATTTCCTGACTTGTTAATTTTAGCCATTCTGACAGGTGTGAGGTGATATCTCATTGTGGTTTTATTTGTATTTCCCTGATTCCAGTGATGTGGAGCACTTTTTCATGTGTCTATTGGCCATCTTGATGTATTTTTTGCAGAAATGTCTGTTCATGTCCTCTGCCCATTTCTTGATTGCATTATTTGTTCTTTGGGTGATGGGTTTGATAAGTTCTTTACAGGTTTTGGATACTAGCCCTTTATCTGATATGTTGTTTGCCAATATCTTCTCCCATTCTGTCAGTTGTCTTTTGGTTTAGTTGACTGTTTCCTTTGCTGTGCAAAAGCTTTTGATCTTGATGAAGTCTCAATAGCTCATTTTTGCCCTTGCTTTCCTTGCCTTTGGCAATGTTCCTAGGAATAAGTTGTTGTGACTGAGGTCGAAGAGGTTGCTGCTTGTGTTCTCCCCAAGATTTTGATGGATTCCTTTCTCACACTGAGGTCCTTCATCCATTTTGAGTCTATTTTTCTGTGTGGTGTAAGGAAATGGTCCAGTTTCATTTTTCTGCATGTGGCTGTCCAATTTTCCCAACATCATTTGTTGAAGAGGCTGTCTTTTTTCTGTTGGACATTCTTTCCTGCTTTGTCAAAGATTAGTTGATCATAGAGTTGAGGGTCTATTTCTGGGCTGTCTATTCTGTTCCGTTAATCTATATGTCTGTTTTCGTGCCAATACCATACTGTCTTGATGATGCCAGATTTGTAATAGAGCTTGAGGTCTGGAATTGTGATGCCACTAACTTTGACTTTCTTTTCCAATATTTCTCTGGCTATTCAAGGTCTTTTCTGGTTCCATATAAATTTTAGGATTATTTGTTCCATTTCTTTGAAAAAAATGGATGGCATTTTGATAGGAATTGCAATAAATGTGTAGATTGCTTTAGGTGGCATAGACATTTTCGCAATATTTGTTTTTCCAATCCAGGAGCATGGAACATTTTTCCATTTTTTTCCTCAATTTCTTTCATGAGTACTTTATAGTTTTCTGAGTATAGTTTCTTTGCCTCTTTGGTTAGGTTTATTCCTAGGTATCTTATGGTTTTGGGTGCAATTATAAATGGGATTGACTCCTTAATTTCTCTTTCTTCTGTCAGTTGATGCAACTGCTTTCTGTGCATTGATTTTATATCCTGACACTTTACTAAATTCCTGTACAAGTTCTAGCAGATTTGGAGTGGAGTCTTTTGGGTTTTCCACATATAGTATCATATCATCTGCAAAGAGTGACAGTTTGACTTCTTCTTTGCCAGTTTGGATGCCTTTAATTTCTTTTTGTTGTCTGATTGCTGAGGCTAGGACTTGTAGTACTATGTTGAATAGCAGTGGTGATAATGGACATCCCTGCCGTGTTCCTGAACTTAGTGGGAAAGTTCTCAGTTTTTCTCCATTGAGAATGATATTCGTGGTGGGTTTTTCATTGATGTCTTTGATGATATTAAGGTATGTACCCTCTCTCCCTACACTTTGCAGACTTTTGATCAGGAAAGGATGCTATACTTAGTCAAATGCTTTTTCAGCATCTATTGAGAGTATCATATGGTTCTTGTTCTTTTTTTTATTAATATATTGTATCACACTGATTGATTTGCAGATGTTGAACCAACCTTGCAGCCCTGGAATAAATCCCACTTGGTCATGGTGAAAAATCCTTTTAATGTACTGTTGGATCCTATTGGCTAGTATTTTGGTGAGAATTTTCGCATCTGTGTTCATCTAGGATATTGGTTTGTAATTCTCTTTTTTGATGGGATCTTTGTCTGGTTTTGGGATCAAGGTAATGCTCAGCCTTCTGTATTTTAAAAATGTTTTCATACAAGCACATTTTAAAAAATATCTTTTCTATCCTCTGTATCTATGACAGTTTCCTCTTACCTTCTCCTAGGACAAATATAACAATATTTTTTAATTCAATCTTTTATTATCTATGAAGAAATAAAGATTTTCCTCCTATTTCTCTTTTTGTTTTTTTCTGTTTCTTTCTTTCCCTCTCCTCCTCAAATTAACCTTGTGACAATACAGATAGTTATGGACTTGATAGGAGGGCAGACACGAATGTCTTTTCCCACTGTTTTTCCCAGACATTATTTTATCCTGAATAGTGACTTTCACACAAAGGGTCAATGGTAAGGACAAAAGTGAAAAGAGACTTGCCCAAATGTTTCTCCTGAAGGTAGGAAATCTCCTTTTACAGTATAAAGATGCCCCGATCAAAACTCAGTCTATTCCTAATGGTAATTGTGATGTCAGTTTCTTGGGAGATAATATCATTCTCTGCCATTCACGCAGTCCTGGCCAGAAATAAACCTCTTTGTTGACTGGTGTTATTTGAGGGAAAAAAAAAAAAAAGACTAATAAGATTTTAAAGGTTGGAAGCTAGGGAAAATATTCCTGGACCTTCAACTGGAACAGATGTTTTAAAAACCTGTTTTATTTTGTCACTCAGAGCTGTCTTAGTGTGTTCTGGAGCATCGTGCTTCAGCAGTAAAATGACTTAGGGATGTCTGGGTGGCTCAGTGGGTTTAGCCTCTGCCTTTGGTTCTGGTTATGACCTCAGTGTGCAGGGATCGAATCCCTGCTGAGCAGAGAGCCTGCTTCCCTCTCTTCTCTGTCTGCCTCTCTGCCTACTTGTGATCTCTCTCTCACTCTCTCTCTCTGTCAAATAAATAAATAAAATCTTTATTAAAAAAAAAAAGAAGTAAAATGACTTGGAAATGTGTCTTGACTCTAACACTTGTCAGCTGTGTGGTCTGGGACAGTTTATTTCATCCTTCTTATCTCTGGTTTTACCTCTTTATCAGTTGAAAAATATAAAAACCCTATGTAACAGTTGCATCTGTATGACTTACTTCACAGGGATATTATAAAGTTCATGAGAAATAAAGGATATGCGAACCCTTAGAAAACACAGTAAGTGTTTAACAGTATACCTGACACTGGAGAAGGAGATGAGCTATCACATTTTCTAAACATGGTAGCTATAGTAGATTACAATTGTACAGCTGCCAATGGCCCATTTTTTGAAAGAGCTTAAAGTCCCAATTTATCTTAACTGTTTGCTACTCTTGGCATTTACTCACACTCCTCTCTTGGTGAGCAGAAGGCAGGGTGTGGTTTGGAAGAGAATCTGAAGAGAGGGAAACAGTCAGATCAGGCAAAGATTAGAGATTGGGTGGGTATGTAAGTTTGGGGCAGGCAGCTCACTGGTCCAGCATCTGGCTGGTGAATGCTCAATAGAAATCTTCAGGCCTGAAGCCAATGAATTGCAAAGCTGATTTTTGAAGTTTGGCTCTGGTCTTATTCAGGAATTTCTTGTGGAATTTGTGACAGAACCAGAGCGGATATCTGAGCAGAAGCAACCTTGAGGATATCTACACCCAAGTAGAAAAATAAGGGAAGTTTATTTTAGGTGAGAGCATAACCACCAGTATGTAAATGTGGTTTTTGGTGCAAGTCCAAGTGAAGTATCTGACCACAAGTGCCCACCTCTGACAGGCGGGGATTACCGCAATTGCTTCCTAACTATCCTTCCTGCTGCTACCCCTGTCCCATACAATCTGTTCTCAATATAGCACCCTTTGTGATATCAATCAGATTTTATCACTTCTCTGCTCATAGTGTTACAATCACTCCCCATTTCACTCAGTAAATTCCCAAATCCTAATGGGCTCTGAGTCTGCTAGAATCTACCCCGCCCCCACCACACACACACAACCAATCCCTCTTTACTTTTATCCCTATTCTTCCCTTTTGCACTGTTACAGCTGCACTGATTGCTTTGTTATTCCGTGAGTGCCCCAGGCACACTCTGGTCTCAGGGCATATGCTATGGCTTTGTAAAATATATTTTCCCCTAAATATTTGCATGGGTGGCTCCCTCTGCTGCTTTAAATCTTTCTGTAATTTTCACCTTCTCAATGAAGGCTACCCTGACAATCATATTTTAAAAATTATAGACTTCCCTTTAGTCCCTGTCTCCTTACCTTTCTCCATTTGAAAAGCTTTCTATAATATTTAATACCATTTAAAAGTCTGTCTGATTGGCTTATTTATTTTGCTATTGATTATGGCTTGCTTGCACCTTCTAGAATAGAATATATGTTTTGTTCATGGTTGTAACCAAGGCATCTAGAACATCTGGACATTGTAGACACAGTAAATATTTGGTGACTGTTAGAAAGCAGAAGTCACAGAGTAACCCAGGAGCTAGACAAAGATAGTGAAGAGGCTAGGACAAACAAGGCCTTTTCCATTTATCATTTCCTTCCCCAATCTCATTCCTCTTTTTCTTTTTTCTCAGCTCTCTCTCACCTCTCCTGTGGCCAACTTTGCCGCACCTGGTATAAGCATACACCACAGAGTCGGCCAAGGCCGGCAAGGGACCAGAACTTGAATGACTTTTCACTGTTAGGTTATGGATATACTCACAAATAAATACGCAGCCAAAGGGTACAAGCAAATGAGTCCTGTGCCCTCGAAATCTACACTTTAGAAGACTAGGTATTCCCTGTTGTGTCCATTCCTCCCTATTACACTACTTGCAAAAAACTTAACTTAACTACATGCAGAGCCTGCAGCTCATCCTTTTGTACACCATCAGAAGTAAAAATCGGATTTCCTTCAGAGTGGAACCATTTTTGAGAAGAAGTTAAATGTCACAGAAATTTAAGCCTGATGCACAGGCTAAAGAATCAAGCTAATATCTATTTGGATGAGAGCCAAAATAACTACAAAGGCTTGAGGCTAGGTTTCTGGTCTGAAACCTACTGTGGCAATACTCAAAGGGCACTATAGATGCCCCGAACTGTGGTTGTGCCATCATTGGAATAAGTACCTAGGCTGTCAAAGTGACTACTTTCACAAACAGTACTAATGGGTATCTTCTAAGAATTGAATTTCAAAAAATCATTATTCTACCATCATAACTCCTGCATTTTATAGAATTCACAAGCCATCTGAATTTAAGTTTCTGCATTTGTGGAATGGGAAGAAAATTTCTTTCCACATCCTCTAGGAAAATGGGAGTATGAGGAGCAGAAGGTATACCTGTCATACTTCCACCAAAGAAAGGTAACCATATCAACCATGAATCATTTTTTTAAATCTTGAAATAAAATAGTCATGGGGGTCAGAGAACCAAAATAAACTATTTTTCTTGCTTTTCATTTTTCTGTCTATCCCCCACCTCCTCTTTTGTCGTTGAGTTTTCTTAGTAGCTTTATCCTTCTGGATTATTCTCTATGCACAATTGTTCTCTAATTCTCCACACCCCCTACATCCCCACTGTGCCACCATTTTGTCCTTCCTGTTGGAATCCATTGTAGATGGCTGTCTGCCTTCCCTGAGATTGGCTAGAGCCTGCAGCAGCTCTCAGAGAAGCCCTGCTGACACCGTGAAATAAAGTCAGAAAGCTGCATTAATTTAAGTGGCTTTTCTTCACATTTAGGACTGCTATTATGATGTTGATGGTTGGTAATAAAAGACCTTTTAGTGTGGGAAATCAAATAATCTTATACAAACATAAATGGGTCTGGACAATGATTATCCTAATGTAATTGGAGAATGAACTCTGATTATGGGTGTCAATTCTTGCCTTTCTTAAGTTATTGTAGGGCTAATCTAGCGATTGATAGATTGACACTCTTTGTAAGGTGTGGAGTTGATCATTAATATGCTGCATTTCTTACATTTGGCTTCTCTGCAGCTAAGACTTTTTTGAGGATGAGTTTTGATAGCTCTGTAGCATTGGTTTTGTAGACGTTTCTGGAAATTTTTGGTAATGAAATATGACAGAATAAAGATTGGAGAAAGAAAGTCAAGCTGGTCTTCCAAGTTTTTCTATACAAAGTGTGTTCATCACTTGCTGACCTCCCAAGAGAAATGAAGGGAGAAAACATGTAGGATGAAACAGCAATGTCCTATAGGTAACAATTCTCTACTGTTTGTCAGTAGACAATAATTTACCTGCTTAGCAAAAGATTTTCACTCATCCTGGAAAATATCATTGCTCTATGTTAAATAATACATGGTTAAAACCATATCTGTTGAGATTTAAGAACCTTGCAATCAATGTCTTCTGTGAATAGCTGCTTAGTTGGCAACAAAGATCTACTGCCTACTGGACTGAAGTGGAGCTCCCTGCCTTAATTATTTTAACTAGATAGTTAATTTAATGGGCCCGGGTTTTATAGATCTGCCAATAGCGATTTTTATGTGTACATAATAAAGGGCCAACAGACTTACAGTTCCATCTAAGAGACAGGTGTTTCTGCCAAGTCCAGTCTTGCTCCTCAGCCCATTATGCCTTTGCTCACTTTTTTACCTCTCACAGAAAGCTCTCTCTTTCTCCTTTAGCTATCCCCTTCGTCAGCCCTTCCAGGCTGCATCTCACCCACAACTGTCTTGTCCTACAAGGCTGAGAGCCCAAAGGCCACCTCATTCAGGAAGCCTCCTCTGTTTTTATAAGTTGACTGCTTTGTTAGAGCAGTCATTGTTTCTTCCCATTTTTGCATCATATTCATCTCTGCATCTCCCCAAACATAGGTGACTAGTCACCTCACTCAGTGAGGGTTGAATGAGTGGGCAAACATGTTAATGAATGAATCTCAGACTGGAGACTCTGGTCACAACCTGACGCTTCTGTCTTTGTAACCCTCTTTTTCTGCTCCAGGATTAGGGGCCAGCACTGAAGCCCTATTTCTTGCCCTTATTTATTAAAAATCTCAGATCATCTCTGACAAGCTTGACAACTAGAGTGAAATTTTATCAAACAGGGCAATGGGTTTGTGCTGCATAAATGAGCCTCTGCTGAGAACCAAGTAATCAAATCTCAATGTGAATGAGTGTAGGCTTGAGCATAATTAAAAAGCAAAGCGTGTTTAAAGAGTGTTTAGATATGCAGGAAGTACCCTGAAGATCTTTGGAATTCTTTAAGGGTTTATTTCCTCTTCAGGGTATGGGTTTCTCTCAGGCTTATGAGATGAATAGTTGGTTTGGCCCTAACTCATACACTAACTTTTACTTCTATTTATGTATTTTGAATGATTGTCTAATATCTCCAAATACATTATGAGCATCTGGAAGGCAAAAACTGAAGCCTGACAATTCTTTGCATTGCTTAGGATAACATAGCCAAAGTCTCATATTAAGCACTTTCTCAAAAGTTTAGGTAGGATTTTGCCTGGATGGTGGAGTGTAATAACTGTGGAAAAGAGAGATCTGTTTTAATGGCCTAATGAGATGATCCTCATCTCAGGGCAGTTAGAAGAAATTGTTTTACGGTCATGAGATAATAATTCAGCAATACTTTTTATTTATACTATCTTATTTCTCAGCTCAGATTTCTGCCACCAATCAGAATGTTTTTACTTTAGGAAATTCTACAGGTTTAGGGACTTTCCTGTGTGGAGTAAAAGTTTGTCTTAGACAGTGAGATGTGACTTTACAGAATGAGATTGGATTTAGGACACAGTTTGAGATTATTAACAGTTTTTCCTCTCTCTGCTTTATGCAGCAAAAACTCTATAGCTAGTGCATATTTCCTATTTACTTTTGGCAGAGTCCAAAAGGATTTAGCTGAAAACAGATTTTATTTCTTAGAGTTTCGTGTCTAACTACAATTGGCATTCATGAGGTTTTCTTTTCAATACATACTTATAATCAAGAGATATGGACCCACAGAACATTATAACAATGAGATTTTATTGTGAGCTGGAAATGGCATTATATGGACACTTTGCCAGAACACCTTATACAGTGGTGTTGACAAAATTAGCACCTTTTCAACTTCGTTGACACACTCGGTAATCACCTGGGTTGTTTATAGGCCAGAATTGCAGACTAGCCAATTGACTTGGGGTAGGCTCCCTCATGATCTAGGAAGAAAGACTTTCTCTCTTCTTTGAAAGGACAGGGATTTATGACCATTCTCAATATGCGCCATATGCACATTCTTTGACTTCAGTTTTGCCAGGTTCCTTGACACTCTTGTAATGTAAACCTTTGTTAACCACAGAGATTTACACCCACTTAAACACGAACATGGCTTTTCATTTCATGTTGCTTTTCCTGAAGGTAAGGTATACTTTGGCATCTTGGCTCTGGATTCCTTACTTTCTGACAGGTGGCCTTACAACTCTGGGAGTCCTGGAAGATTCCTAACACCCAGCACCACTTGCTGGAGGTATATGACACCCCTTCAGAGACAGGATGGAGTGGCATTCTTCTAAGTGGAACATCTGGTTGGTGGCCTTATTGTGTAAGGCCAATTTGAGGCCAATAATCTCAATCTTTCCTGGCTGTGTCATCCTCGCAGGGCATGACTGGTCATCAGCTGGAAGCTATGCTGGCCTTGGGTTGATATTCATAAGAAAGACTAAGAGATCTGTTCAGCTAGATAACCACACAAATTGTATTGCTGCCTCTTTTCTCAATGCTTTAAAAAGGTTAAGATGTTTTTCTAGGCCAAAATAATAAGAAATCAAGGGAATGGCTAATCTTTTGGTCCCGCTTTAGCATGGATTTCAGCTACAGGAGATGAGCCACCTCTCAGAAGATTGACATCTTGCAAGGGAAGCTTTCTTTTATTCCCGTTACATGGATTTTGCTCTGTGAAATGTTGAAGATGTGCCATCATTGAAAGCAGTGAAATTATTTAGCATTAGGGGTGGCATCACATTTTGTCTTGAAAGTCTCAAACTGTTACATACCTAAAGGGAAGACACAGAACAGCAATAACAGCACTTTTCAAAGAGGTTGTATTTAGGAGCTTCTCCATTGGGAAAACTTGTTTCTTCATCATGCCAGGCCCTATTGAAGGTAGACTGGAAGAAAAGCCACACCAGGGAGGAGGAGGTTATAAGGGAGAATGGAGTGCGAGAAATGAAGGGGAGAGTCAGCTTGAAGGCTGCCCTCCAATTACTTTGCTGAAGGATCAGTACCAGCCTATTGCTTTTTGAAGATGGGGTTTTGAGAAAATGGCCAGTAATGAGAGTACAGAATATGCCTGATTTATGTAAATCCTCACCATACACCTGAGCACAGGGATTAGTGATTAGTCTGATGGCGGCTTTATGCCAGTCATAACTTTTGTCCAGACTGAGGACTCAAGGCACATTGACCAACTGAGGGAGGCTCAGTGTCAGTAGCTGATATCCAGGCCAGAACAGAGTGATTCCTGATGAGAGAAGAACTCCCTGGAGTTTAATTTAGGGACCAATGAGCACTTCTCCAGAATAATAGTATAATTGACGGGTAAAGTTGGCTTTTTTTTCCCCCATATCATTTCTTATTAAAACTTTTTTTGAGTTAATTATAAATTGGCATGCTGTTGTAAGAAATAGTATAGAGGGGCGCCTGGGTGGCTCCGTGGGTTAAAGCCTCTGCCTTCAGCTCAGGTCATGATCCCAGGGTCCTAGGATCAAGCCCTGCGTTGGGCTCTCTGATCCACAGGGAGCCTGCTTCCTCCCCTCTCTCTCTCTCTCTGCCTGCCTCTCTGCCTACTTGTGATTTCTCTCTCTGTGTCAAATAAATAAAATCTTAAATTTTTTTTTTTCTCTCTTAAAAAAAAAAAAAAAGAAATAGTATAGAGATCCTGTGTGACTCTTACCTAGTTTCTTCCAAGGGTAGGTAACACTTTGTAAAACTATAGTATAACATCACAACCAGGGTCAGACACGTAATCCACTGATCTTACTCAGATTTCTCCAGTTTTACCTGTACCCAATTGTGTGTGTGTGTGTATTTAGTTTTATGTACTTTCATCACACATGTAGGTACCTGTACCCACCATGACAGCCAAGATATTGAACTGTTCCAACTACATAAGGACCCTCCAGGTTGCCTGGGTCATAACCACCTCAGTCTCCACCTTCCATCCCTAACCCCTATCCATCACTATCCCTTTTCTATAATTTTTTGTCAATCTGAGAATGCAATCATAAAATATGTAACCTTTTGAGATTTTTTTTTTCCTGACGGCACAATTTATCTGGATTCACCCATGTTGCTGTGTGTCAATAGTTTGTCCCTTTCCTTGCTGATTTATAGTCCATGGCATAGGTGTGACAGAGTTTATTTCACCATTCACCTGTGGGAGGACATCTGGGTTATTTCCAATTTGGGGCAATAAGAATAAAGTTGATATAAACATTCATGTATAGGTTGTGTGGATGTGGTAAGTTCTGAGAAAGAAAGGTTTTTTGTTGTTTTGTTTTGTTTTTTAAAGATTTTATTTATTTATTTGACAGAGAGAGATCACAAGTAGGCAGAGAGGCAGGCAGAGAGAGAGGAGGAAGCAGGGTCCCCACTGAGCAGAGAGCCCGATGCGGGACTTGATCCCAGGACCCTGAGATCATGTCCTGAGCCGAAGGCAGTGGCTTAACCCACTGAGCCACCCAGGTGCCCCTGAGAAAGAAAGGTTTTTAAATCCTAATTTCCTTCACATATTTTTGCTTCTGTGATACTATCTGTCTCCATAATCATAGCTCATGGACACAGCATATGCATCTTCCCAGAACACGCATAATGCATGGACATCATGGGGTCTTTGCCACTTTCTGGCCATAATAATAAGGAGCAAGTTCCTGCCTATGGCATAACTGAGAAACTAAGGCAGGAAGTGCCTGGGCTTATAGCCTCTCTTCCTAATCCGTGATCATCTCTTCTAGCCTGAACTTCATCTTTCTCAGAAGACCCCTGCCCCTTCCTTTAAGGTCCCTCTCATTTCCCCCTTACCTCAGTTGAAAGGAGTATGCCCTGCAGAGAAAGGGAGGAGTTGTGGTTCTCCTGTTCTTAAAATGACCTTGCCCCACTTGCAGACGATTTACATGAGGCCCACATTTGTTCTGATTTTAATTGAGTTGACACTGAGCAGAGATGTGGGGTGGTGAAAGGGAGTGAGGTTCTGGGAAGAAGCAAGAGCAATTCATTGATTACCATGCATTTGTAATCAACATCTGAGGTTATATGCTCATCTCCACAAGACAGGAACTGTCTCCTCACTCTCATCAGTGGCCAATAAGCATTTTAGTCACCCACTAATGGGAAGTGTAGGTCTGTATGAACCCCATGAGAACTCACCCGGGCAGAGGGTACAATAAACCTAACATTGGCTCCCTAGTTCATCTAACCCCTTTTAGCTTAGGGTGGTGATGAGAAGGTAAGGGATGAGTCAAGGGTCATGCTTAGTACAATTCTCTGATAAGCATCAAGTTAGGTTGCTTATCACTACCATCCTAGTCTTTTAGCCTCTTCTTGTTCTCACTGCCTTTTCTAAGCAGGGACGCAGACCATGTTTTGGTCCTCTGGTTACCTTCTTTGGGCTTCTGTTGGCCTCAAACAGAGGTTCTGTTGTCCAAACCCTCCATCACCTTCTCACGGTCCCCCTGCCCCCATTGCTACAAGGAGCGACTTTGTTCTCCAGCTGTGGAGCTTTCTACAGTCATCTTCTCACACTTACTCTTCATCTCACCTGGAATTCCTTTCTTCTGCTCTTCCTAGCAAATTTCTAGTTCACTTTCAAGGCACAGTTCCAATATCCTATTTCCTGACTTGTCCATCCACACCCTTTGCTTTGGGCATGATCAGTAATCACAACATTTCTGTTTCTAAATCCCTATGGACTCTGAACACTTTGACAATTGAATTGTATTCTCCTTTGACCTCATGGTGTCCAGTATTTCATAACCACCTAATACATGTCTGTTGCATGAAGGATGCAAAAGAAAGAGGAATGCCTACCTGGTTATTCTCCCCTTGGGACCTGCTCCTTCTGCTCACCATTTCCTTTCCTTTGTACAGCAGCAGGGATTCCCCTTCCCCACAAATGCCATGCAGCATCCTTGGGCACATGCATGGAAGAGGTTTTGTCCCAGCTCCATGGGAATAAATTCACCAGCAACTACCCACTAAGTCCTATAGTGTCTGGTAGTAGTCGTATTAGGAAAATGGCTTCCCTTTCTAGGAATGTGCTTATGGAGTGTTACTCTGACTTTCTTTGATTTTTAAAATTATTTATTAATTTATCTTTAGTTCACATTTATATGCTTCAAGTACTTATGTATTTCCCAAACACATTACCAAGCCAACAACACCACACAGACGAAATTAAACATTTCTTCTGGGGTTTCTGTTTATGTAAGAGACAGAGGGGGCTTAATGCCTAAATCACCAAAAGGATAATAAATAAAATGGTTGGGGTCCAGAGGAAAAGAGGCAGAAATAGATTGGACAGCCATTTAGAAAAACACCTTCTTACTACTTAAGGTTTCTAAGTCAGAGCTTTTAATCCCTCTTTGAAGACGGTAAGGAGAAATAATTTAAAAATCCAAAATAGAAGTAATTTTTCTTTGTAATATCTACATACTGTACATGTGTTTGTGTGAGCCCTGCATGTCTAAATTAATCTCCTTGTCTCAGAATTTGAGTAATAATTATGCCAATTATGCTTATTAAACTCCCCCAAATTATTAATTAAAGACTGGAAAAATCTGTCTTCCTTGAATAGTGTTCTTATTTGATCTCTCCCCGAAACTCTTGGCCTCTTTGGATGTGTCTTGCTCATATGTACACTCAGACTTTCGCTCAGAGCACATGCTGTTCTGTGTTTAGGAATTTTTGCCACACAGAGGTTGTATCCATTCCAATACATTGTTTCTTTCAATCCTTTCCCTTGCTTTCAGGTAAGTATGTCTTATTTCCCTCAGCTAGTGCACAGTCTCTGGAGGATAAAAAACATGATTCTACTATGTACTTTGCACCTGGCAAGTATTTAAATATATATGTGTATGTATATATATTCATATTCATCATATATGAATATTATGTATTAGTCTAGCTTAATATTTTATATTGCTTATATATTATATACTCATGTGAATATATATTTGTGCATATTCATATGAATTATATGACTATATTTTCACATTAAAAGAATAAGCTTCTGGGTTGCAGAGGATCCCAGAGACTGGTCAGGTCACTTGGGAAGGCTACTGTGACCCATGCAAATGAGCAGGCAGCCTGATGATGGTGAGTCATGAATCCATCTTCACATCTGAGGACTAGCACACAGCCTTCTAGTGTTGACACTCTCCATCCTCTGCGTGAACAAAGAGCCAAAAAACTATGCTTACAGAAGGCAGTTTCTCACAATCCAGGCTGTAATTCCCATTTTATGACTGAAGCCAGTGTGTCCCAGGGACACTTCATTGCCTCAGCGTATTAGTATTAGGATTTGTCATGGTAAGAGCACCTGGCTTGAAAGTACTAACGAATTTGTTCATTTATTGTCATTTGTCCTTGGAAAATAATACCCCTTGACTGATCCAAATGAATCCTAAAATATACGTATCAACAAAGCTATATTAAGTTGGCCTTAAACCTTAGAATTGCTTCCTGCAAGCCCTCATTTATTCAATGTGGCTCAAAAGAAGAGAGGCATCTTGAAAATGGCCAGATGGCTCCCGTGCATCAGTCTCCTTTTCTCTCTTCCTTCCTCACAAAGTAAATGAAAGTCTGCAGTAAGTGATTCTGAATGTTTAATTCGTTGCTTTGATATCAAAATTTGGAGCCATTTCTGTGAATGTGTGGCACCAATTCCATAATGAGATCCCACATTTGCTGTAGCAGCTGGAAAAATCTGTGGACGTCATTGTAGCACCACTGCTCTTGGGATTTCAAGCGACAGCTCTGAGAAGTCACATTCTCCATGAGAACCAAGTCTTGGGATGGGCAGGGCGGGGTCAGAGAAAGCACTGGGGTTGTCCTCACATTTTCTTTTACTACCTCAGTAACTAGATTCTGGAGTTTCTCTCTCGGGAAAAGCTTGGCCCTGGTGCAATCTTTCATGTCCAGGGGGTAACAGGATTTTGATTTGTTTATTTATTTCCTCAATCATTTCAGTGGATTAGCTAAGCTTAATAAAGTTCAAGCAACCTGTCCAAAATAATAAATTAGCATTAGTGATTCAAGAATACTGATTTCCTCGGGGTTCTGGCAGAATTTATAGCCTTCTTCTCTTCCTTCTTCCAAATTATAAAATCTTAGAAAGACCTTGGATGTCATGCAGCCCCCCTCCCCACCCCTTGTTAGATCTCTATTAGGCATGAATCCAGACCCTGCTTGGATCATTGGCTCTCAACAGGTGGCCAGAGATACACCTGTGTTCCTTGAGCCCTTCGCAGGTGTGCTACTAAATATTAATGAAGGACTAAACTTTATTTTTATAAAACTAACACATGCAGTGTTATGGTGATGCCTGACACTTGAGGTCATGTGACCTGCCATTGAGCGTTTGTGTGAGTAATAGCACAGGAGAAGGTGAAAAGGGCGCTAAACCCAAGTTACACGCCTCACCTGGGAACCTCATCTGGGCAGGTGTGTAGACTGTGGAGAGCAGGCAGGGGGCAGACAGCTCTGTTCACACTTCGGAGTGGTGCTCAAAGTTGGCCAAAGCGTTGTGGGATAACTGTGGAGGCTCTTTTGAACGGGGCGACTTATTTTTAGACCACGGGAGAGATTGTGAGGGAATTATTGCTGACTTGCCTCGAAGATTTCGTGTTAAAATAGTGCCGTGAATACAAAATAATTCAAGACTATGGCACTGCTCCCTTTTCGTGATGGAGTCCCATTACCTCATAAAGCAGCCTATTCCAGTTTTGCTCAGCTTTAGTTTTGTGCAGTTTATATTAAAAATACTTGCTGATACCAACCTAAAATCTGGCTCTCTATAACTTCCACCTAAGGGCTTTTGTTTTGTTCTTGGAATAGAAATAAATACATCAAACTCTGTTTACCAGAACTGCTGTACATTGAATTCTATGGGAACTCACGTTAAAGCATGGACTCAGAGATTCCACCTAAAATAAGTCTGCTTAATAGTGGCCCAGGAGGTCCTTATTTTTATTAGGCTTCATAGATACTATTGATGAATAGCCAAGTTTTGAGAAATACTGATCGGTTATGATCTTTGTCTGGCACCTAACTCTTTTAGCTTAATTGAACATTTTTGTAACCTAAACGCCAGGCTCCCCATATACAGATCTCATTCAATGCACATACTCATTGCCTTTCATGTAGGGGCATGACCCTCATCTATGAAGGAAGAGAATATAGATTCTGAGTATAACCCTTTACACCATGCATACCTGCCCAGGGTGGGTGGGTCTTAACCTAATCCTGATTATCTAGGGACACTTCAAATCCAGACTGTCTTTTGAAAATAAAAGACACACAGTCCGTGAATTAGGGTATTTTCTTTTAGGGCTCATCATCCTTTCCTGTCCTTTCCTTTCAATTTCAAGTTTCCTAATTAAATGTGTGAACAGAGAAACTGTGTTCTTGATAGATGTTACCTGTCATGGTTTGTAGTCCATAATGGAAAACCTAGTCATTCTTTTTTTTTTTTTTTCTTCTGTTATACTTGTTAACCTATACCAAAGTAAGTAAGGTATAAACATTTTTAATAACAAGAATAAATAAGCAACAGAGGAGATGACGTTGAGTGAAATTTATCACTATCAGGCCTAAAATAGAATGCACTGTTACTGCTTATGACTCCAGCAGACTCTTAGCAGATGCAAGTCCTTCCTCTTAGCCACATCCTTTCCGATCGTTGCATCTTCTATTTGAATCGAGCTGCGGTCTGGGTTGCCCACATTGATCTTGGTCCTTTCAAATACAACATCGTCTCCTTTTTACATCTGCTCAGACTGATCCTCTAACACCAAGTAAATCTTGTATAATGCTAGCAAGCTCGTGACAAGCAGATCTATATTCTACTTCCAGGATTTGGGAATTCTATTTTCTAATCATTGCTGAGACTATTCTTAAAGTACTTTTTTCTAGTGCACAAGAAATAGACATTCATCACAAAGAACTAGAACAACAGAATTTAATAGACAGACGTAATAGAAATATACAGACAGATATTTTCCCAGAAAACAGCAAAATCATGCTATATGTTCTGTTGTTTAATTCTCTTTTTTCCCCACTAAACAGAATTTCATGAGAATTTTTCCATACAAATGAATTATTTTGCATATAAGTAAATACATGTATTCACTATAGAGACATAATACAATTACTTTTATGATTGTTAGGTATCTTAGGTCATTTCTAGTTCTCCGCTATTATAAATTGCAACGATCATAATCACCTTTGTATCATGGGAATTAAATATTCATATATTATTCTAACTCTGCCAAGAAAATTATTTTGTCTTGTATAGTTGGAGGTAAGGGTCTGTTGACTTTCTTTCAGTAAAATGTACAAAGAATGATGCTTTTGAAAAACAGAAAGTAGTAATTTCATTTGACCTGGAACATGGGTTCACTGTGAGGGCCTATCCTTTTTCTTCATGTGTCTAAGTTTGGGAGGAAATGCTCAGCCTTCTAGAATCTACACTGATGTTCCACTTCCTTCTTCCTTTCACGGTGCGAGGGAGCCACTTTTTTGTACCAGAGGAGGTGGGGAAGGAGGAGTAAGGGAAGACACAAGGGACAGCCTGACAACACAGAAAATGCTGACATAAATTAATCAAACGAGGCATCTCACAGGATTGAATTAGTTCCTGATTTATGGTTGCAGTGCCGCGACTGCCAGGCCGTTTCTTCATGCTCATCCGTTGTTGCCCCTGATTTATGTCGGAGTCTCAGTGCATTGGCTGACTAGGGACCCTTGCAGGATGGATGGAAGGGAGAGGACTGCTCCAATACTGGCTGTCCCTGGTCCAATCTTCATTCCACCCTCAGAGTGCAGACCCATCTATCAACTTCATTATTTGCCTCATAAACTCAGTGTCTGCATCTTTAGGCTCTGTTATATTGCCATGGAAGCTGGGATGGTGATAAAAGGGAAAAATTTTTTTTTTTTTCTTTTTGACTTCTGTATTCTTGGGGATTCTTAAACCTGGACAGAATTAAAGCTAAGTCTGTGCCGATGTTTCATGTTATTACCTGCAGAGAGTTGTTCACACTTTGTTAGCCTCCTTAAGGTACTGCTAATTTTTGTAATGAGAGGTACCTGGGGGGTAATTTTTAAGAAGATTTGGTTTGGATGCTGGGGGCTTTTCCCTTCAGGGAAAAGATTTACCACTGTAGCACTTCTTTATAGAAAAAAATATTGTTGGGAACACATTGCTCCTCATTCCGGAAATCTGTCTGTGGCTCATGGATATTCATTCATTCATTTGCTCATTTTTTTTTTTTCAAAGACCTTGTTATGTGCCATATACTGATTCCTGCACCTTTGCTTGTATTATCTGAGTCCTAGTCTTCAAGGATTTTATGGGCTAAAGAGGGAGGCAAGTATAAAACATATTCTTAAATAAATAATCTTAGGATTATAGATGTTTAATTGCTAATGATAATAATTCTAATAAGTGAATTCAAAGTTATGCAGAGTATTTCTAATTTTTCAAATGAACATGAAAAGCATTAACATATTTGGAATTCATATGAAACATTCTTCTTTTAAATATATTGAGTAGGTGGTGGTGTCTTTGCTTTTTTTTTTTTGCATGTACATTTAGTTGTTGGAAATGGCTAATGTTACTTGAAAACAAGCCTTATTGATAAGGTGAAAGATCAAGTTCACTAACAGTAACTTCAATTCAGAATTATCTAAATGATGTGTGATTATCGAGGCATGGGAGGGATTCTTTCTTGTTATTAGCCCTTAAGTGGTATGATTATTATTTCCAAATCTATATCCCAGGCAAAACAGTCAACATCTCTAAGACTCATTTTTCTCATCTCTAAATAGCATCTGCCTCGTAAAGTTGTTATTAAAATGAAACAAGATAGCTTCTTCAATATACTCAGCACTATAATACCCAACATCTAGTAGATATTTGACAAATGTCTATTATTATTTTATTGGTTTATTTCTACCACAAATATTTCTTTTATGTTTAAGAATTACATATTGTTTATTGGATATCACTAACTCATAGAAACTTCATAATTAGAATACAAAAAAAAAAAAAAAGAGAGAGAGAAATGGACTTATTGTCTTCTCACCCAAACCTGCTAGTCCTGCTACTTGCCCTAGATTAATGAGTAGCCATCACTGAAAACACAGATGCTCATGTGAGAAGTCTGCTGCAGTCTTACACTCATGCCATACCATGCATCAAGCAAGGTTCTAACCATATTGAAGTCTTTCACTTCTTCCACCCTGCCATGCCTGTCCCCTTCTGGGCCTTTAAGCATATGGTTCCCTCTGCCTGAAATCCTCTGTCTTCCTTCATTTCAACTGCAACCTTCAGATTTCAAGTAGAAGTCACTTTCTTCCAAGAAGATTTCTTACCCCTCCACTACCTTTTATGAGCTCCTTCTAAGTATTCCATAGTGTCTTGTACTATTCTTATTATAGCATTTAACTTCTTGTATAGAAAAATAACTCTTTAATTTTTCTTACCGATCATGATCTCTACCATTCAGTAATTGGTATATGCATCACACTTTATCCCCATTCGTAGATCGAGAAGGAGGTGTTTGGTACTGCATTACTGAATGAATGAGTCTATGTTCAAAGTCAATTCCAATACAGAGGAGCTTCAAAAATAATATAAAGGATATTTTAAATTAAGGGAGAGGTAATCTTTCAATTGAGTTCAAAGCTTCTGCATTCACACATGGGGAACTTATGTGATGGATTCAAAGAAGTACCAGGATTCACATTTTACAGAAGGAACAGATCAACATTAAACCAGTTTCCATGAATTTTTCCAAGAACAATAAAACAAGCCAGCTACACATGTAGTAAGTACATTCTAGCCACTGGCCTTCTCAGCATTACACTTTTTCTGCACCTTTTCTCCCCTGAGGTGGTTCTTACATCCTGGGAAAAAAGCAAAGATCTTCCCAGTCCCCCAACCTTTGCAATTTCTTTGACATTGTTCAAGAATTTTGGTGTTAAAGAGAACTTTCAAGGTTTTGACCTCTTCTCCTGGGAGACCAAATCTTCAGAAGGATTTCTCACTAAACCTGAGGGAAAAGATAAGCAGTCTTAGGCTTCGCAAATTTTTCCCTACACAACCTGGCATCAGACAGAAGAGCAAACAGTTAGAGTTTCTGGCTTCCTGTGGGATATTGATTTTCCCTCTCTGCTACAGCATTTTCCTCATCCTCTTGGCATCCTCTGCAAAAATGAAACATGAGATTTGAAAAACTAAAAATACTGAAAGTGACAGGTTATTCTGGCATCATGGGATACATGAGAATTCCAGCTGAGAGGGGACTGATGGAGCACACTCTTGCCCTTCAGGGGTCATCGAGGGGACTTTTAGACTGTGAAGAAGATTGAGATAAATTATAGGTATTAGGAATGGCAAGATAAAAGCTTTTTGGAAAAGTGGGCTCGAAGGGCATTAAGAAGCAAATCTGAGGAGATAATGGAAGACAGAAGTAATGGCCCCACAAAGCAAACAGGAAATGCCTTCCTGAGTTCCTCTGGTAGCAACAGAGTTGGTAACTGCCGACAGGTGGAAAATGTGAGTCTGGATGACTGATTCTTAAGTAAGACTCTGAGGTAGATGGCCAACTTGCTCCCTGAAAATCTCGCCATCAGTTTAGCTATGTCAGTGGGTAACTCTCAGCTTTCCCACTGGTGAGTCCCCCGGGTGTCCTCCTAGCCTCTCCAGGGCTAACTGTGCCTATGGTTCAGCCCCACTCCTGTAACTTATGTTGAATCCTGTCCTACAGAAAAAAAAGGATCTGAGAGGCTCTTGCCTAATGCTCAGGAATTCTAGTTTCAGTCTCACCTGATGACTGACTGGCTTTAATTCAGCACCGTGTGCAATTAACAAGGGGAATTCTTGCTCCAGATCTCTGTTTCTCACCTTGCCCTCCAGTTCTGAATACTAAATCTGGTTCCTTCTTTTGGCAACTGAATTCCCTATATTAACAACTTCTCAAATGCTTTAGCTCCCTCCTAGATTCTATATCCCCCTGGCTTTTGCATTCTTTCTATTGATTGGATTTTTTTTTAATTACTTCTTGTAGTTTTTTCCCCCCAGCCACATTGCCTACAACTTGCCCAACCCAAGCACCTTTTTGCTGTTTCATTCCCCATATCACTGTAATTAAGTGAGTCATGCCCTGTGCCTGGACATCTGACACTTGTCTTCTCTGCTTTTCCAACTGATCATTTAGTCTAGTTACCAAAAGACCTGTACACTACCTTCTGATCTATATTTTAAACAGTCCAGTAGACATCTCTACCTGCCTTTATTATGGGCAACTCTAACTCAGTGTTTGGTAAGCCTGTATCACTTTCCTTCAAAATCTGCTTCTCCTTCTCTCTCCTCTTTTGGTTAATGAAATCACCATCTGTCCGCTTAACTCAAGCCAGAAACGTAGGTGTCAGCTTTTCCCATCACTACCTGTTCCCCAGGTTCTCCACTCATATCTGTATATTCTCTCTACATGTCTGAGCTCATCTATTCCTACAGCTTTAAGCACCATCCGTATTTTGATGAAATCCAAAACACAATTAAAAAGAGTGTGTGTGGGGCGCCTGGGTGGCTCAGTGGGTTAAGCCGCTGCCTTCGGCTCAGGTCATGATCTCAGAGTCCTGGGATCGAGTCCCACATCGGGCTCTCTGCTCAGCAGGGAGCCTGCTTCCCTCTCTCTCTCTCTGCCTGCCTCTCTGCCTGCTTGTGATATCTCTCTGTCAAATAAATAAATAAAATCTTTAAAAAAATAAAAAAATAATAAAAAAAGAGTGTGTGTGTGTGTGTGTGTGTGTGTGTCCTTGATGCTTGATACCTGACTTGGCTACCTATCTAACAGTCATCTCAAACTTAACATACTCAAAACAGAACACTTGCTGTCTGACCCCAACATGAGTCTGCACTTCCCAAGGTCTTCCCTCATCTCAGCAAATGACATCGCCATGGTGCTTAAAACCAGAGTCTCATAGTTAGCTTCTTTTTTAAAAAAGCCCCTCTCTCCCACATCCAATCCATTGCCAAGTCCTCTGGATTTTCCTTCTGAATATACCCAGGAACTATCCACTTCTAGCCATTTCCACTGCTACAGTCTGAATCCAGCTATCAATATGACTGGGACCATTCACCCAGTGATACCACCTTCTAAGTGGTATTTTTGTTTTGTCCTCTTTCATAACATCCTATTTTCCTATTTTATTTTTTTTTAAGATTTTATTTATTTATTTGACAGAGAGAGATCACAAGTTGGCAGAGAGAGAGAGAGATAAGAGGAAGCAGGCTCCTCACTGAGCAGAGAGCCCAATGTGGGGCTGGATCCCAGGACCCTGGGATCATGACCTGAGCGGAAGGCAGAGGCCCAATCCACTGAGCCACCCAGGTGCCACTTATTTATTTTTAGAATGTGTTTCTTTCTGAAAATATCTTATTTAGTTATTTATTTGTGAACTATCTGCCCCTTTCCACTGAAATGTAGGCAGTAAGGGAACACGGGCTTCTTCAGCTTAGCTGAGCTCTCCAATGCCTTATGTAGTAGGTACTTAATAAATACTTGTTCAATTAATTAGTTGATAGTTAATCACTCCTTGTATCATTGCTTGTTAGATTATCATTATTTTACCTTTTTCTGTAAATAGGTTAGCCATGTTTATAACTTTTAGTTTAGCTGTGTTTGGCATTCTCAGACAATATTTCCCTTTTATCCTTTGTAACAACCCTGATGAGGTAGGTGCCGATATTTCCTAGTAACAGATGAAGACCCTGAGCAGAGAAATGTTAAACTAATTATCCAAGGTCACTCAGCTGCCCAGTGACTGCACCAGGATTGCACAAAGGAGGGCCTACATCCAGATTTCTCCTTTTCAAAAGTCATTGCTTATGAGGAGGAGGCTAAGTGCTGCTCTTTTGTGGGGGAAAGCTGTGTGGCCTAAAACTCCAGGTTTTCACCAGGATCTGGATCCTTCTAGATGCAGGAGGCTTATGGCTGCAAGTTGCCCCTGACTGTTTCCAGTCTTGTAACTTCATAGGCCTATAGCTTTTACCTTCCTTAGAGACGCAAGGTAAAATACAAAATAGTTGTTTAAATTCAAATTTCTGATAGAAAATAAATCATTTTTTTTACTGTAATAATGTACCATGCATGTTATCTGAAACTCAAATTTAACTGTACATTCTATATTTTCATCTGCTGTGCTGGGAGTCCCTACCCCCTATCACTGGTGTGTTTGTATTCCTTTTCTGATCCCTGAGATAATTGGCTTGATTTCAAGAGTGACTATATCCTTTCATTCTGTATGTATATAGTTTAAGTATAATATATATACTCCTCCAGTTCTGAGTACTAAATTATATATATGTACATATAATTTATTACGGCTGGTTTTTAAAATAGAGGGTAGTAGCCATAGCTTATTTTCATTGTACCACTTTGATGAGAAGTCTACTTCATTTAAAAAAAAAAAAAAGTGTTTCTCAAAATTTACAACCCTTTCCCTCTTTTACAAACAGAAAATCTTATATGATGTTCCTTGATCTTCTTCATATGCCACCAGAGAAAGTGATTTCCTTTAGTTTCAATGTTTGGTGCTACTATAAAAATAATGTCTGTTTTGCTTTCCAAATATAAATTTATGCTAAAACATTTTTTTCTTCAAATATCCATATTTCTTCTAACAAGATTGGTCTCAAATATTTTCTTTAAAATGAATTTTAACGTCCCTTCTCCAAGAAACCCTCCTGGGCTCTCTCAGGAAGAGTTCCTCCTCTGGGCCACAGTACTCCTTCTGATCCATCTGTCAATTCCTATTGAACACTTTCCCTACATATTCATGAACCCACTGAACACTGAGGTGCTCAAAACAGAATTTTTTTGTGTCACTTCTATAGTCCTAGTCTTTTGCAAATTCAACAGATATATATGTTCTATATATGTATATTATATATATACCTTACTAATAAATGATTATAAGAATCAAGAGGAGTGATATTATAGCACCAAAACTTGTATCACAAGCAAGAAAAAAAAAAATCAGCTCCCCAAAGTTCAATTTTTGACTAAAAATTGGCAGAAATTAGTGCCAAATAATCAGGTAGCTTTGTTTCTCTCATTTGTGCTTTTATTATTTTTCTTGGAATTTTAAACTTGGGAAAAGACTGTTTTCCCTCTTTTCTCATATAGTTTTTGTGAATGGATGTGACAGAGTGGGTAAGAAATTAGAATCTGAATCCAAACTGGACCCAGACTGGGTAGGTTCAAACCTCGACTATTGCTTTCTAGCTTCATGACTTGGGAAAGTAGGTCTCCATGACTCAGTTTCTTATCTGCAAAGCTGGATTAGTAATAAGTACTTTTTCATGGGGTTCTTGTAATTGTAGATGGATTAACATGTAAGGGGAATTCATACAATTCCTAGAACCCAATGGACCTGATGAGGATCTACATGGCCCAGCTTTTTTTTGAAGCATTCATTTTTACTTTTTGAAGAGCTGTTGGTTTCTGAAGGTCTCTGGTAAGATGTGACGCATGTACTCTTGGGCAAGATAGAACAAACCAAAACTTGCTGCCATGCAATTCACCAGACATTTTCGAAAGTGTGTAATATTCCATATTGCTTGTTTTATTGCTTCAAGTCCTCTGTCAGCATGACCTCAGTTTTGTTCCCTAGTCTTTCAGCTCTCTTTCTTCTCAAGACACAGATTTTTTTCACTCATTGTTGACTGCTGCCTACCTCAAACACCCTTTTCTAGAAGCTTGGCCCTCATGCCAATCTTCATGCTCAGCTCTTCCTGGTCATCTAGTCAGAAAAGGCAGGACTCTACAACCAGAACCATCTCTCCGACTTTCCTATTCACTCGCAGACTCTTCCCACACCCCATTATCCTGCATCTGACCTGTTGGAGGCCGTTTTGTTAGCACCTTTTTCTCCAACAGCAAAGCATTCCCAGTATGGGAGGAAAGATCATCTTGGCATTTCTCTCTGAAGTCATCACTACCTTTGCATAGGTAAGGAAGGAAGTCATCCTGTGGGCCCCAACCACACAGAAAGTGGAACAGAATGTTCTGGTTCCCATCCAGAGTCAAGTGAAGTCTCTTTCCATTTTTCTTTTCTCTTTCTTTCTTTCTTTCTTTCTGTTTATTTATTTATTTATTTGACACAGAAAAAGAGAGAGAGAGAAAGCAAGTACACTCAAGCAGGAGGAGTGTAAGAGGGAGAAGCAGGATTTCTGCTGAGCCAGGAGCCTGATGCAGGGTTCTATCCCAGGACCCCGAGATCATGACCTAGGCTGAAGTCAGACACTTAACCAACTGAGCCACCCAGGCACCCCTCTTCCCATTTTTCTTATTGGGACAAGCAGTCTATCTCACCACTTTTCATGGGAATTGGTTGACATGCCTTTTATTTTCATATATTCTTTCAAAAACACAGAAAAATAAGTGAACCTGATACCCCAGGGGGAAATTGATTTCTTCAGTTCCTTTGAAAGAAGAAGGAAGAGAAAAATGAGTGCATAGATGAATTGACACACTGATAGCGTATGAAAGAAAAGAATGGGTCAAAACACATGCTAGTTTCTGGAAGAGGTGACAGGATGGATGGTGTAGATAGTAACCGAGACAGAGAAAACTGGAAAAGTCAGAGTATGAGGGTTTATGTGATAGACGTGTTACATTTGAGTTAACTGTTTCAGAGAAGTCTGCAGAAATAGGTTTGGGAATCTCTAGCATGTGGGTGTTGGTTGAAAACCCAAAAGTAGATCATCCTGGAGGTTATGAAGAAAGAAATAAAGCACTCCAGGTGAAATCCAGGAAAATGCTGACATTGAACTGGGATTTCTTCAGGAATGGAAAAACCTGGGCACATTGATAACCTGAGGAAAACAGCAAATAAACTTGTTGAAGGAAATTTCCAACCATCGCTCACTTGTGGGATAGGCTTTTAACAAGGTCCACCATGGTCAGACCTTTGGTCCAAATTAGGTCATCAGCTTTTAGATCTGCTTGAAATTCAACTGAATTAGCCAAGATTGTGTTTACCCATAAAAGCTAACAAGGGTCCAGAGGCTTCATTACTTACTTGGCATTTCTTAATAATTCTCAACAATTTTGGTATTATTCACTAATTATTGCCGATAAGGAAAACAAACAAATGAAGACCCAATGGGTGAAGACACATGCCCAAGTGACACACCTAGTTAGTTCCAGAACTTGCTTCCAGGCCTTACCAGTCAACCCTCAATCCTATCATTAAAAAAGCACACACACACACACATACACACACAAAAAAACACTGTGCAATTTTATGCTTTTACAGTACCTACTCTTCTAAAATCATTTTGTAGCTGTTTAGTCTCTTTTTACCTCTTGCTTTTCTGTGCTGATCTTTTACTATTCTGATAAGAACCCTAGACTGATAATGAGAGGATGGGGACAACAAAACACCCGGGGAGAAAAAGGCCAGCCTATTTGCCAGTAATCACACACTTTTCTTCTAGATAACATGCAAGAGACGCAGAGGCAGTGATCCAAAACAATGCCAATACTCACTGAATGGAATTGCTAAGAGGTTTCAGTGCTCCCCCCAAAGAGGACAGGTCTGGTAATTGCAAATGAGTTTAATCTGTTTCACATCTGAATTATCCCGGGCTTAGTATCCAAATTGGCTTGCTTCTCAAGTTTGTCAGGTCGGTCTCCTGAACACTCTCCTTTGTCAAGGGAGAAGGAGGTCTGATGAGGAGCAAAGCATGGCTTGGAGCCAGGCTGCTCATCAAGCCAATATATATTGCACACCTATCCACATAGCTCAAATATGATTTTTCTCGGCAAATCTCCTGCCACCCATCTCTACTGCAGCAGAAGTAATTGTTCCTTCCTGTGTATTCCTTCTGCATATGCCAACATTATAACATTAACTAGATCACACACTGAGTAATGCTAAGAGGACAAACACTTCTTGGGTTTGATCCAGGTCAGCCATTAAAGCTGTATGGCCTTGGGTAGGTCATATAGTCCCTAGGTCTCTCAGCTCCATCATTTATAAAATGGGATATAATTCTACTGTGAATTAAATGAGTTAACACACGTAAGGAACATGCAGGAGCTTCTAGGACCTAGGAATTGCTATTTAAACCTTAGTCATTATTATTAGTTTCTTTGAACACTATCTATTCCATGAAACTATAGGCAGTGGTCATTTCTTAATTATTTCATCATTTTCCATAGTACCATCTGAAATTGAGAAGACGTTCAGTTACCACTAGCTGAAAGAGGTGAATGAATGACTCTCATGTTAGAGGGGCTAAATAAATGTCTGACCACTAATGAACTGAGTTGAGAGGCAAGGGAGATGATGACTGGATGAATATAAAGTCTGTGGAGTGGGAGCCAATGGCAAAGTGGGCATTCCATACATATTTAATTGTGTTGCCTCTGTCACCAAGGCATCTACCCACTTTTTGGATGTCTTCCAATTGCCTTTGTCTAGATAGCATACAACTGGGGAATACTGGGTCAGAGGACTCTGGTGTTGGATTTGGGGCACTCGAGACAGGGAAGTCCACAGCTATCAAAGAAGCATTCTAGAGAAAACTCTTAAGGTGGTCCTTGAGAAATAGACAAGTGTTAGAGACCATAGCAAGAGGGAGGGTGTGTCAGAATGGGCAGCTTTTGGGTTCTTTTGCTTGGTGTTGTGTGGCAAAATAAGCATGAAACTTGAGAAGCAAATACCTGAAGGCACAACATTCACCCTCAGGGAAAAGACCATTATATTCATTAGTAATAACTCAGAAGAAATTTATTTCATTGGACTCTTTAAAAAATGAGAAATGAGGGGCACCTGGGTGGCTCAGTGGGTTAAGCCTCTGTCTTTGGCTCAGATCATGATCTCAGGGTGCTGGGATCAAGCCACACATCGGGATCTCTGCTCGGCAGGGAGCCTGCTTCTCTCTCTCTCTCTCTCTCTCTCTGCCTACTTGTGATCTCTCTCTCTCCCTCTCTGTCAAATAAATAAATAAAATGTTTTTAAAAATAAGAAATGAGAAAACATTTTTAAAAATTTGGGAAGTATGAAGCTGTAGGTTCAGAGACAAAGAAGGAATGAGTACTTCTCAAAACCCGAGTGATTGCCAGGAGCTGTGTTTGTCAGAGTTTGGTGAAATACGACTCCTCTTGCAAGCTCCTGGCCACTACATTGGAAGTTGGGGCTTTGGGGTGCATGGTAGGGGCTCTCCTGTTCAAAGAAACAGATGATCCCCAGGGTCATCTTTCTCATAGCTTCAGTGCCACAGCCTTGGAAGAGGGAGGACACTGTCCTCCAGCAACTGGAGAATGGATTGCCTGTGGTTGAAGCTTCTACCAGCTTTGTGGAAACCAGGGGCCATGTTTCTGCAGTGGGTCTGCCGGACTGTGGTTCAGTTCGCTGTGTGAGTGTTCCAGCTGCGGCCAAATCACAGATATGTTCTGCTCTGAGTGCATTCCCCCTTAATTTTTAAATGTATACGTATTTCAAGGGAAATTAAATCCATGGGTTTCTAGTTCATTTACCCTTAAATCATTAAAATGCTGTTTAAGAACATTAGGCATCCAAGGAGCTTTGCGAACCATTCTAATAAGCATTTGAAAGACTCCCACTCAGCAACAGTTTCCTCTGGAGCAAATGCACGTGAAGTTTCACAGGATGCAAGTTTGGTTTGGAATTCTGAATCAATGTTTTACATAAGGCAGGGGCCCCTAAACCAGGTGAAACACACATTCCTCTCAATGCAGGGAGGGAATAAAAATAATTCTGTTTCTTCTAGCAACTGATGAGTCTAAGACTGAGTCTTTTATTTACCCCCTGGAATTCTTGAGGAATACGCAACATGAGGCAACATTTATGGAGCACGGACTCCAGGCAGCCCCTGGGCAGAGTACCTTAATGTCCCTCATCCTTACAGCACTGCAAGGAAGAAATTGCCCCCATTATTCGAATGCGATGGAGTGAA
Organism: Mustela lutreola; assembly: GCF_030435805.1. NCBI lineage: Eukaryota > Metazoa > Chordata > Mammalia > Carnivora > Mustelidae > Mustela > Mustela lutreola. The sequence continues at coordinate 203,352,703 of NC_081290.1, read as the reverse complement.
ATGGATTCTGTTACCTGAGATCTCAAGGTGGTGGCACTGGGGTCCACCTTTCCAAAAGCACTTACAATATATCCAGAAATTTACCAAACAATCCATTTGATAGGTATTCATTCATTTGAGACTTATTCATTACAGTGCTCAGTTCCAGACCCTAAATTAATCCTTACAATTACCCTGTGAGATAGACATTATTTCCCATTTCCCAAATGAGGAAGGGGACTTGAGGTATGGGAAACAAGCCTCAGAGGTTTAGTGGCTTGTCCAAAGCAACCTGTGCAATCTGAAAATCCTTTGTCACTCTGTGTCATTGCCTTTTTAAGACAGGTGTGTCTTGAGATGCCTGGGTGGCTCAGGTCCTGATCCCAGGGCCCTGGAAATGGAGCCCCACATCAGGCTCCCTGCTCAGTGGGAGCTTGCTTCTCCCTCTCCGCCCTGCTCATGCTCTCTCATGCTCTCTCTCTCAAATAAATAAATAAATAAATAAAATCTTGAAAAAGGACCAAAAAAAAAAAAAAAAAAAGACAGATGTGCTTCAGGCAAAAGGCACCTAGTGTTACCACACTATGGCTGTTCTTAGTAGCAGGTAGGGATGAAGTCACTTAAGAAAGGGGAACCTTGGCTCATACAGATGGGTAGTTTCAAAGCCCTGCCTTTCTTGCAACTGGCAGAATGGCTGCTGGACTTTGAGTAGACTTGTTGGGGCTAAGACATTGATCCCTTACTCATACAAAGGGAAAAAACAACTTTATTGGGTTCATTATCAGGGATGATTTATTCATATTACACAGATACTAAATTGAAAGCTGTGTGGTAGGTTTTTCATTGAAAGTCTACTGGGGGTTGCTGTGATAACAAAAGCAAAATGAAATTTGGGAGGGGGTAATGGTGCCTACTCATTTGAACTAAAGTTGTTGTTTATCTAATATAATTATAGCAGGGTTAAAAAAAAACAAGGGCACATCTCTGTATCAGTAAGGATTAAAAGAAAAAAAAAAAAAACGCGTGGAAGAGCACTCTGAAATTAAATCTGAGTCTTTCCTACAACACCCATGCCTAAATGTTTGGGGGGGGGGGAACGTAGCCACTAGAGGGTGCTGTCCAAACAGCGAAAGGGATGGAGAGGAGGTACGAAGCATTGCATATTGAAATCCACAGGAAGAAATTCATTCAAGAGGAATTGCAATGGTCTGTAACCTTCAAACAAACTATTATTCCAGAATCACACCTGGCTTGTGAGCCTTTTGCTTTCCTCCTGGGACTGAAGAGAGAATTTTCTCTCCTGAGCACTACATCATATCTGCTAGCATGTGCTCCAGGAACAGTAGTTTTTGGGTTTATTACATTCTCTATACACCCAAATTTTGCCTTACTGTCATCACAGTACAAAATTACATTTAGTCATAACTTAATGGTACAGAATATTTTTTAATCAGTTTTCCAGGAACATATACTGAATACCTTCTGATATGTTTACTATGTTATAAAATGATGACGCCAAATTAAAGAAAGAGTGGCTTTTTTGGTGGCTTATCACTTAAAATAACCCGAGTAGCAAGACACGTAAAATAAATGAAACACAAGAAACTTGCTAAGAACCAGCATACAAATAAATTTAGTTAGTATTACTGCACCAAGATCATCTCACATTTGGAGAACAATTTTGGAAAAGTTTTCACCTATGTACCTTATGTGACCGTTTCATCTTTATGAAGATCTCATGATTTAGAAGATCTATTATTATTAACACACCAATTTTATAGAACTATATAAAGAGGCTCAAGGGAGTAAAGTTGATAACACTAGTTACTCTCAGTCTGGATGGAAACCCCAGCTTTCATTTTCTGAATCAAAATGCTTCCACTACTGTGAGTTGCTTTGCTTTTCAGGATGCATATCAGCGAAGTAGATTAATTCCTGATTTTCAGTAAGTACATGTGCATTAAGCAAATTAAGTCTAGGCCAGATCTGGAAAGATATGCCAGACTCTGGGATATCTTTCCAGCTGTCCTGACCATGACACTTTCTCTTTCTTCCCATTTGGGCTCTTAACTATAAAATTTCCTACATGCGAATACCTTTGAGATGAATGTCACAGCTGTTTATTCACCATCAAATCCAGTTTGGTGTATCTCATAGAGGGTGAGTTCCTAAATAAGCCAGCAGTGGCAGTCCCAGATTCACTGGCTTTCTGAACCCCTCCAGCATTGATTAATGAGGAGTGCCTCGCTAGTCTTCCAGCCAAGGAAAGATGGATTAAGACAGGGAGGCCTGAGGAGCTCAGTGGGTTAAGTCTCTGCCTTCCAGCTCAGGGCATGAACTCGGGGTCCTGAGATCAAGCCCCACATCAGGCTCTCTGCTCAGTGGGGAGTCTGCTTCCCCTTCTCTTTCTGCCGGCTGCTCTGCCTACTTGTGATCTCTCTGTCGCTGTCAAATAAATAAAATCTTATAAAAAAGAAAAAAAGATAGGGGCCTTTTTTTTTTTTTTTTTTTTTTAAAGCAAACATGAACCAGAGCTACTCTACTTCAGCCATGTTCCATTTTGTCTTTGTCTCAATCATCTCGCAGAAAAACAAGTAAGGAGAGGGCAAAGTCAATGGCCAGCGGATAACCCTGAGAACGCTTTTTTATGGGACGTGACCGCCGGGCCCTGTAATCCTCAGGTTCTCGGGGCTAGCTCCTGATATGATCGGTCTTACCTCCTGCAAGGCCATCTGCTCCTCTCTAAGACCTCTCGCTACTGTTAAGAGTTCTCTGCGCTCTCCTTTTTCTTACCCTTTCAATTAAAATGGTTTGCATGCCCTTTCCACTCCCTCCCCTGCCAAGATCTAAGTAGAATGCACAGGGAAGGGAACTGAAGTTCAAAGCAGAAGAGAAAAGAAAAAGGCTGGTAAGATGTGGATGTTCAACTGTTTAGAAAAGCTCAATCTGTGGACACATAGAATATGCATGTAGTACCATTTTATGTCAAAACAAACAAACAAACAAAAAAAGCAAAGAGACCCCCTGTCCCAGGGCTAAAAATAGTCATACTTGTCTATTTGTTGTTTTCCCTGAGAGGGCTAGAAAAAAGTGTCACCGGAGGGCCAGGCCTCATGCTGGGTTTTGAAAATGTGTTTTGGTTGTCCAATTTTTCAGTTTTATGTCCTTTAGTGTTAAAATGGTATTTACATATATGTTGGCATTTGCTGCGTATTTGCTGAAATCCCACCATACACATAGACTTCGGCATATCAAGGGTGAAGGGTACAAAGAAGTATGAAACCCATGCTTTTAAGAGAACATACATATATGTATACACTTATTACATTGACAAAAATTAAACTGCAATGCTGCATACATACCAGGCCTCCTATTTGGACACCACTTATGTGAAATGCCATTCCTATCATATGGTGAACTCTCAAGATTAGATAAGCAGAGAACTTTTTAAATTTTTGTTTCTAAGTAGGCTCCACACCCCAACGCAGGTCTTGAACTCACAACCCTGAAATCAAGCTCTGAGTTGAGATCAAGAGTCGAGTGTTTAACCAACTGAGTGACCCACATACGCCCCCTTATTTTTTAAGTGAGAGACGTTCCAGAGATCCTCTATAAATTTTCCCTAAATTTATAGACAGGTTACCTTACCTGTCTAAACTCCCACTGCATCCATACAGATGAACACCCTCTCTGTTAATCATCAACTACAGCTCTTCCAACTGTCCACACCCCTATACACACCAGCACTCCCTTCCCCACTATTCCCAGCATGCTGGGATTTTCGTCCCCTCAGACTTAGCTCCACATCCACTTTGAACCATCTTGGTGGCCATTTTAGTTAGAAAAATCTCTCTCTCTCCTCCAAATTCCAACAATAGGCATGCCATTTGACAACTCTTTTACTGAATCCTTGCACTTCTGTTTTAAAACAAATTATTTGATTTTTTTTTCTTTGTATTTTATATCTTGCCTCTGCAATTGGCCAGGGTTTCTGCCTCTGACTTCCTCTCTGTCCCCCAGCCATAGAGACCACAGGAAGACACAGTAAAAGGTGTGCCCTAGCTTGTCTGAATTTCCTCCCATGGATTTCCTTTAGTTAAATTTAAAAAAAAGAAAAAAAGAAGGGTAATGTAAGACAGGGGCTATGATATTTCCATTCGGCCCACTGCCTGCTCCTCATTGGGCCAGCTGCCTAATTTCTGTTAGGCTTGATGTACCTGGGCTGGGGCTATTTCCAGGGCAGGCCCCATGTTGTGCAGAACATGGCCGACTGCTTGCTTAGCGAGTCGAGCCATGTGGCACTGTAGCACTCCATATGGTCATTGGCTTTGTCTCCTTCCGGTACTTCATCCAACTTCTCCAGACCTCTTCCAGAAATGAATGTAACATCTACTTCTCATGGCCTCGGCACAACCTACCAAGATGGGGAAAAGTCCAATCAAGGCCTCTCAGGCTTGGACAGTTCAAGGCCAGTTCTAGGAGGAATTCTTTCTTGACCAGGCTGTTGACCCATGGAGACACTGTACCAGGACAGGAAACTGGAAGGCTGGCAATCAGGTGAGAAGATCAAGAGGCGCAGTATAAGGTAAAGCTGCCCATGAAGCTGCTAAACCAAGGAGCATGAAGCCTGCTTTCCGAACAAAGTGTTGAATAGGATAGACATAGATAAGATAGGCATGCTCAGCTCTAGGAAGACTCAGGGCTACTGTGGCCTGCAGGCCAGTCCAGGGTAAAATCTTTCTATTCTTGGACAGGATTTGAGGACAAAACATTAATGCCTGGCACACAGTAAATACTCAATTATTATTAAATTCTGTTTCTTCTCATCTTGCCCAAGGGCCACCAGGGCTTTAGGAATGGTTTTCAGTATGAGCTAATTCACTTAGTTCCTTTTGATGAGGGAGCAGAAGGCTAGCTGCGGACAAAGCAGAATTTGACACCTCACAACCCCTGCCCTCACAAGATGGGATATATGTGATGTTACTTAGGCACTCTTGGCTGTCCTAAAACAAGGAAAGGAAAAACAAATAGTTAACTTATAGAGATCACAATCCTCTAAGACATGAGTCTCCCTCAGTTTACAAATGTCTTAGCAATCCAGAAGAACAAAGTATTTCTATCAGTAATTTAGCTTCCAGAAGGAAAGATGGATACAATTAAATGTCCTTATAACGTACACTTGAGGCAGGCAGAGTGTAATGGTCCTCCGGGAAGCTCCCAACTATCTTAATGCCTTGCTAGAAGGAAAAACAACCTTGACTTGACAATGGCAAGGCCTCCTCTATCCTGTGACTCTACTTTAATATATGAAAAATCCTTTCGAAAACCTCCTTTTTTCCTTACCTCCCCCAACCCCATAGTGTATAATCAGTCACCCCTCACAATCCCTGGGCAGCAGGTCTTTCTGCTTGTCCCTGTCCTTTAATAAAACCACCATTTTGCACCAAAGACATCTCAAGAATTCTTTCTTGGCTGTCGGCTCCAGGACTCAACCCACAGAACCTCGCTTATATTCCAAACCCCATCACTTTTACTGGAATGGGCTGGGTATGTTCAGTTTTGTTTATCATAAAATGAGAGATCCGAGGATAATGTAAAGTCGATGGCTACACATTTCACATTAAAGTTTCCTAGAAGTTCTTCGGTGAGTATAATTTTAAGTTGCCGAAGTAAACAGAACATAATAGAGCACATAATCCCTTCTGCTGGGTTTGTTTAAAAGATAAAATGTCAGTAAACCAAGGTGTGGTTTCCTCGAGCTTTCACTCAGCCAAGAGGGCCTTTTGATAGCCAGTTCTTCCTTCACAGTTTGTGTCCTCTCTGTCCTTGGTTCTCTATCCCTAAAACAAGGGTGAAACCACAGGGTACCAAAAGGCAGATGGGGAAAAATGTTGCAGGAAGATAAAACCTTATTGATGATAACTTGAGATATCCTGGGGACACTGTGGGCTGGAATGCTGGATGGGTCAGGGTAGGGACACAATCTTGTGCTTGTTTTGTGATGGGGCTGGAGGACAGGGCTTTTGTGAGAGATTCCACAATGGGGAGCTCGTTCCATATCCCAAAGGTGACAGAGCACTGACCACTGTGGTAGGAGATTGCAACAAGCTTTGCAAACGTTTGTCTTCCTTCTCTGTGAAACAATGAATTGTTGTTTCTCTGCACTCCAGGAGTGGCCACGTGACCCGCTGTAGCTAAAGAAATGAGGGCAGAAATGATGTGTCAATTGCCAGGAGAAATTTTAATCCCTCATTCCTTCCTCCTTTAATGTGAGGCTGGCAACAGACCATTGAGAGCCTGCCTTCCCAGTCTCAGTCCAGAATGAGCACATGCGGAATGGTGGGATGCATACTCCTGAGCAAAAAAGTACAGAGCTGCTTGTAACATGGTCTAAGGTGTGGGCTCATTTGTTATTACAGCATATCTTAGCCTGTCCTGACTGATGTATACAGTGTACCCTAGAGGTCTGCTGGGCTCTCCTGGATCCACGGTGCAGAGCACTCATAAGAATTAAGCATCACATCTAGAACACAACGTGCTCTTTTTTGTTTTTTGTTTTTTGGTTTTTTGTTTTTTTTCAAATGCCTAGATGTGTGACAAACTTTTAAAATATCCCCTGTGTCATTAGTCTCAATCAGGGTCAGGCTCAGAAGTAAGCTTAATTCACTTTCAGTTAGCTCAGGAGTGGTTTGCAAAAGAGAAAGTGGTAAAGGCAAGGAGAATTTCAGGAATTGGGAATAATGTAACTCTTCTTAACAAACCCATGATGAATGGACTGTGACCCCTGAGTGTGTGATCTGGCTGTCACCATCTTGCCTAGTGCCAATGACAGGAAATGGAGTATTGACTGCACTCCTGCTCTCTTGGGTAGGGAAAGCCTGCCTTGTAGAGGGAGTGAATAGGCAATCCTGCCTGTGCTGTGTCCCTTAGGATTCTCCTTCTCTTTCTAATTAGGGGCTTTCACACCTCTTGGAGCTTTCATACCTTTGGGCTTTCACTCCTTTGGGAAATAAATCAGAGACACTTAGGAATATAGTAGTTGTATTCTTGATACTTTCCTTATAATTCTCATTTGTTGATGAGGTTTTGGTTGGGGTTTTTGGTATCTCATCCAGGCTTCTCATTTATGTTTTGTTTTGAAACATAAATCATCTTTGGGTGTCAGAGAGAGGCTTCATTTCAGGAATGGAGACACTGAAACTAAGAAGAGACTTGCCCACCCCTCTGAACTAAGGGTGTAGGACACAATATCTGTTAATCCAATTCCTGCTGCTAAATCCCCACATTAGGCCAAGCATCCTGCTCCTGCTTGCAAATACTTGTCTCAACCTTTATCTTCCTCTAGAACCAAGTTCCAAAGGCACATTTAAGACAAAGCTGAAATGTTTATTTCAACTTTCCCCTATTATTTTTCAATTTCCCATGGCTCTGCTCTTCCGGCTGGCCCTTGCTGAGGACCTGAATACAGATCCTTCTCCACCTGGAGATGTGAGCTCTTGGGTCACCAGGTCCCACGGGGCTGGCAGGATGATTTGGTTTTGGAGATGTGCTTTTTCTCCTTTTCTCATTTTCTTGGATCAATGCAGAGGACGAGACAGTACCGGGTCTCAGGTTTTTGGAAAGTAAAATTAAATTAGCAAGCTAGGTGGAAAAACCAAAATTGGACAATTTAGGTCCCATTTTCCTTGGGTTGTTTAGACAGATTGGTACAATTTTAGTTTGCAGTTTGATCCAAAGGAGGAGTTGATTACTGGCTCTGAAATGAGCTTCCTTCATTCCCTGCGTGAGCTGGTTGAGAAGGCACATCTAGCAGCAGCCAAAGGAAGTCTGCTAACTGTAAAGGGAGAGCTAAGGGAGGAGGGACAGTGGTGGTGGTTGGGGGGGAGCAGTGCTTGGAGAAGGGGGTCAAGAAAACAATGGGAAGGTTGGGAAGGTTGGGGTGTTGCTTACTGCTGCCCAGTCAAGCCTGCTGGTGATTAACCCGGTCATAAAAGTCAACTCTGTGAGGCATGCCTGGAAATGAAAAGGGGGCCCAAAGTGTATATAAAACAATCTCCCTTTGCTTAGAAATTGACAGCTGATGTTGAGCCCCTCTGGGAGCCTGTGGGAGGCGGCCGGCCCGTCAGCATTCTGGGCTGAGCTCCCGCTGCAGCTGCCCAGTCCTGATGAACTGCGAGATGCTTCCTTACAGACTCGATAGGGAGAAAGTTTCCTCCACGGCTTTTAATTTGTAAGGTCTTGTGATGGTTTTTCATAATTATGACAGCCTGCCCATGGTGTCTGCGGTACACCGTGCATACTCCGACTTTTTCTTGTCCTTCAGCAAGAGCTATTTTGCTCATTAGCTTCAGTATGAGGGAGAAATTGCTGGCTCCCTCTGAAGATTTTGCCATGGGGTGACCTGATAAGCAGAATGCAAATGTGCAAATGTAGCTGGAGCCCAGCACCCCATACCTCTGTGGCTGTGAGGATGCATTTTTCTAAGCAGTTTCAGGTACGGAGACTTAGGGTTGGGAAGGGAACAGGCTGACTGTGAGGGCTGCTGGAAGGGACTGGGACACCCAGGGCTTCTTGATTTGCTGACTCTGGGATCAGCCAGGAGATGCATGTGTTTGGTGTCTATGTCAGATTTTTTGAGCAAAATATTTATAACAACAACAAAATAAACATTCACTCTTAGTTTTGGTTTTGTTTTGGAGTCTGTGTGTGTGTGTGTGTATTTGCGTATGCGTGTGTGTGAATTAGAAAATGGGTTTTCATGCCTTGGGGATTAAAATAGCCATTTACCCAAGGAACACTGTTTGGAAAACATCTTTTTAAAATAAACTTTGGGGTGCCTGGGTGGCTCAGTCGGTGAAGCCTCTGCCTTTGGCTCAGGTCATGATCTCAGGGTCCTGGGATGGAGCCCCACATCGGGGTCTCTGCTCAGCAGGAAGCCTGTTCCTCTTCTCTCTCTCTCTTTCTGCCTGCCTCTCTGCCTACCTATGATCTCTCTGTCAAATAAATAAATAAAATCTTTTTAAAAAATAAAATAAAATAAACTTTGGTTTTTCTTCAAATTCTTCATATATATGTGTAATATACAAATTTTATATAAAATATAATGTATATATTATATATACTAATATATATTAATTTTATAAACAATTCAACAAACTTTTTATTAGTTCCTATAAAGTGACAGACACTTTATTAAGAAATGATACAGAAATCTGGTTATGCTCCTGTCAACCCAGTGGGACAATCAGATGAGTACACAGAGATGCCTTGAGTACATATGAGAAGTGTTTTCCTAGAGGTAGATTCCCACCCAGAGACAAATGAGAAAGTGGAGGAGGAGCACCTAAGGAGCTATCCCTTTCTGTGGACAGGAGCAGGAAAGCTTACTTGTGTAGACTAAGGAATAGGCAGCTAAGCAGAGAACGGATTTCCCATAGGAATACATGTCTCCACATTGCCTCTAGTATCTTGGGAAGGATAGAGTGAAGGGTATAGGACAGAAGGGCTGCAAAGAGAAAAGGATGGCCTTGAGGTGGGGATCATATAAAAGGGAAGCCCTGTCCATCATCCTAAGAAACTGGGATTTTATCCTCAAGAACAAAGGGAGATTTTAAAATAATTGAATCAGGAAAGTGATATGATCAAATTTGCATTTTGTAAAGATGCTCTGACAGCCAAGAAAAAGGACTGGCAAAAAATTAACACCAGTAGTGAAGTGTTTAGGTTAGTAGGCATGCTGATAAGCTAGGTAGGAAATGCGACCATGGGATTACAGAAGAGGGAGGTTCAAGAGATACTCAGTAGGTAGAAAGGTCAGGATCTGTTATTTTGGATAGGCGTGATGGAAGGGAGAAGCAGGCAGAGATTGTCCTCGGGATTGTCATTCTAGAAACCGGGAAGATGAAAAGTCGTGTTCAAAATGGGGACTGGAGTAGGAGGAACAAGCTGGGAGCAGGCATGGGGGTAGACAAACGTTTAAATTTGGGTATGTAGAGATGAATAGCAGGCAGTTGAATAAATTTGTTTTCAGAAAAGAATTATGGCCTGGATATAGATGTGGATAGAGACATATAGACGTATAGATTTTACATAGTAGTCTGATGTGACATAGGGACACTCCGGGTGGAGTTGGGGGGTAAATAGTACGGATCGTGTCCAGGAGCTGCAGGTGAAGAGCACTGGGAAGCACTCCCATTCCAGGAACTGTAGAAGTCCCAGAAAGATGGAGGAAAGACTCTGGCCAAGAAATTAGAAATTTTAGGAGATGATATCATAGAAACCAAAATAGGGAAGTGTTTCAAGGATGGAATGATCAAAAAGATCACTAACAGGAAGACAGGCTGTGAAAATGTATCTTTTAAACTTTGTAACTTGGAGCTCCTTGGAGGTTAACAAATGTGTAAAAATAGAAATCAATTGACAGTGGGATAGAATAAAGGATGAATGATGGTAAGAAAATACAACACTGAATGTAGACCACTCTTGCGGCATTTCCTTGACAGAGGGAAGGAGCAGGGTTGAAGAAAATCAGAGTCCTGCCTCTCACAGCCTCTTGGTCTTTACTGTTAGGGTTTCCTTAATCTCCTCCAATTCTCTACTCTGGCTTTAAGTGGCCTTTCCTGTAGTGTAAGAGGCAAATTTCCCTTAAGTGCACATTCACAACATGCCACCTTTTTTGCGGAAACCCTTAGCAACCTATATAACCAAATAATGGGATAAACAGAGTAAAATCTGATGCTATCTTGCACCGCTCTTCTAGAGAGACACAGGAAACAGTACTAATGCAAAGTTCTCTGCGGTAAGAAAATGGCAATTCAAGACAATGCAATGTCTATGTCTTCCATTTCCTAAATGCTTTCCCTCCCAAAGTTTAGCATTTTACTAGTTTTTCTTACGATTCTTCACACTTACCTGTTCTCTTCTTTTCTCCCCCCACCCCCAACCATCGGCCACTTTTCAATCTGAATTCATTCTCAATTTTAACGTCCCATCAATCTACTCATTACCTTTTCAATAGCATTTTTTCCTCTGATGAGCTGGAGTTGTTTCCCTGATGAATGGTTTTTCCCTTTAATTTTTAGGCAGCCTTTTAAGATATTTTAATGCTGATAATTAAAACTAACAGTAGGTGAAAGACACCTTTTCCCCAGTGAATGAGGTTTCCCAAATATTTGGACAGACAAAAATGAAACTCAATTCTATGTGCAAGAACAGTCATAACTGCATAATCTGTTATAAAAATAAAAGCTCTCAGTGACATGAGAAAGTGGAGAAGGACTAAAGCCACTGAAACACACTTTTATAAAATTTAGAGGAAAAAAATAATCATCGGGAGGCATTCATCAGACCGCTTATTTTGTCACATTTTTTTGTAACCTGCTCACGACGGTATCTTCTTTAAAAAAGTAAAAATGAACTCTCTGGGGCAGGAACATATTTGTGAAGATGGTGACCGTAGCAGCCTTGTTCTTTCTGGTCATTTTCTCAGCAGCTGCTCTGAGGAACCTGAACCTGACAGATGGGGACCCTAAAGTGGCTGGGGTTGAGCTCTCCAAATGAGGTGATTCTAGGCATTATATTTGTGGAGCAAGCATGGTAACTATGGGGTCCGCATCATCCCCGTGCCTCCTAAGGCTTGCTCCTTCTCCCTAGGATCCTCCAACCAAAGAGGAGGCAATTTCCGTGTTTTCTTCAAGGATCAAGAAGAAGTATCAGCTGGAAGACTTATTTGTATGTGTGCCTAATTTAAGGGACTTTAACTTCAAGATCTAGATGCCACCTAGGTTTGTGGGACTGGACATGGATGGGGCCGTCATGGCTTCCTATATCCTGTAGGAGGAAACCAGCATTCTTCTCCTTTTTCTTTCTACTTTTAACCTGGATGATGAGAGGAGAAAATGAAAGCCTATGAGAATAGTATCTGGGCTAGAAGCTAGAGATGTTTTCATCACGTTTCTGCCCCTCTGCGTTAAACCAACTCTTTGGGAAGAAAAACTGAGTCGAGTAGGCTTGGATCCCTTAAATAAATGGGCTGGTGGCAAAAAGTCCAGCTCCTTAGGTAAGAAGAGACCCCTCAAGCCACCAGGCCTGGGTGTGGAGAGCTTTGTAGCCACCACCCTTCTCCCTCCCAAGAAACACCACCACAAGGAGTTTAGAATTAGATTGAAGCACCAACTGATACTGATTCCCTGACGGGGGTGCTAAATGCCCTCAGAGCCCCCCTGCCCTCACTTCAGTGTGATTGCCAAGAACTAGGGAACACCCGAGCCAGCCATTTAGGCAGCTGAGTTACCATCTCTCCCTCTGGGGATTAGTTCCCCTGTGGAGAGGTCTTCGTGACTCCAGCTCTGGCTCCTTGCAACAACGTCAAAGCCTCGTGTGCAGCAGCTGTTGGAGGTGACAGAAATGGCCTTCCACTGTCCCCTCTTCCAGGTACCAGAAGGCGGTGGGGCCCTCTAGCTCTCCTCCATGGCCCCAAGCTCCGAGAATTTCTAGTGCTTTTCCCTTCTGGCTGCAGGAGGCTTGACTCAGTGTTGATTGACGTGCCAAAGTGGAACTCTCTTGGTGCCGCCCACACACCCTTGGCAGTGGCCCTTGCGAGTCCGCAGCAGGACCCCACCTGGGGAAAGGTTGCGAGGAACGCCACAGCACTCAGGATACTGCCCCCTCGCCGATGGCTGCCAAGGCTTTCGGGCTGTGAAATGACTATTTTATTTCCTTATGAAGGGGAAAAAGATTAAATTAGCAAAATGACGATAAAAAAAGGATAACCTGACTTCAACCCTTTTATTATGCTTCACACAACTAGACAGCAAATTGCGTTCTGGGGCTTCTGCTTAGATGGCTGTAAAGAATCTAACTTTTGCTTTCAAATTAGCCTGTCAAATCATATATTTATAAAGGAATGAAGGGAAGAAAATGAGGGGCCTAGGTAGTCCCACGCATCAATTAGAGAGAAATTAATTACAATTTACGTGCATTAGCACAGGAACACTCCCAGATTACTGAAGAAATGTCTCTGCACCAGGAAAGGAGTCAAAACAGACCACTCTGGGGAGCGGGGGGTCAGGAGGGAAGGGGTTAGCTTGGGTCCAAAGCCAGAGTGAAGGGGGTTGGGAAGGTAGAGATGGTTATGGAAGCTGGCAATTAGATGCTCTTCCTGGAGTCTGTTGATGCAGAAGCCTCGAACGAGTGGCGTGTTTGGATGAAGCAAGTTCTATAAGAACCCCTGCCCACACTCTGAAGTTAGGAAGCGGGCATGCACATGCAATAATACCACACCACTCCACCGAAAGAAAGGTAGAGTCTCTCCTACTGTCGAGGAATAAGAAAGAAACACAGGAAGAAAGGCAAACGTCCTTCTTCCTCTTCCTTTGGGTTGCTGGTGGGTGAGGGAATCGTAGTGGCTGCCCAGAAGGTCAGGAAGGAAATCAGAAAGGGTGTCTGACTCTCCTTTAAGTAGTTCCTCAATTTGGTAGATGGAATTGGAACCCGAAGAAAGTTTCACAATGTCAGACAGTTTCATACTCTTGAACGCCAAGGTGGAGACGCCCATGAGAAAAGAAGTCAACTAGCTAGCAGATGATACTTTAAATCATTGTCTCTGTTTCTCACGAATGTGAACAAGGATGATGACGTTTTTGCTCCACACAGGAGTCACTGAAACCTTCTGGAAGGTCAGGAGCTGGAAGCACTCTCTTCCCCAGGGACCTGGCCGAGGTGACACGAGGTCTCCTCTCCGTGGGTGCTGGACTGGGAAGGTGGGTGGATGGGCTCTGCGTCTCTGACGTTTTTCCTCACTGCTGGGAACCACGACTGAGATCTGTGCTGGAACACAGACAATTCTAGATCAGAGTCCCCACCTGGGTCTCCCAGCTCTTTGTCTAGAAGCCCTAACAGCCCCTGTAATGGAACGAATACGGGAACCACAAGGGCAGTCTGCGGGGTGTGAAGAAAGCCAACTGGTCCGAGGTGCAGAAGACCAGGGTCTGGGTCATCAACAAACCCTTAAGCTCTTGAAGATGTTTCCTCATCTAAAAAAAATAGGTTAATTAAAATCACATTCGTCCCACTCATTTGTTTTAAGGAGCTAAATGTGTATATGGAAACTTTTCGTAAAGTCTCAGGAGCTGTATAAATTTAAGGTCTTCTTGTTATAGGAGGCTCTCACTTTAAAAGGTGTGCTTTTTTTAAAACAAAAGTTCTCTTCCCTTCCTCCTCCCCCACCTTCCTGTACTCCAGTGGCTGAATCTGAAAACCACCTTTGCCAATTGCGTGGGAGTCTCTGAGGCCCATTAGATCTTTGTTTTCCTCTTTTAAATTTTTTTTTTCTTTCCCCTCTGGAGTGGATGAATTATTCATGTCTTTCGGAAGCCACTGCCTCCAGAGAAAGTTCCCATGGCAGGGGACCCTGTGGCTTCCTGATAGAGCTTCCAGCCTTGTCCCCTGCTCCTCCAGGTGGGCACCTCTACACACGGCCAGCTCTGCCACATTCAGCACAGCCTGATTGCTTCTGCAATCCTTTGGGATGCAAGTGCCACTTTCGTTTTCATGACTAGGACTACAGGGGTCCTTGTGAGGTTCCTGCAGCTGTGGAAGAAGCAGGGAGAGAAGGGAGAGGAGGCCGCTTTCTAAGACGCCTGGGCATCACAGCAGAGACCTGCAAAATTGGTGCTGGGGCAGGGGGCAGGGATCCGTTGGCGTCTTAAGGCAGCCTGGACCCTTCTGTGGGGTTGCTGCTGAGATTAGAGGGGAGGACTAGGAGCCAAAACATCACCCGGCTTAACTTTTTAAAGAGAACCCTACTGAGCAGCACAAAGCACATCCAGTGATAGAGATTGAAGAACATGAATTTTGAAGATGACACACGTGGCTTCAAATTCCCCAGACCCTGATGGTTACTAATGGTTAGCAGTCACATTAACTTGGGCAAGTTGTGTTACTTCTGTGAGCCTGGGGCTCCCCCTCTGTAACTAAAGATGGTGATGGCACCCCTTGGGTCTTTGGAGGAACAAGTGAGATCATCCACACAGAGGATTAGCATTATGACCCCCTGTGAGTCTCCAATGTGCTAAGTGATACATCTGTGAAGCTGCTTTTCCTCATTTGTTAGTTGGGAGGTGGCGAGGGAGGTAAAAATACCCAAGACACATTTCCCGAAGCCACCATTTAAGGATTAAATGACATAGCAAAAGGGGAGTACTCACTGAGCCTGGCCCAGCGAGGCAGGGATGAGTGGGGCGGGCGGTATGAACCCAGGAACACTTGCTTCCTGGAGGCACTGGCTTTAGCTCCCTTGGCTGATGCCACTCTGGAGGCAGTGATGACATTGTCTTAGAAAACAAGTTCTAGATGGTTGTCTTGACCAGTGCTGAGTACCAGTGCTACGGTCTCCTTGAGCACGGCAGAGACTCATCCTCTGTGTCTCCTCTCCTCAGGCAAAGCCACCCTCACCGCACCCCCCCCCCCCAAGGTGGTTCTCCTTTGATCTCCCCAGACAAGCCTCCTCTCAACAGTCAGGCTTGGAATCCAAATTGGATGTCTGTTATCCAGACCCAAGGATTACCCAGCTGATGGGAAGTGTGCTCTCAGCAGCTTCAAAGGTCCCCTGTACAGACACTGAGAAAGCAGGCAAGGGCTTCAGTGAGCAAACAGCATCACCCACACCTGCAAGATACTCTTATAACTTGATGGACAAGGGGTCCACAGTTGATTATTAAACCAAAAACTGGAGTTTAGTTCCTCAATGACAGTGGCAAATGTAAGGTGGGGATTGAGGCAGTTTGGAGGGGCAAGTGGTTTATCAGTAGCAGCTGAGGAGATGAAAGAGAGAACACTTGAATCTTATTTCTATTTTTTGCAACTAAATTAACATTGCTGTCCTTGGAGTGGGAAGGATAGGAGTTGCCTGGGGCTTCTCTCTGCCCTGACTCAAAGAGGTAGTCTGGGAAGAGTAGAAATGGCATTTGCAGGGGGAAATATATGGGTTTTATTTTGCAATGTCGAATTGGAAAATTTTCTCATATCCACAAATCAGAGTTAACCCCAAGTCTCCTGGAGATCTGCTCCAAATGTTATCATTACCAATTCTTAATTTACTTTGCCCTATTTGCAAGTATCATGGTGTGTAACAAAGTTAGGACCAACAAACCACAAGGCCTAAATAACAGACCTTCAGAGGAGAAGAGAAAAGCCATCAACTTAGATATCTAAGCCTCTAAACAGAATTGAGGTGACTATCTGGGTATATTCTGCAGCGGAATAGGGTTGAGGGTGGGTGAGAGATTTTTTTTTCTTCTTCTTCTTCTTCCCTCGCCCCCTGCCTTATCCCATCTCCTTGCTAAGATGGAAGGCAGCGTGATGCTTGGTAAACTGGGATCTTGGTGGCTGCTCTCCGCATGTGTTCCTTTTCTCTCTAGCTGTCACCTTTGGCAGTTCCCCAGTGCCAGGGCATGTCCATCCTCCAGGGCAGAATATCTGAGTTGGTCCTTGTTGAAGCCAATACTCACTGCCTATCTGGCCTTGGACAGATCACTTAAACTCTGCTACTTGTCTCTGGCATTTGTAGGATTCAAACGCCAGACCGGCCTCCTCTTTCCACCTACAGGGGGTTATAGAGACAGAATGAGTACTGACTCGATCTCCTTGGCAGCACCTCCCCTCTGCCCTATAAGCTTGAGGCCAAATCTCCCCAAGAGGTGAGCACAGCTTCCAAACCAGTGCCCCAGAGCTACAAAACCCAACAATTGGGTAATCATCCTTTTGTGTTTTAGGGGAGGTTGGAATGAATTAACTTTCTATTTACCAACTACAGTAAGGAGCAAGGTCTCCAGGTCTTGAAGTGCTAGGGCATCCTTGGGCTTCCGGGCCAGCCCTTGCCTCCGGGCTCTCTGCTGAGCAGAGAGCCTGCTTCCTCCTCTCTCTTTGCCTGCCTCTCTGCCTACTTGTGATCTCTGTCTATCAAATAAATAAATAAAATATTAAAAAGAAAAATCACAAGCTCAGTCAAAGATACAGTTTGCCCTTGGCAAATTTCCCTTCATGGCACCTGGGCCACAGGATAGGACCCCTTCAGTTGGCTGAGCAGGAAAGGGCATAGACACGCCCAGTGAATCTCCTGAAGAGTAGAGAGAAATGAAACCCCTGGTTCTAAAAGGGTTAACATTTTGCAGAAAGTACTTAATTTGCTTCAAAAAGACAGTGGCTTTGGGGCTGGACTAAGGTAAATCCAGCAACTCTGGGTTCGTAGATGCCCACAGGTGAAATCCCCACCTCTAGCTCTGTTGCCCTCCCTGCCTGCCCGACCCCATCAGAAAGGTGACCAGGGATGGGGAGCAGAAGACAAGCAGGAGGAAAGCATTTGCTGCTTGACTGATGCAGGACAGGCAGTGAGCTTGGAGATTTTGAGTTAACTGTGATCATCGTTCCATTTTTGCAGATGAAGGGACGGAGGTCATGAAGTAGCTGAGTACACATGACTGCTGAGTGATGGAGTGGTGGACTATGGATTCCACAAGGTCAGGGATGTGGTGCGGCCAGAATCTGCTTGCTGTGCTGCCTGGCACTTGGTAGGCACTGATTAAACAACTCAATAAAAGATGGAAAGCATGGCTAGTCACGTTAGGTACATGACGTTAGCATTTCCTGAACCCTTAGGAAGTGTCAGGCAAACCACCTGATCATCTGTATGTATATTATTACTTCATCTAATCCCCACAAATCCATCCCAGGTGAACATTCTCATCCCTATCTTCCCAACCCACGCTCACTTGTTAATGTTCAAGTAAATGTTGTTTACAGTTGGAATTGGTCTTCACCCTGCTCATATGAAGGGGTCTTCACCTTTTGAAGCAGGGGACTTTCTCATCTGCTGTATTTAAGGGGTGCCTCCCTCCTCCCAGGGGCTGACTCTGCCCGTTGTTGCTCAGCCTAGATTTGGTGTCATCCCAAACTTATCCTCCAGTTTATCAAATTCTGATAACTCTTCAAACATCTCATGACCTACTGCCACCCAGGTCTTCTGCCACCTGCCTTTCTCCCTTCCGAATGGCCAGCAGGCTTTCTTCTCCCTCTGTGCTTTGTCAGAGGAGCTGAAGCCA
Source organism: Mustela lutreola (assembly GCF_030435805.1). Classification (NCBI taxonomy): domain Eukaryota; kingdom Metazoa; phylum Chordata; class Mammalia; order Carnivora; family Mustelidae; genus Mustela; species Mustela lutreola. The sequence goes on along the minus strand of NC_081290.1, from coordinate 203,334,626 downwards.
GACACTGAATATGGAAAATGGCCCAGCAAGTAAGGCATGAGGATTATTACCTTGGAAGCAGAAATACTCTCTGACAAACCATTTGAAGTTCAAGTGGGAAGGGAGCTGGGAGCCCCTGACATTCAGAGTTTGGGTCCCATGCCCTACTGCTGACTGAGAGAGTTCCAGTCTTTTCTTGTTTGATGGAGCTGCCTTGGAGACGTTTATTTAAGTATGCTCCCTTCATCGAGCTCCTACAGAGTAGAAACATGCTGGGGGAGGCATTGCCGCTTCTCAGCACTCAGCAGAGGTCAGGAGGGGAACGGCTGACAAATTGGACAGCTCTTTTTAGAAGTTTAATCTCAAATGTGATTTTTTTTTTTCCCCTTGTCTATACTGAACACTTGCTCTAGCCCTGTCATGTTACTAGACCTGGGCAGTGAGTCCTCAGGTTTTGCAGGAGATGGACAAGGAGGGAGATAGAGCTTCAGCCGTGAAAATCTCTGCACTCTAATTGATCATGGCTTCTTGTTCCCAGGGCTTAGAGCATCTTATCTAGAGGTCTGCT